>NC_140580.1:955865481-956271413 GCF_964204655.1 Triturus cristatus
ATTGCCATTGGAGTTTTTTCTCTGGTATGCACAAAAGGCTTCGAAATCAAAAAGTGTTTTAAAAAACTCATACTCAAAAATCAGATTAGCCTTGCACTGTAGACCAGCTCCCGCATTCCATTTCAGGCATTGCACAGGAAGCATCTAAGATTCCAAGTTGGAGTTCAAGCATCAGATACATCAGAGGAAACAAGGCACGCCATCAGTCTACATCTTTATGATCAGGTGGTAGGATTAAACACCTTTGGTGCAGCGCAGGATTCTCTCCAATACACAGCACAGTAAACACGTTAGCTGGATCTTTAGGTGACTTGGTCAAAGCTGACCTCTATCCCTCAAGTAGAAGTATAAATCATTTCTAGGATCATTGGTGGATGCAGCAGGTGGAACACAATTTCCTTTAGAAGAGCAATTCTCCCTGCTTCAGAGAAGACATATTTTCCACAAGGGTCATTTGCTGAAAATGAGAACAGCGGACGCTCTGATGGGCACAATGGCTTCCAGTCTTTTTAACAGATTCACTGTGCCAGGTAGATCTTGGGGCCTCTGTAGAAATGCATTGCTGATCAGTGGCATCATTCCTCGTGGAGATGGCAAGGCAAAATTGTGGCCATGAGGAAAGGCTTATACATCAGAAGTAATGCTAGAGCAGAATGAACATCATGAAGGGGGTGTCTATGAGAAGTAATATCACTAGTAACCACCCTCTCCAATGCACCATGCAGGGCAGAGAGCCCATCTATGTGACACCACAATCATAAGTAATGGTTGCCAGCATAGATATTACACAAAAATATGTATCAGGAAACAAGTAGGAATAGGATCAGTAACCCTTGCAAGAGAAGCCCAAAGGCTCTGGCCATGGGATTGCAAATCAAAACTTATAGTGATACATCTGCCATGAGAGTAAAACACAGAGCCTGGTTGCGAAGTGCTACGGGAAGAGCATGCATGGTGTCTGAACTCTTGTGATATTGCTGACATCTTTAAGGCAAGAATTTTCCTCAGGATGACATGTTTACTAAAACAGATGCCCAGACTTCACATTTTAGCTTCAAGTGCCGCCATCTCTGGGAAATGCTTTGTTAATTCCCTGGTCAATGAATTGTCTTTCTCATTCGAATCCACAGAATGGTCCGGCAATTCAAAAAGTTCAAAATCAGGGTGATTTTTGAATGCCCGCTTCTGGCTCCATGAACGCTCTAGGTATACATTTTGGAGGACTGGAGAAAAACTCTGATATGCACAACCTATTGGAGAAGCAATTATTAGCAGGTTACAAAGAGAACCCAAGAGACAGGCTGGTCCAAATCATTGTGAATGCTGCAGAGCTGGTAGTCTTAAAGCATCAAAATTAACTTCTCTGTTCAACCACTACATGTTGACTTCCATTAAAAAAAGAGAAATTATTTCTATATTTTAGAGAAAAAAAAATATTATGAGCATAATATTACCAAAGTGTTCCACAGTTCCACTGGACCAGAAAGAATATCCTACAGGTTATCCAGATAATCAAGATATTCACAATGAAAAAATATACAATGTTAGATAAGACACCTTTCTTTCCTTTATTGGGAATAAAGTCTAGATGAATTTTGTACTGTATCAAAGCTACAAACAAGCTTGGTAAAAGAAACAAAACACAGAAAACGAGAAAACACGCTCGAATCTGGGTGTTGCTCCACCGTCCTACTTAAAAATAATATGCAAAAAAGGTAGGCGGTCTTCTGGTTGCATTACTGTAGGTGTCCTGCATTATGATTAAGAAATTGACCCTAGCAAATAAGGACAGTGTTACCAGGTGCAGAATACAGTGGCTGTAAGACATCTTTCATTTTTACTATGGGTACAATGAGCGAAGTATGTCTGTTTGCATCATGTTGATTTTATGTAAGTTGTCTTGAGGTTGGTAGTGTGTAGGGTCAGTGAAATAGGGAATCAGTTTAAGAGTAGCACATAGAAACCATATTTTGGTTTAATTTAATTTATTGTGCCACATATATTTGCATCATCTTGAATATGCAGTCCTTCATTGTTTACCTTTGAGGTTCCCTCTCAAAACTATCTCTATTATGTCCTGGACTTAAAAATTACTTCAAGACTCTTGATTTGTTACTCTGCAGAGGTGCCTGTTTATTTGAGTGTTTACCTTGAATAAATGACGTTACTTCGCATACGTTTACAACGCATGCCTTTACAACGCGGTCAGTACAAGGACTGCGTTGTGACCACGCATAGCATCACAACGCAAGTCATTACAACGACTTGCTGTAGGGGGCGCTAGAGTTTGGAATAGTATAATTTAATATTCCAACTCCAGTCTGTTCAACAGTAGGGAAGGTGTTGGATTTAAAATCCAACACCTAAAGCCCCCTACAGCAAGTCGTTGTAATGACTTGCGTGGTAACGGTATGCATCAGAACAACATGGTTGTTGTACTGACCGTGTTGGAATTACACCGCATTGTACCAACAGCGTTGTCAATACTGTTTCCCGTTTACCTTGGTCTGCCAACATAGCAAACGGTAGTCAGGTATTTTGTGGATGTTATCAGGTATGCTGCTTTGGTTAATTGGTTGCTGTGCGAGTTACTAGGCTAAGGATTAAGAAGTCGGGATTGCTTTGCAGTGCGATAAGTGTGTTTGTTTCTATGATGTGTGAACAGAATTCGAAATACTTGTGTGACTAAAAATGTTGTGCTTTTGAGTCTGTTTTTGGCAGCCATTTACCTTAGATTATGTGGGTATCATGTACAAACCCTTACACTCCCAGTGAGTAATGTTTTATTTAGCATCACCATGAGTCTGAAGGACAAAAAGATACAATGAGTAGTGTTCTCAAAACTACTGACTGACGCAGCAATCTACAGAGTGAAAGCTTGCACACTAGGCACACAAAACATGCTACTATCTTTAGTCAAGCTCTGCTTTACACCTGCATGAGTCCTCACAGAGCTGACAAACCATCAGGTAGACCCTTGAAGTAACCACCAGACCATCTGCCGTAGGTGTGCACAATTGTTACTGACTTAAGCTTCATTTTGTAGTCTTGAAATCCCCTAATGCAGAGATTGTGAGTGAGGAATCTTTGATGTTATTGTCGTCTGTGTAAGACAGTACATACTGGTGTATGAACATACCATGTATTATACAAGGGAACTATGTTCTAGTTCTCCCGAACTATATGAAGGCAACCACTGCTCAATACCATGGCTTCACAACTGTGCAATACAGAAGTCCTATATTCTTCCTGTGCTCATGCCTTATTATCTTTTGCCTCCAGCCCTCCCTCTTCCTTCAGTCTCTTCTGTCTTCCACTCGTGCCTTCTTCAGTCATTCCTCCAGTTCCTTATTCATTGCTCCAAGTGCCTCTGGCATTGCTGCTGTTGCTTGAGCTTGTACTGCAGTGGCTCCAATCATAACTGTGGAAACCACAACCATTGCTCCATTTGCCTTCACCCTATAATTACTCCCCCACCAAAGTATTCGTCTGTTAATCCTGCAAGTCTTCTGGCACTGCTCATTCAGCTTTGGTACCTCCTCCCCAAGGTCTCTTGGTTCATTTGTGGTTTATTCACAAAGGGTCCTGAGTACAGGGGAAAAGTCTTGCCATGTCACATCTGTCCGTCCATAATCAAAATTCTCAAATAGAGCTACCTGCATTGCATCTACACCTTGAGGTTTGTGGATGACCAGATCCGTACCTAGGATATCCAGAAATTAACCCTTGAAATGAAGCAAAATAATGCTGAAAGTCCTGGCAGTGGACTGCTAGGAATTTGCAACCCGTCGTAAAGGAAGGTAAATGGGTGAGAGAAGTATCACCAGCTTAGATTGCAGGATTTCTAAGCAAGTCAAGAGTACCTACACCCACAGAGACATGCATAAAATGCAGAGCATATTGGTCAGATAAGTAACCCTGGGCGTAGTTCGTATAGTCGCGCTACGCGAAGCTACACGAAGTGCACTTTGCACTACGCACGCTACACGTAGCTATGCGAACTGCGTAGTGTGGTAGGGAAATGCTGTTCACAATGATTGCACAATGCCGGATGCTTGTTCGAACTGTGCAATCATTGCAAACGGCATCATGCACAGTGCAAGCGGTCGTTTTCTGCCGCTCGAGCGGCAGCTTTCTCAACGCGAACTGGTAGTTTCTCATCACGAGCGGTCGCGAGCATCTACGACCACTCGCAATGAGAAACCTGACCTCCCCGCGTTGAGAGTCTCACCGGGAGGTTTATTTTCCACGCTCACGATCGGCAACTTGATGTTGCCGATCGCGAACGAGGAAAAAGTCTCGCCGGGATGTTGATTTTGCTCGCTCGCGGTCGCCAACTTGACGGTGAGGACCACGAGCGAGCAAAAAATGCCTGCTACGCGTTTTTGCACTGTGCTACGTGCGATTCGTGTAGCGCATAGTTGCGCAAACTACGCACACTCCGCGAGCGTAGCGTACTTTTCCACCCAGGCCTACAGATAAGCAGCCTCAGACAAATAGGGAAGAACAAATCTAGAAATTCATGAAGTCCTTAAAAACACCTTCCACTTTTGACACTTCAGGCTACTTCTAATGTGGTCATCTTCATAGTAGGGGAAAATCATACTATGCAAAACTTGACGACCCTCCCCCTTAAGGGCTCATAAGTATATTCCATGCTGCACCATTCCAACAAAAAGAGACAGTAAATAAAACAGACAAATATACTACTTCACAACAGAAATTATAACGGAAAAGGCACACCAATTGGTAACATTTTCTTCAGTTTAGAATATAACTGAAAGTAAATGAGTGAGACAGCTGAGATTGGGAACACTAACAGAGAGACAAAGTGCATAAATGTAAACAGTTCCAACATTCGTGCATTACAAACTTAATTAACCGCAGGATTTATTGCCGTCTTCACCAACCTGTGCTCCTATGACCCTGAAACCTTTAGCTGTAGCCTTGATCAATATGCAAATATAACAGATAGTTGGGAAAGAATCGCTTGCCCTATTCTTTCCAAGCCTCCCTTTTCCGAGACCAAAATAGTTCCATTGTGTCATTTTCGCTTGTTTGCTAATAAGTGAAGTGGAAGTGAAAAATGTTTATTGTTCAGTTAATAAAAACTTACAATAAGACACATTTTATACATTTCATACTTGTCCATTATTAATCTTTTTTTTTTTTAAAACAACCAACATGATTAAAATAAAATTCATCCCACAATAAGGACACTTAATTCATCTAGCTAAAACATGAAAAAAACGTAGGCGTAAAATATGTTTGCTGATAACTTTGTCTACCTACTGTTTCTTCTTTTCTAAAATACCCCATTTAATCGATTCATTGTTAACTTGCTGCACATTATGAATAGGGCTAACCATTCCTAATATGTGGCATGCTGAGGATCCTAGATGCTTTTTTCTTTACTTCATGAATCAATGGAATAAAAAACGATAAGAGCTCTTACTGGGCAGTATTGGCCAATTTTCTCTCTGCTCTATCTACAAACTTCAAGATCAACCTGCCAGTAAATTGTTCTCCCTGCAAGCAGGCTGTAACTGCTTGACGACATGTTTGTATAGTTTGATGATTAAAGTCCTGCCTTAACCAACCATTGCGTCCAGCTATTAGAGCTGGGCAACTACAAACTATACGGCTAATAGGAGCTTAATGGTTATAGTTCCAAGATCCCACAAGAGGATATTCTACATATTGCTCTTGCTTCCTTCCACTCACTGTTAAATACAGTTTAGTTATTCTTTTCTGCAACCGAATTAGGTGTTTCAGTAAAAATGGAGGTCTGCGATATGACCACAAGGTGACGTTTAGATTGTCCACGAAGTAGTTAATGTTAATAAAAGCATATATGAAACACTACTGTCCAAGACAGTGACCTATACATTCTGGAGAGCTAGTGATGAAAACAGCCTTATTTTCCTAACCCAATATAACTGGCAAAATTCGATGGTGGAGTAGCTGGTGGAGTAGCTCAGTGGTAAATTTGTAGTTTTTATAGAAGACTTGTTAGGACAAGTGTGCCTTAAATCGGACTGACTCGTGCCAAGCCCTATCACCATTCAGAAGCTGCAGCAAGTTAGTGATTCCTCATACAAAATTAAATACTGGGGAATACAGAAAGTGCAAAATGAAAAAAAATCAATGTGTTATTTTATTCCACTTATTAAAACATATATATCATAAAATGATTATCCAAGAATTTAAAAAATATTTAACTTGCATAAACATAAAGTACATATAATAACATCTAATTCTACAAAAATAAACTGATTACATATATATGAACTCTGCATTTACACATCAAATGCAGCTTGTGAATTAATAATTAATTTTACTGTTCCCTATAGAGTAACTAGTCCAATTTAATTTTTCCTTGATGCGACGTTTCAGTGGTTACATCTGATTTACTCTACTATCATCAGGACATAACATATTACAAATCACATAGTCGCCTCATTAGTTGATATAACACTCTGGAGATGTCGCTACCCTTCACATTATAATAAAGAATTGTTTTTACCTCTGGGTCAGTCAAATATTTCTCTTACAAACTCTTCTAAGGGCGGCTTTTGCCTTATGAAAGGATAGAGTACTTTTATAAAAATCAATTAAGACATCAAAATGAACAAAAATCAATTTTGTCTGGTGAAAAAAGTAAAATGGATTCTAACATATGAAGTTTAAAGAGAACTTATTCCCCCTGGATATTATCTTATTGTTTGTTCTTTCTGTAGTGGTCCACATGCAACTCTCAGGTGTTCTCCACTCAAGTGTGATTGTAACACAGTATTCCTAAATATCTATTGGCTGTTAATATTTACAGTACATGGTATTGGGCTATAGTTTTAAATCCCGCCATTAATACCTCATCATAAAATCTGTTTTGAAGAACTTCCAATAATTTTCCCAGTAACGCATCAAACAACAATTCAATCAAGGTGTGCACAAGATATTCCTGTATCCTCCCGTTCCAAATCGTGAAGTTCTCATTCTGCTCCAAACTTTGCCAAGCAGGACTTAGCATCGTCTGTACTTGACTCTCATTCTGCTGGTCACTTAGTTGGTTTTTACCAGACCTGCCAGAAATTGCAATCTAGCTCTCACTTGCTCTCTGGCATTGACAAAGAGCTAGAGAGTGTGTGCTCACTTGGGATAGAACCAATTCAACCGCACTGACGTAATAGAGATGCATGTTACTGTGTGCGAATAAATTCAAGTTATATCATCCTGGGCTTACACCCTCCCATCTGTGCTCATATCAGAGTTCACAGATGTTTCCCTCATGGCATATGTTTTGTACATTGTAGCCCAAGATTAAGGAGTTTAAATACTTTCTTCTGCTGGGACCCCTCCGTTTTTCCATCACTCCTACCTCTCCGGGTCATTACTTTAACACTTGGATCATTTTGTAGACCAATCCTTGCTTCTTTATTCCCCAATATACACTTGTGCTGATGCAACAATACGCATGGTGTTTGATATATTCGAACAGTGTTGCCGTTGTGTGTGAGCAAATGACACCCCAGACTTAAAAATAGAGCAAAACCACATTTATTCCAAAATAGTTTCATAAATAACGTATAGCGGGTCCAGTACCTGAAACAGAAAAGTGAAAGAACAGGTGCTAAAATTGCCACTGTCAACCATTCAGTACAGCAGTCTCTTTATAAAAACTACAGCAACACTTCTTGGAGACCCTACAACACCATACAGCAGCCATCCTAGAATTGCTTTACTGTCAATCTAGCTCTTGCACATTTAAACTATAGCAACTCTAAAGGGAAATGCCAATACCACCCTATTCAAAGTAGAGCAGCTTTTGTAAAAAGTGCCAGGAGTTTACAATCCAAAGTAGGGCAGCCATTCAAGGAAGTGCTGGCATCCCTCTAGCAAAAGTGCTGCAGCCCTCTTAGCAAAGTAGAAGTAAAAGCATATTGAAAGATCAGTACCCTTCCAGATCATGTCAACTTAATTCCATCTAGAGTGCAATTGCCCATTTAGGAATGACTAATACCACTTCATTAATGCAGATGAAGAATAGTAAAAGTAATAATAACAATAACAACAACGCTACGCTTAAACCCTTTTAAAGAAGATGACTAGTTAAGCTTGTTCTTCTTTAAGCTCGAGTCCTCCGCAGTTAACATCAACAATCCCGGCTGAACTGTTTAGGGCATTCAAAAGTTGGACTTCTCTCCTCACCGCTACATAATATATTACCTATGTAATACCTAGTGCCAGGCTTCTAGAGACTTACAGATATTACTTAATG
Source organism: Triturus cristatus (assembly GCF_964204655.1). Classification (NCBI taxonomy): domain Eukaryota; kingdom Metazoa; phylum Chordata; class Amphibia; order Caudata; family Salamandridae; genus Triturus; species Triturus cristatus. The sequence continues at coordinate 955,873,760 of NC_140580.1, forward strand.
CGTTCGAGAGCAGGCTCAGTGATGGGACATTCTGCAGGCCCTGTGTCAGTAGAGACAGAGTGATATAGCAGCTGTCTGGAGAGTTTGCTGTTGGATGGTCCATTTCTCTGCTGTATGGAGTTCTAATGCTGCATCTCTACACCAGTGAAGGGTGTGCCATCCAGAGAATCCATGCACGGCAATTCCTTATTCTCGGTGCGCCGTAGAATCCATTCAGGTTGACACATCTCAATAGATTGTTGATGGATACTACCAGGAAACGAAGGAGCCTTGTTTGCCACATAACCATTAGGAAATGAATAAGGGCATACCCTTTGCCAGGGCTGGTGCATCAAGGCAGGTAGGATGTGATTTGTGCACCAGAAACATCAGTACTGTCTGAGTGTGGTAGGCACCTTCTGACATTATCCTGATACCTACTCAGATGTCCATCTGCACCATAAGGAAAGCAAGGTCACGGAAAACATCTAGTTGCATTTAAGTAGAGGCAGCTGTAGCACTGAAGCCTAACCTAAATGTTCCATTATTTAGATTCAGAATGACTTCTTTTTCTGATGGAGACCGCCCACTACATTCAACAGGAGCATCTGTTCCCTCTCTGTACAAACGCCGTCAGTGAACCATAATGGCATTTCCAGTGCATGGTCTTGAGCTGAATCTATACATTCTTACACAAGTAACTTAATCAGAAGCTCAAAGACAGATACATGAAAATGCTGAATGTGAATTAGGTACAACACTTGCAAGGAAAGGCGAGAAAAGCAATTCTTTAAAAAAAAGTGAGGAATACGCAAAATAAAAATAAATCAGTTGGATTAAAAAATAGCCATCCAGAGTTACTTTATAAAAGGTCTTAGACCCGTTTGCGCACGCTAAAACGTTTGGGGCCATGTACAAACAATATTTTGCGACTCGCAAAATACTGTTTTGCGACTCGCTATCAGGAAGGGGCGTTCCCTTCCTAATAGCGACCGCAAAGCTATGTACCTATGTTTTGCGACCGTAACTTTGGTCGCAAAACACTCGCAAATTACCACCTACTTCAAGTACATGGTAATGCATTCGCAAATGGGAAGGGCTCCCCAGGGGACCCCTTTGCCAATGCATGCAATGTTATTTTTTAAGAGCAGGCAGTGGTCCCAGGGACCACTGCCTGCCCTTAAAAAATGAAACATAAAAATGAAACAAAACGAAAATGTTTCATTTTTTCTTTTTTATATGCATCTTTTTCTCCTTTAAGGAAAACGGGCTGCATTTAAAAAAAAAGGCTGCTTTATTTAAAAGCAGTCCCAGACATGGTGGTCTGCTGAGCCAAGCAGGCCACCATCCCAGGGAGGGCCTGTCATTCCCAATGGGCTCGCAAATTGCGAGAGGCTCATTAATATTCATGAGCCTCGCAATTTGTGACCCCGTTGGGAATCGCAAACAGTGTTAAATACACTGTTGTACATGCCAAATGCGACCCAATTTGCGAGGCGCTAATTGGCAGGTCGTACATCTGGCCCTTTGAGTTTCTTTCATCACACTGTCTGGGCATAACATGCCTGAGCAGCTCTGTAACCTGAACCTTATTTTGTATATGAACGTTCTAGTAATGCTTGCTAGGTGGCTCTCTGTTTGTTTGCAGAGCTGACAGTGGAAGTTGGTGCTTCTGCATTATAATCCTCATGCCTTACTCCGCTTCAGCAAGACAATTATCTTTAGTCGTGCTAATGAATCATGTTTTGAGACGATAGCACCCCCAAAATCATTACTGGAGCAGTCTTGGATGTTTTAATGAAGCATCACAGCCAGGCATTTCACTAATCACCCTAACGCTGTCCTGGCTGGGCTAGTGCAATGTGTACTTTACAAAATTCACAATACAGTTTTCAGTCTTTTCTTTGCAGTCTCTTATTCTGTAAGTATAAGGCATGGAGTCGACCAACAATATGCTGAAGAGCATCCCTATTAGACTTCTAGGATAGCTGATAAAAGCACCTATGCTGGTAGGCCAGCTGTAATCCCACATCTTCGGTTGCAGCTGGGTATACCTTTGATCAGCTGAGAGTGTCAGATGGTTGAAGGGCTTATGAGCTTAGCTAAGGGGTAACTGGCCAATAATTATTGAAAAGTTATTTTTGCTTTCTTCATTTGCTTTTGGAGACGACCACTGACCCCACTGACAAGTCTGCCTGTATCACTGAGAGCAGCAACAGGGCTCTGCAATTTAGCAATCTAAAAGTGAGCCTTTCTATACAAAGGTCTACTAAACACTCCATCATCAGCTGCAAACTGGCCATGTTAGTGTGCAAGAATGTGGTTCATGCATCGGCTGTAGAAAATCTCAATGCGTTTCTGTTGATGATGCAGTATTCAGAGTGTTTCACTAACACAGTTGGGATACTTAAACTCATTACAGAGGACTAGTAGAGTTAGAAATGGGAGCATGCCAGGTCTAACATGTAGAAACTCATTTAATGTAGTTAAGAATTCCAATCCCCCTAAGGACTTCTGCAATGACTTGAATATTATTTTATCACTTGCTACATGTGTAACAGTATATCCTTTTCTGTCATTCTTCGCTTAATTGACCAGTTACTCCTGAAAATTAGGAAATCTATATTAGACCTTCCAGGCGTAAATAAAGCTATATTAACAAATCGTTTCAAAGAAATGTAACCTCCCATAACCGATTATTGTTCAAATGGCTCTGTCCAAGGGGGCAAGAGAAGAGAAGTTTCTGTTCTAACTTATATTCAGCCATGGTTGTCTCCTAGTTGAGAAAATACTCCCTTCAGTTCTAGATATGGAATTATAATAACTTTTAATCAAAAAGGCTAATAGATGCAAATCATCTGCGCATGGGAATATTTAAAGAGATATTTTCACATTGAAGGTTGATCTGCCTTTGCTGTACTCAGTGCTTAATTTGAGCCAGAGTTATCCAGTGATCTTCACCGGCACTTCATTGATAACACTGGCACTAATGATAGTGCACCACACAGGGGTGGTGTCTGTCTAATTTTGAGTTGAGCACAACAACGTGTAATACTTTAATATGCGTTAAAAATGAATAATACCTGCTACCTACACCATTCTTCTAGCGTTGAGTGACCCGGTATAGTCCGAATTGTCACCTGTAGGTGTGTGATGGTTTGTAGTTATGTTGGTACTGTCATTGGCAGTACAGGCAGGCTTAAAGGGTGATGCAAGCTGTGGTGGCCTCCTGAGAAGAGCCCTGTCACTTATATACTTTCTTTTTACAAATTAAGCACTGGCTGCTTTTCCGGGGCACATGTCTGGTAAGAGGAGGTTTATGTGGTCTCAAAAATCTTACCAAAGTTCTGCCATTTTGGGTGATCCCTTCTTCATACTTGAATCATCAATAATAGCCAGAACTGTGTGTTTTTTACTATCCTTAACACTTTTGAACACTTTGTGGGATTTCAGGGTCTTGGTGGTTTGATAATAAAGTACTGCCATCCTTCTGGTTGACATTGGTTGTGAAGGAAATTATGTTTGTAAGACCTGAGATTCTTACCTATAAAAGACTGTAGTGATCACCTCACTCCAGGTAACACGTTAATGTTTAGTTTGAAATAAAAAACAAACTTCATTTATAATAAACTATATATATATATATTGGGATACAGTTTATTTCTATAAAGTACTCCAGCCAATCTAGCTAAAAAACATCAGGTCCTGCCTGTGTCAAAATGCTTAACATTTGGAATATATTTATTGAGGGTCTCGAAAGTAGAATAGCTGCAGATATTGTAAAGTAAATTGAAGTGATACTGCATAGGCAGTCAAATGCCTATTTTTGGTTTGATACCTGGTTATCTCAGTTTTCAGAAAAACATAATCTTCCTTGTACTGCTCTATGCATCATGTCAAATTATTAGATATGATACAATTATCAATATTACTAATACTAATAAAGATAGGTAATGACATCTTGCTTTTTATATTATGTTTCAAACTACAGTTTTGCCATTTTCGGGCCCTTTATTTACACGGTGTTACTGTTATCGAATTTAATGGTACTCAATGTACTGACCTCAGAAGGATGGAAAGCTGTGTTTGCCTTGCTGGAATTCAGACTTGTGACCTGCAGTTGGAGTAACAAAGCCAAACTGCCAGCATAATAAATCAATGAAATCAATGATAATCACATTGGTCAGAGAACTGATAATAAAGTCAACAGTGCTATTAAGTCAGTTACTGTTTTTGTTTTCAAATAGTACTTACAAATATTATAGGCATACTAATGACTCTGTTGATAATACTAGTAAAACACCAAAACTAAACAAATACATTAATAAATAATCAAAATGATAATGGTAATAAAAGTATAATGCGATTTAAGCTTATGAAAATACATTTGTGGCCTACACTGTGGGAGTTTAGTGTACTAAGCCGTCTTCTAGTATAAAAAATCAGTGGTAATGACATTGCTATTAATAATGTCAACAATGTTATTAGTAGTAATACCATGAATGCTATTATTGATAGTAAAGTTTTTAAATTAAATATATAACTTTCTTTCAAGTGCACTAAATGCGAAATACAAATAACAATGTTAATGAGGGTGGATTTATAAAATTAAATATTATTTCCATGTTAACGATAAATATTTTCCATTCAATTACATGTATATAAAACATTAAAATATATGTATTTATTTATATTTAAATGATACATTAGCATTGCATTTTCCTATACTTTCTCCCTAGGGATTTCCATTTCTGTTGTGAGGTCTCATCCCCGGTGGCAGACATGTCCACAAAGTAGGCGTAACGTAAAATACATATGTAAAGTTACTTCTAGTTATTCTACTGTCATAAATACCATTGTATGGAGTCTACACCCACACGCTGGACAGTGTAGACACACGGAACTATACTCCTAGGTGTAAATCTCCACTCAGAAATGGTGACTAGTACAAAAAGTGTAAAGTTATATCTAGGATTAGTAGTAAATATGCATGTATATAAATATACATACATATATTTACCTTTGTGAATCGGGCCCTAAGAGTGTAAATAACAATGTGAATAATGATAATCATAGTGCTATCAGGATGGTAGCAATAATACTCCTAATTTAAAAAAAAATGCACACATTTGTTAATAAAACGGTGATTATAATTCATTTTAATTATTAATAGTAAGCATACTGATGATACTGCTGATAATACTACTAAAACACCTAAATCAATTTTTTTATGTAGTGATGATATTAAACTGTTACCCCATTTCGAGATTTTAACTTACTGAACCAGCTAGTCAGCAAAATAAATCTCGGCTATTCATATTGAGCAATGAATTGATAATATATCCAACAATGTCATTATTCAATAATAATATCACAAATGATGGTATTGTTAGCAATGGTATCAAGAAAACAATACTAATTGGGTAATAACAATGCTGATACTGATTGTAATAGTGAGATAGATAGATAGCTTTATTTGATCATTAACAATTACCATGTAAAAGATATTAAGAATGCAATAAATATGTGCACATGTTAAAAACATAAGACAATCCATCAATACTTATAAGTCCAGAATTTCATACATTTGTAAGTGCAAAAAAACAAAATTCCACCAGAATTTAAAACATAGGCAGAATCCTTTGTGGAAATGCATGCTTCAGAAAGGAACAAACACTAAAACACACTAGACGGGAGCTATGGTGTTGAAGAAAAACAAGGCAGGCTTGCACTTAACCAGGCCAGCACTCCTCAAAACAGAAATTAAAAACATTTGTGTATCAATACGATAACCTTTACAAAAAAGAGTAAAATGTAATAAATTTTGCAAAGAATGCCTCATCACAGTGACATATCATCATGGCCGACGAGTCAAACTGGCGCCGAGGGAAACATAGGTGGCTTCAGAGAGTCCCAAACCTAAATCTAGTCAGTAAGATCATGTCCTGAGTATTAAATACCATATCCAAATATGGCTCTGGACCCATGGTGGTTCCATATCATAGAGTGTGTAGCATTAATAACTTGTTAATTCCACTGTATTATTCCTACTGCTTAAGGGCCCGAAAATTCATTTTCAGCCAACCTTTCAATTTTATGCTCAAATCCCTAGAATTTAAAAAGATACATTTCTCTTTTATGCTTGATTCTCTAAAATTTAAAAAGATGAAAGGTCTTCTTACCTCAGAGCAGACCTGTTTAATTAAGGACAGCCATGGGATCCAAAGACCCAGGTCGCAAGATAGGCAGTCGTCAGTAAACTCCCTGTTGAATATAGCAGGTGGATTACAACAGATAATGCACCATAACAGTAAAGGGACCAAAGCATTATAACCCTCAACAAAGGTCAGCCACATCTCCTCATGAATAGCATAAGCTGGACAGCTGACTGGGAGGCCTGAAATGCAACTACAAACCCTGTTTTTCTCAGACAGTAGAGCCCTCACTTCAGACACCTGAATCATAAGTTAGTACTGGTAAGAACTTTCTCTTGTATACTTTTTGGGGTGAGGTGGGATGATACGTTTCCTTCACATAGAGGAAGCAAAATTAAATAAGAACAGAACAGCATTAGAAAATCTCTGTGTTCTCTTGGCCAAACACATTGCCTATGAGCCCTAAAAGTCAAAAGTTAGTTCCAAATAAGGGAACTCTTGAGTTCGCTTTGCTCTGGATGGCCTAGCAATGGTAATTGTTCTTGAGGGTACAAGTGCAGGCAAAGGATGATGAGGGATTCGATTATTTTACACCACCTTGCTGATCTCAGCCTGTTGGCTCTTTTGAAACTCGAAGTCGTCTTTGGAGCAGCCGCTGTAGCAACTTGGTGTTGGACAAAGACCTAAAATCCGCAGCTGAATTACAAATCTGCAGATGGTCAAGCCATATGTTTCAGAGTAGAATTATGCAGATAAAGTTGTTTATAATGTCTTCCAATGGTTGAAGATTTACAAGATGTTAAATTTCTGTTAATATTTGTGTTTGATTTTCACGCCATACCTGAACCATGCCTCTGCTTATCTCAGGATTAACAGTACTGGGTACAGGATCAGGGCTCACCCAACCATAGAAGATAGACAGTATAAAACTGGAGTTGTGGTAACACAATGCAAATTGGCATAATGTGGTGTTCGTCTCATTTGCTGGGTCAGTGTTTTGAACTGCTGTAATTAAGCCCTTAGGATGGTTGCAGATTGGCTTTATAGCAACGACATGTGTCCTGGACTGGGGCAGTCTGCGCTCCTTCTCAGCTAGGGATACTGGTTGTCAAACAAATTAAAAGTCCGTTCTCAAGAAGTGTTGGTCTTTGACATGTTTTGCGAGAAAGCAATACTAGGACAACAACCAAGCTGCATATTTATTCTGTAATAACTTCTGGGGACACACATAACCTATTTCAAGTCACTTAAGTCCTAGCAAGGTCTCTTAGAAATATGCTTTTGAAAGCAATATAGTTATTCTGTTTTAAGGCAACAAAAAAGTATCAATAAGGGTTATTTTTAGGAGAAGATGGCACCTTTGAGGAAGGTGAGACGATGTGGAGTCGGACAAAGTAGGGAAACTTCACATCAATGAAGATTGGTGAAGTTTCTTGATTTCATCCGTCTTTATTGTTGGTGAAGTTAAATGTGCAGTTGTTCGTTGTGAAGCAAGATTTCCTCCAAGGCTCAGCCTGCGGCAGAAAAACCTTGTGGTATTACTAATGGCCTGGGCAGAAATAAAGTGCAGGCGCGCGAAACAGCCATGAGATGGGTGGTGGGTCCTTAGGTTCCAGCTCTGGGCAAACCTTGCAAGGGACACAGTTGGACAACTGTGATTGTTAATCTGCTCTTCTGAGCAGTCCTTTGCTGCAGTGGAGAAGGTTTCCTGCTGCAGCTAGGGAAACTAAAGCAATCTTTTTTTAAGTTCCCAAGCCCTGCAATTTGCAAAGCTATGCAAAGTTCTACAAAATAGCACAATTCATATCTTTGTACAACTTTTGTCAAATCCTCTCTGCTTTGCCACTGTATCAACAGAGGCAACAAAGCAAAGGGAGTATCCTGGGTACTCCTGACAGGCTTTGCAAGGGTTCTTGGGAAATGCAGCACTTCAAATTAACCATCTACATCCTAATTCAAACTAATTCAAACTCATCACACTTTTGATGAATACATGGTAATTAGACTTTGGGACAAATAGCAAAACATGCAGTAGTTTAGGTTCAACTCCCTGAATGTCATGGGATCCATAAAAAGTAGCAAATCTACACTTGGAGATTGAAATCTATGTCCGAGTGCAGATATACTACTTTGTCGAATTCACAAAAATGTCCAGGACTCTGCTTGGTAAGCTGCACTAGATGCAGGGTACCAAGCAGATTCCTGGAAAGCCATGTAATTTTCCTATCAGACTCCTATTCCAGCTGAACATACTTCTCCTCTCAATGTTGCTCAGGAATCCCATAGTTCACTGTTTATGGTAAAGCACAATGCTCTATGCTTCTTGCCCTATACTAAAATATCATGGATTTATTTGTAACTGCTTCGCTCACTATTACTTGTAAAGTGGTTTACTGCCCTGTGGCGAGGTCCGTGCTATACTAAATACTCTAAATAAATAAATTAATAAATAAATACATTAAATTAAAACACATTGTTTAAAATTAAACATCTTTAGTTAATTTTTTACTAATTTACACTTGGGCCCATTAGAAATAGGAATTACTAGATATTTTCTAAGAAATCAATGCAGTCTCAAATTGAAATGAAGGGGAAACCCTCCAGTTTAAAAATCTTCTCTTAAGCCCTGGAAGACTATTTTAACCTAAGAATCGTCCAACAAGGATATTGGGGCTCACCAAAACTGCATAGGCAGCCCTTTCTTTCTTTTTTGTACAGATATTAATAATTACTGTTATAAGAGTACATGCAAAACTTCATTCTGACTGCCCAAAACAGCAATAATAATTATATTTGTACATGCCTAGAAAAATATCACTTTTACAAAGAGGACAAGAGCAGTCAGTATAGATCTCCATGTAGCATTTATATATATTGTGTAACCACTTCCCTTTACGCACTAAGCCTTGCTATCCATTCATAATATGTACCTTGTCTCCAGGAATGCATGCAATTGTGTTATCGATAAAGGTAATACTTCCATATCCAAATATTGGGTTCTAGCGTGGGTTTGTTTTTGACACTAGGACACATACAGTTTACATTTCTGCTAATATGATTGTAGTTTTGAGGGCAGATTTGTCTACAGTGCTGTACATTGGTACGGAGAGAGGGCCACTCTCCAGCAAGGACAGACAAGTCCACTACAAGTTGGATAGAATATTTTATCTTTCCTCCACTGGACTCTCTGGTCTGCATACTTCAAACACTGTGATCCCTAGCTTGGAGTCTTGGTTTACATATTTTCCCAACCAGCAATCTCTGTTAGGCCTGGCATCCTTGGCATGGCTTCACCTGTCTTTTTGCCTCTACCTCGTGTATTTTTGACTGTTATGCTGAACTTTATTTTTGCTGCTTTAGGTACTCTGGGTACGTTGCCACTGCTGATCACTGATAAAGTGCAAGTGCTACCTGTGTAAAGTGTAATCCTGATTGTTTCTCCCTGAGTGACATATTTGACTAGTAAGTCCATAGTAAAGTGTACTGTGTGTGCCCAGGGCCTGTAAATCAAATGCTACTAGTGGGCCTGCAGCACTGGTTGTGCCACCCACACAAGTAGCCCTGTGAACTTGTCTCAAGCCTGACATTGCAGGTTCTATGAGTGCATTTTAAACTGCCCTGTCGACCTGGCAAGTGCACCCCTTGCCAGGCCCTAACCTTCCCCTTTACTACATGGAAGGTACTCCTAAGGTAGGCCCAGAGTACCCTCATGGGCAGGATGCAGTGTATGTGAAAGGTAGGATATGTACTGGTGTGTTTTACATGTCCTGGTAGTGAAATACTGCAATTTTGTTTTTCACTATTGCAAGGACTAGCTCTCCCATAGGCTATCATTGCAGCTGCCTTGTAATATTTTTCAAGTGTAACTTTCAGTTGATAACAGTTAGAGTGTTGGAGTTTGGGCTCTCTGGGCTCGGGATTTAAAAACACATCTTTTAGGGAAGGTGGTTTTTAAATTGTGTGTTTGAAATTCCACTTTTAGAAAGTGGGCCTTTTTCTTGTTTTACCATCTTGTGCCTCTGCCTGCCTTTGGAATTAAAGTTTGTGCATTCACTCTAGACAGTCACACAAAGTTGAGGTGTGTACTGCATATCCTGATGGCGGGAGGAGTTGTCACCTGCACCTGAATAAAGCTGTTCCTGACCTTTCACAAATCTGTGGACTACAAAGACAATCCTTTGAAGAATGTCTACTTCAAAGACCAAAAGAGGTTTAAGTATTGGACCTAATCCCCAGACTTTTAGAATACTTCTGGATCGAGAGGAACGTCTGCCAAGGAGAGGAGCTGAAGAGCTGTGAGGAGGAGTACTACCCCTATGCTGTGTGTTGCTTCGCTGTGTTTGCCTGCAGTTGCCACTTCTGAAATGAGCCAGACTTTGCTTTGTATCGTGTCCTGTTGGTGAAGTTCCTCCAAGGGCTTGTGTGTGCTTGACTCCTGTTGAAAGTCTCAGGGCCATCAAAGTCTTGATCTGCAGCATTCCTGAACTCTACTGCTAGGAGTTCTGACCTGCCTTGTGGTGCCAAATCCAGATCTGGGCCCTCGGAGTTGTTGTTGCTGCAAAGACCTGCTTGAAACCCTAAAAACTGACGTATTGCCCTTCCAGCGTCAGTTTTTCCAACACAACACCGCTGTGGAGAAGAACTTTCCACGTACCACTGCCATGCGGCCAAAAGCACAGAAGCAGCACCTGTCAGCAGCCGAAGAAACAGCCGCTTCCCGAATTCAGCACACCATGTCTCCGAAGAATGAGACCACTGCACTAACTCCGACGCAGACTCTGCTGTGCAGCTGAAAGAATCAATGCATCGTGGGACTGCGGCTGAAGAAATCAACACAGTGCCTTTTTGCCACATTGACCTCCAGCGCATCCGGATTTTCCATGCTTCGCACCTGTGCAGCAAGTTTTTTTTCTGATGCCTCACTCGCAGACCAGAACCGTCTTAGATTTCCACACATTGCTTCCTCCTACAGTTCGGATTCGACAGAACACTTCTCCTGCGTGCAGCAGAACTGACGCATCGCTTCCCCGTGTACTCAAAAACGGATGCATTGCTGTATTTTCCGACGCTCTCCTCCGATGCGGCTGTTTTGCTTTGTAGATTTTGACACATGTGAGGTACTTTGTGTAAAATCACCGCATCCATAGAGTTCTATGGAAAGAATTGCTTGCAGCCTATAAAAAGTCATATTTTGAGTTCTGTATGTTGGCTCTTTGTCTTTTGTCGTTCTAGTCTTGTTTGGTTTAGATAAAGATACTTTATTTTTCTAAACATTTCTGTCAATTTGTAGTGTTTTCACTGTGTTACTGGGTGTTATGTACAAATACTTGACACAGTGCTTCTGAGATAAACCTGACTGCTTGTGCCAAGCTACCAAGGGTTTGAACAGGGGTTATCTGAGTGTGTAACTCCCTTATCCTGACTAGAAGGAATGGTCCCTTCTTGGACAGTGTGCAAGCCACTTCCAATTAGAGACTCCCATTTCTAACAATCTCAATAAATTCCGCTAGGCAAAAAGTGAAAGACAAAGTGCAGGTTTCCTACAAGGATGTTTTGCTCTCCAGTAGCACCGTCAATGTAACTTTCCCTCTGAAATGTCTTTCGGCATCTGAAGTACTCCTTCACAGCACCTCTTGTGCCACTTGAGCTAATTATCATTTTATCAAGGGCATGTGAAGAGCAATGAAAGCTTCAGAGCTTGAGGGAGGACCTTCTGTTCTGCCCTTTTTAGGTCTTACCTACAGACCCCTTTTAGATATCTGTTGTTTGAACAATAAAACTAATTAGAGTGGGCTATGGTTCAGCCTTGAATAAAATGTGTTGGCTTTCTTGTCGCTATCATTTGCTTGCTTCTTATTTGATGGATTTCCTTCTTCTTCTTAAGTTTGTTCATCTCCGTCAAACACAGCTCTTTTACCATCATTTTTATTGGATGATTTGTATCCTCCCACAGCTTCTTCTCTCCTCACATCCCAGCCATCTGCACTCTTTGTGTTGCTCCCCTCTTTTCCTAGCCCATCTGTAAAAACACAACAATGGGCATGTTTTTGCCAGGTTTGAATAAAATGGACTTTTGTGATGTCGGTTTTCTTTTATACCCTGCTTTGTACATGTTACATGAATGCAAAGGCCTTGCACACAAAGGTCACCTTTATGGCACGTGGGGGAGAGGCATGCTGCTGCATTCACTTAGCCTGTGTTTAAGGTACAAAATTAATTGCCAAAATGTCTCTTCTCCTGGAGGCCCTTAAATCTGCTGGCTTGGCAGCTACAGAGCACAAAATAGCTGGAGCTTTTGTCCAAGTTTTTAGTTATGGAGAAAGTAAATGGCAAACAGTTGTGTTTAAATTCTTACACAGTCATGTTTTTTTAAGTACATTGCATAAGTCCTTTATGTTGTTTTTAAGCTGGATCATGGAAAATAGGCCTTTTAAATAAGGTTAATAGTTTCCAATATGAAATTGTAAAACGAAACCATGCCATTTATGTTTTGTTTTTTTAATCAGTACTTTATAAACAAGCATTTGAAAATCCAATAGTTTAGCATTAGCATAGTTTGGTTGACACATATTGGCTTTGTCAGTGCTTATTTAGAACAAGGGAGGCACTTACTTCTAGAAGTAACTATTTGTTGGGAGAAAGAGTAGTAGTCCACCCACTCAAATTCTAAAGTGTTTCACCCTGCCTATTTTAAGTAGATTTCTAAACTCACAGGTCTATGCCACATATGCTCATGGCATATGGAGGCTCTCCTAAAAATACAATGATTAGCAGTTAAGAGAATCCCTGCTTAAGGATTGGAACAGGGCTTAAGGACTTACTCCTATGCCGGGTCAGACGCCACTGCTGTCACTTTGTTCCTTTACATTGTATCCCTCACATCTGATCTATTATTTATGTGCTTTGTTTAGGGTGTGTTTGGACTGTGTACTTATGTTATTGCCCTGATTAATTTATCCTTATTTATGAAACCTCTTTATGGGTGCGCATTTTTCCTTATTTATCCGCAGAGCACCCTGTCTCTTTATTGGTCTAGCTGGCACCTATGTAATCCCTGCCCATTATAATTAGATGTGCTTTCTTGAGGTTCCATCTTTAACCCTTTATGTATGTGTGTCTTCCTACCTGTAAGTTATTTTTAGTGGATTTTGGTTGTCTTCCAATAAGGTTTTTGTTCAGCTTTCCTAATCTAATACCCTGCTCTTCTTCTGTTTGTTAGTGCTTCTTAAACACAGTAACTGCTGAAACAAGAACCTCTGTTTCTGTTAGGGTTGAGAAGAATTAAAAAATCAATGTATGTCAGGTGGTATTCATCAGTTTTACCATTTCTGGCTGTATCCCAGATGTGAAGCTTGCTAACAATTGCAGGCTTTCCCATGCTCAACCTTATATTGTTGATTAGTTCAAAAGATGAAAAACAAAACAAAATGAAGGAGGATCGTTTTCACAATCCTTTCTAAAATTGCAAAACTTGACAATCAAGAGGCTCCCCACTTAAAAAAATGTTTAGCCACTTAACTTATACACCTTAAACTGAAAGCTTGCTTTTATATCCTTGTGGTAATCCATCCAAAAAACGTTTGACTCCAAAGTGCCTAGAGGGCTGTCAATAGCTCAGGTTCTGTCTCATAAAAGTTCCTCCTGGGAGTTTGTCCCCTATTTGCTTTGGATTACATTAGCCAAATATTTTTCTGATGACCCTTCATCCACTAACAATTGAGTTCACCGTTCAAACACGTTTTGGGGTGATTTAATTGCTGTTTAGTCTTTAGTGTGGCTAAAACTCCATTCGTTGTTTTCTGTGCATATGTTGTTTGACCAAAATATATGTAAACATTTTATCTGACATGGTAATCTCCATTATTCCTTGTACTTAATGGACTGTTAATCCACTCTATTATTTTCCCTGCTAAACTTTGCATGATAACTATGCCTTCTGAATTGTTTCTTAGAAGGAGGCTGAAGATCCCATTGAGAGTAGCATTACATATAGGTTAGATCATTTGTAAATAGTGGAATCTGTCATTTGTACTTTAAAGGTGTAGTTTGGTTTCACAGAAGGAGCCTGAAGACCTCCTCTGTTATAGCAAATGGGAAAATAATCTAATTTACCCTGGTGTTTGCAGGGTATTCGTTTTAGGAACCTAAGCATATTCACTTTACTGAAAATATACTTGGTCGTACTGCCACTCAACTGATGCAGAAAATGTTAACCACCCAAACGGCTGTCTGCATTGTCTCCCTTCTTCCTCAAATGACGAATTTAGATGATAAAGGGAGCGTTTCAAGTCTCTTGGGGAAATCACTTCTACACAATTGCACCATCCCAGTTTCCACTGAGGCTGGCTGTCATTTGGGCTACAGAAAGAAAATGTAGCTTATTATTAAATCAAGGAAAACAAAATATCAGTGTGTCAGAGTATCCTAGATCTATGATAAATGTCAGTTTCAGTAAATATATTAATGACATAGAAGTGCCACTAATAAGTATTTGAAAAACATTGCATATGCTTGAAGAGCTCTAAGGTCTGCTGGAACAAAGCCTACACTATATCTGATCATCCTAATCTAAGTGCCTTGCTTAAATACCTGGCTCTTACTTTATATCTGCCCTTCAATATGAAGTTTTCGTGCATTTTTGCTAATCTAGTACCCTAATCGGCTTGGAGGCATCTGACTTTAAAGTACAAAGTCAAGGCCGTGCTTTAATGTTAGAATATTTCTGTGCGAGGACCAGAAAATATCCACTGTGAGCAAAATGCCTCAGGCGTACTTTAGTTACACAGACTTGAACTAATTCGTATATAATTGCCATCCCATTAAGTTTGCAATATTGAAATATTGCATCAAGGAAATATTGTTCAACCATAGGGGGCGATCCATTAAAATGCATCTTTAGCATAGATTACATTTTGCGGTAGAGATATTCCAACTTTGGTGGAAACAATTTAGCTTCCAATAAAGACCTAGGATGGACAGATATATACATACAAAGAAGGGGTGTCGACTTGCAACCCTTCTTACTCTATTATATGTGAGAATCTCCTTAGTGAGGTTTATGCTGATCGTAGCAGAACTTCTGCCAAATGTAATATATAGTTACAAGTCACATTGTCAGGGAGAACACCCAAGGCTCAAGTAAACAAGCACCTGACTCTTTGATGATCCAATCTATCTTAAGGCAAGGTAACTGTGCATACAAAACAACAGACCAGAGACAAATGTTAAGATATGTTGTCTTATGCAGGTATGTAGAGTATGTAGAGAGCAGTATCACCCGGGAGCGTATCCTGGTACTGAGCAGGTATGAGTCTAGACAACCTAGAGCTTAGTATGACTGCTAGAAAAGGGAGACCTACAGGTTCTTGCAGAATTCAAGAAGTGAGGAGGAGAGTCTGATGTGTAGAGGTCGGTCATTGCATGCTTTAGGAGCGATGTAGTCGAGTATCGACCTACAACTCTGGCTTTCTGTATGCATGGTGTTTGTGCACATAGAAGTCCAGACGAGTGGAGGTGTAGAAGGTTTGTGAAAGCAGAGGCGACTGTTGAGGTATGCTGGGCCAGTGTTATGTAGTGCCTTGAAAGTGTGGGTTAGGTGAACTGGGAGTCAGTGGAGCTCCTCCAGGTGTGGCATGATATGAGGGAGGCATGGGAGGTTGTGAGTGATCCTGGCCGCAGACGTCTGGTGAGTTTCTTGTTGATCCCAGCATTGAGGGTGTTCCCATAGTCCAGATTGTATGTAAACAATGCAAGAATTACAGTTTTCCAGATGTTGATTGCGAGCCATTTAAAATTCTTCCTTAGCTTCTTCATGATATGGAAGCATGAGGCGGGAACAGAATTGACTTGGGCGACCATGTCATGTTTGCTGTTGATGATGATTTTGAGATTTTTGGCGTTGTCGGTCCTAACTCTGTTGGGCACCAGATGGATTCCCACAGTGATGTGTTCTTGAGGGCTTCTGTGTCTCCTCTGCCCAGAATCATGGAAACTGCCCTCATTGGTGCATATGTCATCTGTGGCAGCAATGAGGGCAGTTTCCATGTTGTGGTTTGATCTGAAACCAGATTGAGCGGTGTCAAACAGTTGGTGGTCATTGAGTTATTCGGCAAGGTGTCTGTTGATGATTTTCTTTAAGACCTTGACGTGGAATGGTAGAAGGGAGAAAGGTCTATAGTTGGCGAGCTTTGAAGGGTCCCAGAAAGTTTCTTCACCAATGGGAGGACAGTTACTTGTTTCCTAGAGGTAGGTGAAATTTGCAGAGTTAAGTAAAAACTCCATGAGATTCAGCGGAGGTCCGCCAACGGACACAAAATGTGCACATCACATTGCCCGTACTGCAATCAAGCACCAGTAGCACAAGCTGTTCTGAAAAATCAGCGCTAACAGCAACATGCAGTGTGCAAGAATGTGCAGCCATCCAAGTTGATTTTGCTGCCGCCTGAGTAGAAAATCTACTAGAGCAAATCTTTTCGAGAAGCCACCCTCTGACCATGCCCGCTCATGACTTCCCACTAAAGGATGCCGATTCTCGCTCATGCTCACATTTTTGAAGCCTTGTGGGGAAATATCCACCATGCATTGATTGCCGGAATTTGGCCGGAACTCTGTGTTACAAAAGTAACACGGAGTAGCAAAATTCCTCCAATTCCACGGGCAGAATGGGACATTCCTCCCACCTCTAGTGTTTCCAAGCATCTTGGATGGTCGAAGTAGAAGTGGAGGCATTCAGAATTGGTGGGAGCATGGCACTGATGGGTTGTAGTCCTCTGGAGTAGGCGTGATGAGGGGAGGGGTCCAATGGGGCCACTGAGTACATGGACTTCATGGCGGTGGTTAGTTTCTGCTGGGGTGATGATGGGCCAAGATGTTTGCATTGGTTCTTTGGATAAGACCGGGGGGTGTTTGGTGAGGTCTTTAAGGTTTGGTTGTGGGCTGCGGTTGCTGTAAATGGCAGTGATTCTGATGCTGAACAATTGAGAGAGACTGTTGTAGAGGTCCTGAGGGGGAGTTATTGAGTTGAAGGTGGCTGATGGTGAAGGGGAATCTTTCACAGTGGCAAAGATTTATTTGCTTTTGTTGGTGCTGGCCCCAATGTGGTCCACCAAACTCTACGTTTTCTGGAAGTTACATACATATACTGTCACAGACCTTTAAAAACAGTTTTGTAGAAATAAGTTTATAACGAGAAGCCCAGTCCATCAAATGGTTGAGCAAAAACTGGCCTAAAATCTTTCCACTAGCTTTAAGGAATGCTTTGAGGACAGTAATTACTAATTACCATGTAGTTTACATGTTTCTGTCTAGGCAAATGTATCCTGCCCCTCTAAGCAGCATGTGGTGTGCAAGTCAAAATGGCATTCACAAATACAGAACATCTGAAGCAACCAATTGACTGGTGCTTTAAAGTTAAATTTAAAGTTTAATGTTAAATTGAGAATCAAATATAAGTCTGAAGAACAAATAGGTTGTTTCATGGCATAAAATAACTAATGCTAACACACCTTTTTCTCATATCAATTCTACACATTCTTCTTAGACTGCAAGCATGTTTTTTTCTCTCATTTAGAGGCCTGTAACCACAACAATCACACAAAATCATTTATTTTGGCTGGTATTGGATCTTCCCAGCACCATGGAATTAAAGATTCAAAGGTCTATAGCAAACTATTTCACAGAAGGTTCAAAAACAGAGACAAGGATAAGAGTAGAAGGCCCCTTACCACTTCCCTTATTAGAGAGCATTTATTTCCCTAAGAGACGCCTGTCACCATAACAGGCTACATTCTTATTTGACCAACTAATCTTAATAGATTCTGAACAAGCTTTATTATCCCTACTGTGTACAGTCAGTTCCCTGGTCTAGAGTGATCTGTGTTGAATACATTGTGAGGTGAATGATCACGCACCATCCTCCCACACATATCAAGAGCATATAGACTTTCAAACATCATGGAGCAAAATAAAGGAAAATTCAGGAACTGAATTATCACCCGCAATTATTTCAATGGAGCAGAAATCTAACAAAGAACTCTATTTATCTTTCTAAGGTCCCAGTTGTTGATTGGTCAATTAAAGCATATACTCAAGAGGTTATATTAGACAAATCAATACAATCAATAAAAAAACTCATTACCTCCATGGTCAAAGATGAACATAGGTAGGAATATCTTGGCAATGTATGATACAAAATTGATGTCCTCAATTGATTAATAGGCATTCCATGGGTATTTTGCATTACAACCACTGGTGTGTAACACAAAATCATTAACATGTGTATGTTTTATATCAGAATGGTCTATTCTAGCTATGTAATCAGACGCACAGTACACGTTTTAGATTGAGTTAAATATAAGTTCACAAACTCACTTGCAGAATATTGTTCTTGCCAAGCCTGAAGAGGGACTATATGAACACATAAGAAGATTTGTGATGGATTGAACCTCTATTCCACATGAAATACTCAAATTAAATCATCATTTGGTCTGTAATTAGCTGGTTCAATAGCTGTTAAAAAAACACACCAAGTCAAACACATGTGCATGCATAACAACAACTACTGCAGAAAGTAGAAAGTAGAATTTAAACCTTTACAAAAAAAATGATTGTTCAAATTTCTCATAAACCCTGGAGACAACAGATATAGTTGAAAGCAAGTTTCTAGGATGGAAGTTCAATAGTATGTTGTAATATAGCCTTAAGAGGACTGGCGATTATCAGTTTGTTTCGGTATTTCATCACTAGATGTGTGTTACTTTTGGAATTATAGCCAACATAATGAATTCTACGCCCTTAATGAGTGAATTCAGTCATAATAGTCTCAAGTGGAACTACCTGTACATACCTCACTGTTATTATCTCTATGATCAACTTCCGTTTTTCTAACCTGTGACGAAGGAGCAACGTTGTGATTGTCTTAAGTAAAACCTTTGGCTTGTTCACCCTTGCCAGGAGTTTATCTGTCCAATTATCATGGAAATAATCTGGTGTTTTCAAGAATCATTTTTGGAAACCACAGTGTCCCAAAAAGGCCATAATAAGTTCTCTCATTAACTCTCAACAGGTTTAACGGAAATGATCAAGAAAGTTTGCAAAAGCAAGCACTTAGGAAAATAAGATGATGTAGAAATAGAAGAAACAGAATTTTATTTAAGGCAGTTTACCAGATAAACAATGAGTAAAAGTATATAGTCTGATAATTGGAGTTTCCTTTACTTTTCTTTACCCCTTTTCATTCCTTTCAGAGAGAAGAAAGAGTGGGAAAAGATAGGAATTTATGTTCATGCTATACAAAACTTTATAAATAAATAAATAAAATGCCAATTACCATAGAATTCTCGTTATAACTATCCACCGGAGTTGAGCCAATCACTATGCCCACATCACACAATGGACTTTGAGAGCTCATAACAAGATACAATCAGATCTGGCCCCACTGCTGCAGAAGACGAAGTCTCATTTGTGACATGGAAAGACAAAGAGGTCTTAGTTATGCTTTCATTATTCTGAACAATTAGCACTTTTAAATCAATAAATTTGAATACCTTTTTGCTGACTACTGGCTTCTTACTTCTGGCTATAGTACACATTAGTGAAGCCATTTGTGAGCCAGGTATAAAAATAGAAATTTACTATTTTTTTAGATTCTTAGGCTTTGCAGCTGAATCTGAAAATTAATGGAGTCCTTAATCCACTCCGTAATCATCTAGACCATTGTTATGTGGTGGTGCACTGGACTTTAAATTTCTTATTCTTTTACAGTGACCCTTTGTCCTTTTCATATTTTTTTCCCTAGGACGAACACACTTCTGATTGTGTTGAAGAGGTAAGGACAAGCCGATATCAACATCCTCCACCCCGTCATGTGCAATAGGAATGGGTTTCAATTCCTCTGCAATTTTCTTAAAGCAGGGGGAGCATGTAACACATTCTTGCTCAACTTCTCAATTGATGAACTAGAGATGTAATTGGAGTTAAGTATTTCAACCAGAACAGAGCTTCCAGGAGGTGTCACAGATTTCCTAGTATTCGAACCACGAGTCTCAACATCTCCACTTTTGGGAGCCGTAACCCCACAAGTTTTCAAGGTTAGGCACATATGAAAATTATTGTTGTTAATAGTCGCATTCATTGCCTCAAATGTAGAAGCAACTTATTCAGTTTAGCTAAATGTTTTTAAGTATGTAAGTAGTGTGCCTCATGTAAACTCACAAGTGAGGTAAAGACAAATGCTTAGCATCCAAAATGGCAAGGGTGAACAAGGATCTATTCTAAATAAAGGACTTTTCATCTGCAGCGTGATTATTCATATTAGAAAATAGGACTTAGCATGCCCTGAGGAGTTCTGTAGCAGAGGACCATTTACACGATTGTAAGAGCAGATCTAATTTATCTCTGGAATCAAATGAGGGGTCATAGCCCCCAGCACCAACAAAATCATGTGTCTGAGAAAGTCTGGAGTCAATAGGCCTAAAATCGTTCTGCTGGTCAAACCCTCCTGGGAGAAATCATGTGTCTCGAAGTATTCACAATCAGTGCTCAAATCAAAAATAATCCGCGATTCCTAAGCCCCTAGATAATCACTCCCTCCCCCCTCACACACTATGCACAGTTGCCTTAGTTTCATCACAGAGGAATTTCTGAAGTTCCTGTTTACTTAGCTGTCGACATGGACAAATAAGTCAAGCTAGAAACAATGATGTTCGCAGGAAGAGAAACACCAACTTCAGATTCAAAAACGGTAATCTTACATAATCTTTTCTAATGATTTCGTCCGTATTGTACATCTCATAGAATTTGGTGGGAACAAACAAATACTAATTTCCAATTTCCAGTCCCCCTGTCAGTAATTTCCCCTTTTTCGTTAGCTTGCCACACAAATCAAGAGACAGAGGTTCTGCACCTAAGTCCTTAGATTGGAGACTGAAAACCTTAAAAACAACACGCTAAGCCCCTTTTGTATGCTCCACAGATGCATTCCGTCAGTGAGGCAGAGTCCAAACAGTGGTATGAATTACAGTGGCCCAATGATAGTCAAAACCGAAAGTGATTTTAGCAG
This sequence comes from Triturus cristatus, assembly GCF_964204655.1. NCBI lineage: Eukaryota > Metazoa > Chordata > Amphibia > Caudata > Salamandridae > Triturus > Triturus cristatus. The sequence goes on from NC_140580.1 coordinate 955,894,952, forward strand.
CTCAGCACAGGTATATTAAAACATACTGTATATCATTCCTCAAATAAGGGGCCAAACTGAGTCAATCAGAAGTAAGACATTGGTACCAATTCTTCCTTGGTGCATTTCCAAGGGCAATGTTCCTGTGGGCACACTGATTGTACCACTAATGAATTTCACTCAAATGATACTGCTAAGTAGGGGGCCAGATCGCAAAGTCCTAGTCATGAAACTTTGCGCTGAGTATAGATCCTAGTAGGTGCACACACAGAATCCATGATGTCACCTGGACGAATAAGGCCACTAGCTCAGAAATACAGGTGAGTCCCCTCACATGCCCTATCAGTGCTTAAATAAGGGGCTCATTCTCAATTGATGCATTAGAATAGAGAATATGAAAGCATATCACAGTATTCTAGTGGTGGTTTTCCAAGGCCATAGCAACTCCTGTAACCCCATATGTGCATGCACCATACCTTTCAAGTCACAATGCACCTAGGTTTTCCAGTGATCCAAAGCATTTTCATTGGATTCCGAATGGAAACCGTTCCTTCTTTGGGGAATTATTGATATAACATCTAAGTGGGAGTTTTCCCGCTGTTATATAACCATAATATAATCATGTGCAACCCCATGTTGTGGTATCATAATTATCGCTATGTTACAGTACCTGCTATTTTGGGATTTTTTTATTTTACCTTTCAGTGCTGGGATTCAAACCACCTTGCATGAGAGGCTATTGCAGTAGTTGGCCAGCTCAATGAAATCTAAATTAAACTTAGATTCCAGGAAAATGTACCAATGGATATTTTGCTCCTGGCATTTAACTTGAATTTATTTTTCTAAACATTTATAGCAGTATTATTCTTCAACCTTTTTGATCAGTATGAACATGCATTCAGTAAGCAATCCCTTCCTGGTGAGTAAGTTGCAATAAATATCTATTTAGATGCGTTCTCCTGCACTACTTCATTAGGAGCACAGATATATTCACCTAGTTTAGTTTTTCTTAATGCTTGAACCATTTATAGCTGTAATTTGTTTTATTACACTTTCATATATTTTTTTAATTTGTGACAATCTTTTATTCTATTGGGACATTTCTAACTCCACGCAGTTTTTTTAAATATGTGTTTAAACCTCTATTATAAAGTGTACATATTAATTCTTTATTTCTGTTCTTTGTAGCTGTTCTATAGAACCTTAAAGTTTTAGTGCAGAATTGCTAATGTTCTTATTTAGAGTGCCTTATTCTGCCATAACTTTAACTGAGAGTGATTATCGTCTCTCTGTTAGCTTCCAATTGTTCACTTATATTTTGAAATGTCAGGCCCAAGCTAAGCTACTTAACATTTTAATAGGGTAATTCTCATTTTCTATAGATACCACATTCCTTGTCTTTATAGGTTTTTCTGTATTCCTTCTCTATCAAGTGCACAGTTAAATGCATTCCCAATTTTTGTTTCGATGGAGCATGCCACACCAAAGCTATGCATACCCACTCCGGTGGTCATTTAACAAAAAGTCACATTTTAATGTTAATAACATACGACCACTGCTTCACTCCACTTTTAACTTTCTACCGGTCCTTTGGCCTTTACCCTCCACGGTCACATAACCTATTTTATATCTGCAGCAAAGTCTTCATTTGGAAGAGAATCTTTACCAGTGTATGTATTAATTTATTCGGTGATGCAATAGCATATGCTTTACTGAAGCCGAAGTTGGTCAAGTAATCAGCATCACCTTTGTCCACTGCACTTGGAACAACAACAAATTGTTGTGATAAGATTTATTACAAACCCATGCCAGTGTCTATTCAATTACCCACTGTGATGTACATTCACTTATCACTTGTTCCTGTATTATGCTAGGTATTTCAAGTAATGCTTTTGAGGCAGTAATTACTGTATTACTCTTTTTGAATACTGGTATAAGTTCAGACCTTCTCGAATATTCTGCCTTCATGTGTCTCCAGTGATTCCAAATATGTATGTATTAGTTTACACATTTATTTATTTAGTTGGCTATGTATTTATTTATGTTAGCCCTTGATATAGTGTGAGCAAGACTCCGACCATAGGGTGGAAGAGTGATTTACAGCATAGTACAACAGTACCTGTTAAAGATGGTAGCATGTAATTGCAGCTGAGGGAAACCTACTGCATTGACAGAGACATATAAATTCTCAATTTTGAAGGAAGGTATGAAGAATGCATCAGGTCTTTAGAAAACTGTTGTTTCAGCTCGCTCTTGCACATAAAGATTACCTCAATCATTATCAGCCCAATTTAATTTTGTTCTACTACCTTGGTTGTGGTGTTCTCCATGGAGCAGTCTAAGTTTAATTAAACAATGGACTCACTTGGGGTGTGTATTTGGAACAGTCTACCCTTTAAACTGTAGCACAAGTTATATCTTAAAAAACTGAACCAGAACCCAAAATCATATCTCTTCTAACTGGCTCCTCATTTTCAGCTGTGCAGGCAATTGTTTAGCAAGTACACTCCCTAGAGACCATGGGGCATTTTATCAAGAAATGGCGTTACAATTATCGCCGCTTTAGCTGCAGAAAACTGCCGCTAAAGCTGCGATAATGGGCTTGATAATATGCCTTTGAGAATTCCAATAGAAGCCCATGTTCTGGTGTCAACATGGGCTTCTATGGGAATTCTCTGCGGCATATTATCGAGCCCATTATCGCCACTTTAGCAGCAGTTTCCTGGCGCTAAAGCGGCGATAATTTTAACGCCGTGCTTGATAATATGACCCCATGTCGGCTGCATTGATCAGAAGAAATTGTCTCTCCATTTGCGGATCTAGGTACTCGGTAAGGATTCCACTGTCTTCAACTTAAGTTAAGCGCTGAATCAAAGCTTTCACACAGTCATTATTTTATAGACAGGTTTCTGCGGCTTGGGACGTTCAGGGTTCTCAATTAGAGTGACAGGGGCGAAATTAGTGACTCAGCATTGTTGTTCCAGAGTCAGTGATACCAGGCTTGAAGGCTTTTCACAACAGAGGTATTCATTGTCTTATAACAAGGATTGTTAATCGATGGACAATTCCATATTTCCTACTTATGAGACTCTCCCATAACTCCTTCTATTCTTGTTGAGATAGCTTTTGCACTGATATATTTGTCAATCTGTCAGTATTGGATAACTAATGACTGTGTGAGTAATCCAGGTATCTTTGACTTGTGAATTCGTCTACTATCATTATTTGTTTAAGTGCATCTGTGCTTACCTTTCACTTTTTAAGAAGGAGACCAAAGTTCCCCTTGCCCCCAGTTGTTTGTTATCTCTAAGGGAATAAGTGAGTATATCTGGCATTTTATGCCTGCCTGGCTGCCTGCCTGATCTTGAGCGCCCTCTCCATTAAGGTGGACCTGTGCTTGCAGAAATTACGGCTATTAAGGCCCAGGATACCCACCCCACTGAGCACTTTTGGCCTATTTTTCTCTATCATATATGTTTAAATGTTACAGGGCAAGTGGAAGGCAGGGTTCCTTTTAACTCCCAGAAAGAGATCAAATATGCACCACAGAAAGAGTAATGATAATAGATCCTATGCCCCTAGATATTGATCCGGAAATACCATTCACAAATGATTTAACTTTGAAAGGACTGCATTTTATTGCATGCATTTAAAAGCTGTGATTTAGCATTTTGACCGAACCCATAAAAACTGAGTTTGACTACTGATCAGACTTTTACACTGCTAACTAACACCCCCTACAACCATTAATGAGCTACAGGATCGTCCGCTAATGAATCCACGACTATGGGTTGTGTGTTTAAAGCTGGGTTGAGCAATCGTAAGAAAAAGATCTTCTACGTGAACTGGAAGACTTCTCTGCAGTCTTCCTCCGCTAACCATAGAAGAAAGGGAGTTTTACAGTAGAGTTATTAACTTCTTAAAATATGCATGTTACTCGGTTATGTTGCCACTTCAGGAGGATATATATATCCGAGCACTCTAGCTACGTCCGAATACAATACATTCGATCTTTGCATGCATTTTAGATCCACTGCCTCTTCAACTGAGTAAATAGCTGTCGGAGTCATTCTAAATAAGTATCTTGAAGGGAGATCGGCGTAGCAGGACCACAGAGATCACCGAGCGCTGCCTGAAAAGGATGCCTGTGTGCAGTTTCAGTAAAATCATCTTCGTAATTATTTTAACAAGATGTTTTAAGTGCATTCCCTGCCTCCCACATTCTTATCTGTGGCTCACAACGTGTTCAAAATAGAGGATGACTCTGGGGACTAAACAGAGTACGAGGCAAGGATCAGCCGTACAGATGGGTGTTGTAATAGTTCCTTCTTCACAGATTACCTAGACATGCCTTCTACACCTCGCTGCACATTGCTTGTTTGGCTTTGGCTTTCACTTGTCATCTACTTTCGATCAGGACGGATCCGTGGTTAAATGCTCCAGTAATATATAGGGTTACTCAAGTGATAAAGTATTCAGTTGCCCCTGAAGCTGCAAGGCATTGAGATGTATTCTTATTTAACGCCCTTTCACCGTGATGGTATCCTTAATTGAAAGCAACAGTAGCAACAGTAGACATGAAACATACACTACAAGAAGCATGACCTATCAGCATTTTTTATGCTGCCCATGCTATGCTCATGCCTGCTCTAAGCAGACAGTTAGAGTTACTTTAGAATGTAGTGCCCATCGAGTGCACGAAATGAGCATTTCATAGGCGTAAAGGGGTGTGCACGTAAGAAAGTTTGCATCCGGGGACTTGACGGGCATTCTCAGTCTGTTGGAACTGGGCAACGAGTGGGGAGCAGTTGACACAAATTGGCTCTCAGAACAGTCATTGTCATTGACTAGAGGCAAAACTCACATTGAGACACATTTAACTAATGGGCAGTCATTTGCAGAGGTTCTGGCTTTGTTGGAGTGGTCACTTGAGTCCCTAGTTGCTCTCTAGCCTTGAGAATCGTAGATCCTGTGAACAAAGGGAGCACAGGAGACCCTCAGGGTGAAGCAGGGTGTCATCATTCACAGAGCTCAGTGTATAGGACGTTACAATCCTCAGCAGGAAAGAGACATTACAGTAGCATGTCCAGTGCAAAAAGACACCGACCTAAGTTTTGGGTGTTTCAGCAGATAGTCTGATGATGCCAAAGCTGTTCGGATCAGTAGCACGCCTGCTGCAGTGTTAATCTAGCGCAAATCATTTTAATAGCCTCAGGGAAGATATGTAGACACTTGAAACACATGAGGCCAACAGGGCTGGAAACAATGAGGATAATATCAAGGCTGGAAGGGCAGCCTGTTTGCTACAAAAATTGAGCATGTCATTTTATATACACAAAATACTAACCCAATTTGAAGTCACGTATGACCATTAGTGAACAGACCATGATTAAAATACAGACAATGAAAGGGGGGAAAAGAAAGATACCTACTGGTAAACCCAAAGGGTTGTTAAGACTGCCCTCACCCACTAAATATTGGCATGCTTCATCATAGGGCCGCTAACACACCCTGGTGCAGACCAACACACAATGGAGTGCTTATTTTTTTATAGAAAAGAAAATAATATTTTCAAAAGAAGGATGCCAATTGCAGAAAGAAAGATGTTTAAAACGATCTAAGTGGGTTCCCCTATATTTATTTATTATTGGCCCTCCTTGACAGGGTTACACATTTAGAATGGGTATACAGGAGGAGCTACATCTTTTTTTTATCATATCTGCCTGTACTGACATGTTTCAGCCATTACCAAACGTCCTACTGGGTCACTGGCCTTCCTCAGGATACTGATCCCTCATTCAAATCCTAATCCCTTCTAGTTTATTTAACCAGATGGTAAGGATACCATCTGGTTAAATGCCTTGCCTTTTGGTAGACACACTCATAATGGATACCCGAGTCTCATTATTGCTTCTTCAAACTCAGGGTCAGAGTGGGAACGTCACCCTATAGTCTCACTTTCGTCAATGTCGGCTTCTCCTTTCTTGCCACTTTGCACCCTCCAAAGCTCAGACAGATTTCGCATAAACTGAAGCATCAAAATCACATTCCTGTATGGGAAGGACCAGCATGTCTACTTGAGGAATTAATGCAACAGGGCAGTTTTGGTCTTGTTATACCTTAATCCTGCTTCCAACACATTCCAACGCCAAATAATCATGATTTGCTATATAAAGATTATTAGGATTACGAATCTAGAATTACTAATACTAATACTCTGAGATAAAAATATTTCTAGTACGTGTAAGCAAGTTCAACCAACAAATATACATCCACCACTTGCAGAGTTCTGCAGTCGTGGGCACTATCTCTGTTTTGATTAAATGTGTTTAACTACAGCATTAACTATATAGAACTAATCTTTTGAATGTCTAGATTCCTCTTGCAAGACCCAGTCAATGTAGGCATCAGCATACCTTAACAAAAGTCTGGTTTCTAACCTGTTCGGCTTAAATATACAACCAAACAGAAGTCTTATTTTTTTGGCGTTTGAACAACAGCCTTAGGAAAAAAAGAGCCTTATGTTTAATACATTTACGTTTAAAGGAACCTGCATTTTGTTAAAAACCAAAGATGATCCCATATATACACACCTCAACACTGCATGAGCGCATAAAAAAATGTGAAAGTTCTTGGAGGTAAAAAAGTGTCAAACTGATAACCCTAGGTAATACATTTTGGCCTCCCAAAACATATTACCTGAATAAAAAGACAATAATGAGGAGCCCAAAGTTGTCACAGAAAAGCCTAAATTGTGATTTACCAGCCTAAATCTTTAAAACCAAGCAATTGATGATCAAAGCAACAGCAAATAAAAAAAAAGATCCTTCTAGAGCATAAATATTTAAGCAGGAGACATACAAAATAGCATTTCTGTTTCTCAGCGATATGAGGGGAGTGGAGAAAGCTTTGACCCGCCAAATTACAGAGAGAGAATGGCAAAATGGTACCAGTGATAAGCGACGTGGAAGTTGTGTAAGGTAGATTGTGCAGAGGGAGTCGAGTCAGTCAGTCAAAAAGATTGTTTATTTAGATCTTCGGTACCCAAACATGGATAAGCATACACACATAGCGATCTTCGTTTTAAAAACCAACTCGCGTTAAAAACTATATAATACCCATCTGAGGGAGTCTTTTTGCATTTCTAAAAGAAGGCAATAAAGATGAGAATGATTTTCCCGCTCAACCCATTCTGCTTATGTCATCCTAATAATCTACGATGGCTAGATGTGGCAGCACAAATCAAATCGAAAACCATCATGACCTTTCACATACTAACATACAAAACCATCTCTCACACCTTAACATCAGATCGCACTTTATATCCTTATAGCCACGTTAAGATTGGTTACACAACATGATCATTCCACAGTGGATGGAGACAATTCTCAGTCATACCACCTGCAAAGTGAGCTCCCCTCCAGGGGAATCTAAGACAAGAAACAGACTTAAATTTCAGAAAGCTACTTAAGAAACACTAATTGACCATAAACTATGAACAACATAAATGTTCCCCTGACACACTTATTAGAACAAAAGTGTTTGGAACCGAGGGGACTCACACTACATGAGTTGTTATCTCCATTAGTAGTTATCACACCTTTGACTGAGTATTTGACTGATAGTTTGGGCGGCGCAGAATGCAGATATATCCTGCCAGGCTATGTCATATTACCAGGTTTCATTTGCCATGCAACACCCAGGGGTTTCTTCTAGGCACAGAGCTTTCTGGGGGAAGCCAGGGATGAGAAAAATGTTCAACATAATGTTGAATCCTCAGACTTAGCTAAAGCTCTCTTAAAGACCTTGACTGTGATCCAAAGACTGTCTTTTGTCTGTTAGATCTTCTGTGGGAGAATATTCCTCAACTTTGCTCACTGTCATGCCAACCGCTGACCTACTAAGCTCCTTTCATCTGGGAAATACCTGGGAAAAACACAGAAAGCAATTGGCACAACTAAGAACCAAAGCCCATATGAATCTGTGACATTAAAGGTCGCACAGGCATCTACTGCCAACTCTAGGTACGATAAAAATCAACACTTTTAATTGGCAGATGTTACTATTTGATCAGTGCTGGTGTAACAAACATGATCTTGCATCATTATGCCAAAAAAGCTTGACCGTGCCATCCTGCATCATCTGCAGTATCTTGATTGCACTAGTTCGAACCCATGTTTAAGTGGCCCGACCAAGACAAAGCCCCACCTAGTAACAGTGCTCCTCGCTGACATGTCTCGAGATAAACTGGGTGAGTTTTTTTGCACTCTTGAGTTGATTGCTTTCTTCACTACCTCAATGATAGGCTTATTCATTGATAAATCATAATCAAAAGACACACTCACATTCTTCTGCAGTTTTAAGGTCTGGGAAAATACATTGAACTGTAAAGGTTTATGAATTTTATTTATGAATAAATAGCAATGCCAGAAAACGAAAATATTGATAAAACAGGAATTGGATTTAACCATAGGGTCCTGAAGATAGGGGTTATTTCCTAATGCTATTCATGTCTACTGCTAGTCAGTGTGGATATCCTGATGTCAGGAGATTGCCAAAATCATCTGTGACTTAGTTCCGTCAAGAATAAGGGAAGGGATCATCAAAAGAAGCTACTTATTCGAGAAAAACAGTATGTATATGCCCCAGATTTTTAGTAACAATGACAAATAATGCACAGTAAAGTTATTTAGAAAATTGGTTTCAAAATGGGGATTTGTGAGAGATTACGGGACATTTACAGTGTTACACTAAACATTTTACATTATGCATTAGCGGAATCATGGTGGTGCTCTCTGTGAGACGTAAGTGGAGGCAGTTTTGTTCACCGAGAGAGGAGCTGGTGGATGAGCTGGTGCACATGGTTAGCCTGTCTGCTTGCAGTGTTTAGGATGTGACGGGTGGCGACCTGTTGACCTGGAAGGGTTACCTACTTGATCAGAAGAGTGGAAGGAGGCTGAAGATACCTTACCATTATATAAAATAATTGCTAATTCTTTCTAAAGAAGACTGGGTGTATATATGAGAACAATCTATAAAATAATCTTTTAATCTACCAAAATATTGTTAAAATCAATTATATTCAATGTCTGTAGAGTTACATGACAGCTTAAAAATAGTCCAATTCATGACACAAATGTCTCCCAATGACAATGAATTAGCAATTATTTTACATAATGCTAATTTAAAGGTTAGTTGCCTAGGGATTTGTTTGTACAATTGTATTTTCCCTGCCCATGGGACTGATATCAGTAGCAGGGGGTCCTGATATCCGCACTGAAGAGAAAGCGTTTGCAGTGGTACCACAGTGCAGCTCAGCACATCTGTCCTGTGTGTTGAGAGTCAAACATTTTAGATAATTAGACAATACTGGTCTGACTTCTTGAAATTGTGATAAATAACTGCCAAAAGTTAAAAACAAATGCACTTGCACTTCTTCTTGTTACATAAGAAGTTTTCCATCATTCCATTGCACTTAGGGTTTTTAGAATCTAAATATGAAGATACCTATGAGCTAATGCTGTAATAAGTCTGGGCAGTACTATTCCAGCAGGATCCGTGCATCAACACCAGATTAAGGATAGTATTCAATAAAGGTCCAGATCATCTCCCAATCACCTGTACTGGTGGCATGTGAGGTACTTGTTAGTTTTAAGTTCCAGCTACTGTAAAGCTTTACACAGCTAAGGAGTCTAGGATGATTATTTGGCAAAACACTCACATTCCCATAGCCACATGAACCCTAGGGGTGAGGACAATAAAATGGAAGTCATTGTTTTGTGTTTCTTTTGTGTATCTGTACATTTCCAAACGCTGATGCATATTGTGTTATGTGTAGATTGTCTCTCTCAAGATGTTCAAATGCAACTATCTAAGCAGCATGTTTCCTCTTTGTGTGTAAGAAGTGAAGTGCATGTATATGTTCTATGGTTGTGTGGTGAACGTGAAAGAGACACGGCTAGTGACAAAGTGCTGATTTGAGAATTACCGAAATTAAACTGCATAACAATGTTCACTACTCGACATGTACACATGCATCCTTTGTCGTTTCACAAAGTTGTCCCGCATACATGGTGCAGCACACGGTTACATTGGCTAGCCAACACTCCCGTTGAGCCAAGGGGGAAACAGAGTTCACAATGTCAAGCCAATACACAGCAAAATCCACTCAGAGTTCGGATTTGCTACAATGAATGTGATAACAGTCTACACATAGCACTTCCCCTATCAGTTCCTCATTTTGCAAACACAATTGAGTTTTGGTAGTTGGTACCACGACAGCCCATCACCCAGTAGCAGAATGTAATCAAAGACTCCACTCTGAAGGGTAACTCTAAAGAAACGTCGCCCAGGCACTAAGGCAGAAGTTGTGAACAAGAAGATTTCCACTGATCTGATTAATGTCATCTTCATATCTTCAGAGTTTTCATTCAAAACGAGCTTGACTATAGCACAAACAGACAGCTCTGAAAAATATTACTCAATCACCGATACGTTTCACCACGTGTAGTTCTAGTCAGTGTGATGTTGCTGGCATGCTTTCAGTAGGACCCAGGGCCAGATGTATCAGTGCCACCCACTACCTTCAAGAAATGGTAGGCATGATCACTTCAGTGAAACGAACAGAAGTGAAGTATTACTTTGAAGTGGTTTGTAAAAGGAAAGCCCTGAACTGGATTATGGCTTCACAGTGACATGGAGTCATCTGATGATAATCATAGTAGATGCTATATTTTTAATAATGCTTGCATTTAGGATTTTTCACAAACCAAACGAGTGCTCTGTGAATGCGTTAGTTACCTTAGCTTATTTGCTCATCAGTGCACCCAGAGTATAATTCAGTTGAATCAAATTTCTCAGGCATGTGACCTCCGGCTGCTGGAACAAGAACTCGCCTCTTATAGCCAACACGAAGGGACACTCTTGTCATCTACCACCTCTTGTGTCAGCACCGTAGGCTTGCCAGGGTATGGTGTTGTGGGCACCATGGGCCCGGGTTGGTGCACCTACTGCCGGTACAACCCCTAGCAGTACAACAGGGGCAGCCTTATTTTCTCTGCATAATGAATTATGTCAAATATGGAAGGTAATATTTGGCAACCTGACACTGACCCACAGCAACATAAGGCAATATTGATACCGTATCCAGGGCTCTAGAACACAGTTCCTTCCCTTATTGCTATCTTTGAGCTAATTCAGGAAGGAAGTAGTTAGAACTTACCTTTTTACTTTGTGTCATCTATTACCAAACTTGTGACTGTGTATCCATCCCGGTGCCCCTGTACCTGCTCTCTAGCTAGCCACAGTTAACAAGAAATATAAGGAACCATTCAAACAAATTAAATATGGAAATGCCCTCACTGCTGAATATTTATCTGTTCTGTGCAAAGTACTCGTCTTTCATAAGGGATCAAAGCTTCACTATGTAAATACACCAGTTGAAAAATGTTAACGATAATATGTGGGTAAGATATATAGGTTGTATTAAAGCTTGAAACAGTAAACTCAAGGCAGGGATCTGCTAACAAAATGCATGCCCGTTTATTGCCTTTACCTGCAGTTCTATCAGAATCATTGCTCACCCATTGTAACACAACTTAACACTCCCTCATCCACCCTTCTAATTTCCTGAGCTTACCATCCATTCACTCATTCCCTCCCTCAATAGCCCAAACCATGGCCCGCGCCTGAAATCCTCTCCAGCTCCCCAATTCATTTGCAGTGCCTCGACCCACTACCAGCTCCACTATGCCCACCTATTGCCTCTACCGCATTCACATGGCCAAATGCCCTCCTATTACTAAAGTGCAACACCCAGAACCTCCGTGCCCCTCCCTGTTAATGTTATTGTGCACAAGCGATGCAATTTATTAAGACTTAGTTTAAAAAAGGGACCAAAAGACAGTTGTTTTAATATTTTTTTGTGTGAAAATGAGCGAGTGACCTGCTCAGCACCATACATACATAGGCCTTAACTCCTTTTTAAAAACATTCTTGTTTATTTTAATTATTGATGGTTAGTATATTAATATGGTGCTTAAACATAGTGGCTAACCAAAGAGCTAAAAGTCTTAGAAGACGTGATACCAGATACGCCGCCATTGACTGGTTTGGCAAGTGGTTTGCTGGAATAGATGCTTATGTAATATTTTTCTTGAAATTAAATATGTTTTCCTCTTCTCTCAGTGACTCTGGAAGTTTGTTGCAAGCCTTGAGCCCCAGGTAGGATAGGCGTTTGCCTCCCACCAAGGATCTGTTCATTTTTTGGATTAACAGAATGTTGTTACGGGCTGAATGTAGGTTTCTTGTTGGGTGGTAATTGGTTATCCTTGCTTTGATTTGTTTCAAAGTATTGCCATTACAATTTCATGCATCGATGTCAGCAATTTATGTTTGATTTGTGCCGCCCCTGGATGCCAATGTAGTTTTCTTTCAACCGTGAAGGTATGTGTTATTTGACTGTCTTTAAATCACAAAGCACATGGCTTTTTCTACTCTATGTCCGGTTGAACTATTTAGCTCCCAGATAAGTAAAGGGAAGCACCGTCCTAGCATCACTCATCTTTAACACCTCACGACTTGCTTGTGTTCAGAAAAAAACAATTCTGCCCCTTCACCACCAAATAATGTCATGTCCAGGGCACGCTCCCTCACATAGGGTCACGACAAAATACATCACCGCCAATCAACAGTTGACAAAATCTCTCCTGTGACAAGACTGCATTAAAAACAGCAACATGCTAGCTCTTAGTGAGGAGATAATTGATGTACTATTCTCTTGTCTTCTCGTTCCTTTGCTGATGATATGTGGAAACCACATGAATTTCAGATCCACGGATGTAGCTTTATGATTAGAGGGCCCGAACCTGCAGAAGACCAAGGAGAACATTCCATAACATGCTTGCTTGATCTTAATTTAGAACATAGTGAAGTTTAGCACTGCATTACATATTGTTTGCAATGGTCACTGCTGTCTTCTGGTAGTAAAAACCATGGTTTATATTTTGGTTATTCAGGCAGAATACAAACAGTGCATTTTGCAGGCTAGTTACCCAAAATGGTTTCCTCCTTCTTGGGTGTTTTGAGCAGGAGCTTCAGTGTAGCATGTACTTTGTATGCCGGGAGGTTGGATTGCATGACTTACTCTTCCCACGGATAGCAAATGTTCATTCTTCAGACTTTTCAGCAGGGTTTCATTCTGAATGCATTTTGCCTTACATGAAGACAAAATGCAAGGAGATCACAGAAAGAGCAATGTCCAATGTATTACCTCATCAAATAGGGAGAGCAGTGTCTGCCGCTGGGTGGTGGTCATCTGGCTCAACTGTGCCAAAAGAATATGCGATGATACCACTGTACACAATTTACAGTGCTGTTACCATGCCACGAAGGGCTACATGTACGTAGAGTATTTTGCAAATAGACCTATGTATTAATAGACCAGTTCGAAAAATAATGTTATTTGGAATGGGTTGCAATTTGACCTAAATCATTACTATTCAGGTGGTAGGTCATAATAAATTGTGATTTACTCTGATTGGATGCCATGACAGGGATGGTGGCTAGCTGAGGCCAGCAGACCACGTCTGTGATCGTTTTTAAATAAAGAAAACTTCTTTTAAAAATGAAGTCCTTTTTCCTTAAAGGAAACTGGGGACTGAATTTAAAAAAGCTTTTTTTATTATTAAGTGTGTTCAAGAGTTGGCAGTGGCCCCTGCCACTACCTACTCTCAAACAAACTTTTTTTACATTGACTAAGAGACACTGGGGGGGGGGCTTTTGGGATCCCCCTCCCCCTTTGCAAAAGGAGTACCACCCCCTGTGAGGAATCAGGAACAAACCAATGGTTTACCATGGAAATTGTGGTTGCAAATCATTGATATTATGTATTGGCAATCACAAATTTGTAAGGCACTCCCTAAGCACGCCTCTCCCAAATTGCAATTCATAATGCATTTCTAAACCCATATTGAGATTCACCAACCGGTTACTGAGTTTTTAAATGGGTCTAGTACATAGCAAAATGCTATTTAGGTGTCCCAAAACCGGTAATTTAGCAAATGTAAGGTTGAGAATCTGTCATGACAGTGAAAACTGTGAAACCTGCCTGACTACCACCTTGAAGAATCACTGCACAAGGGAAAGAAAAATAGTGAAGTTAATACTAAGGAATTAAGTTTGCCAACAGAAAGCAGAAGGACCCATTGAGTGTGAAACAGGTGTATTCCTAACACTCCTGCTGTGACCAATATTCCTCTAGGCGTTTAGAGGTGGGATTAGTGGCACAGAAACAGATGATTTGTTGCTTTCAAATGAAAAAGAAGAGAAAATGGACACCTCCTTCGAACTTGAATGCTAATCTATGGCAAGTGAAGAATTGGAGACATGGTTGAGAAACATCTCCACATAACAGTCCTCTGAGAGCAGCCGCAGTGATGAGGGAGGTGGAACCCATGTTTGCAGTTCACTTCTGAGATGCCCAACAGTGGGAGCACAATTTCATGCAGTTAAAGTATAGCAGTCAGATAAATCTGGAGTTCTCTTTGCTGTTTCCATATTACCTGTTGCAGGGCATATTTTTGGAGTAAGGGTCAGTGTGTTTAGTGAAACAAGACACACTTACAGCTGGTAAACTGATAGACTTCCTGCACCTCCTGAAGTGCAATATCTACGCAGCAGCTTGACAAAGCGTCACTGGGGCAGGCTGTGGTTGCTTTGGTTTTTTTGGTTGACTTTGCAGCACCATGGACTTTGCATAGACCATTGTGGACATTGAAGGAGGCACTGAAGGAGTTCACAGTGACACCTATCAGGAATATGGCTGCTCTCCTTTCTAAGCGAATGACTGAATACAGAATTGGTCTCCATATTCACAAAAGCTTTGTGGCAAGTATAATTGGGTGAACATTATAGTGAGAATAAAAAGAGATTGTGGACTGATTCGGAATTAAGTGGATGCTAATGTCCTGGATATCTCACCAGGAAAGGTTTTGAATAAGTAATCCTGAGGGTTTTTATATAGCTTCATTAAAGATGATCTGGGACTAAAACCTGTTATCCCCTTAGAAGTGTCAGTTGGGATGACTGACAATGTCCATAAGGGGCAAAAGAGGGAAAACCTATATAATCGTTTTGCAGATGTTTTAAGGAATACAAAATTTTCACGAAGCTTCCATCTGCTTCCGACATTTCACGGTCTGTGGTCAGAAAGTATAGACCTAATCATTGAGAACTCTTTTTTATTCATAATCATCAGTTAGTTGGTCTGTTATTAAGATGTCCATGTAAGTGGCAGTCCAATTAAGTTTTAAATTCTGCCTCCTGGTAATAAATATAAAACATTGTATTCAAAGACCAAGAAGACGATTGCTTCTGGATCTCAGTAACAGGGGCAGGTAATACGGTAATATGCCACTGACCGATAGCTTCTGGATCTCAGTAACAGGGGCAGGTAATACGGTAATATGCCACTGACCGATAGCTTCTGGATCTCAGTAAAAGGGGCAGGTAATACAGCAAGATGCCACTGACCGATTGCTTCTGGATCTCAGTAACAGGGGCAAGTAATACAGCTGGTGTAAAGTGTTGTTCTTCAGGTGTCTGCTGATCAGTCAGAGACTTTGAGGCAAGTGGTGTTTAGTTCATTTACTTCTCTAATATTATTTTGGCAGGCTTAGACACAGTTGAATTGGTGATGAAGTCAAGAAAAATTCCTCTGCAAAGGGAGGCATTTGTCTGGCTTTCCAGTAAGATTCAGAGCACATTGGTGGTCATGCATTTGGGAGCAGACAAATTGTTTAGAGATGTTGAACGCATGACATAAAAGTTTAAGATACTGAGCAAAATAGCCAGTTTGTCTCTAACACCATAAAATATTCCACATAAGAACTTGGTATAAAATCATGCAATCCACACCTCACCCATTACAAAGCTTTTACTATTTAGTCGATTATGAGGCAGATCATGATCGCTATTCCAGGTCTCTGGCAGGGGACCCGACATGGAGTAATCTGGCAGCGTGGCACCCTGTAGAGTCCTTTCTCTCTGATTAGGCTCTTTTTTTTCACACAGGATGGCTAAATCCTGGGACCAAGCCTGAGCAAGAGCTTAGCATTCAACTAATCATGCCAGTCAACCCAATCTGACAGTCTCACTGTGTTTCAGACCGGACTGCCCTAGGCGTTATCCTTAAGCACGATACTTGTTAAAGAGTACTGGGAGGATGAACGGCTGCCCTACCAGCTCCTTCTCTCAACAGGACATTCGCAAAACAGCGCCTCTCCAAAAACACAAAGTCTGACAACTGTAATGGTATTACATGTAAAATCTCATTATATTCAATCATTTTCTGCGTATATCGCAGTCGGTGATTTTATCTCACTTTTTACCACAGAACTGAAAGTTTTTACTAGCTCCTTTAATTCCACTGAAAGCATGTCAGCTACATCACGCTACTGAAGCCATCAAATTTGACACACAGACAAGGTTTTTGAGGGTCTTTGAGAAGTGTTTGTCTTTTTCTGGAGATACTGAGTTTAACTTTACACTTAACTGTGACTATGATATGTTTGTAAACGATTGCTTCGAATACATGAAGCTTTATTGGGGAGCTCTCATCAGTGAGTACTTTCACACCAATGCATGTGCCTTCAGCCCAGGGTCCAGCAGCAGCTTGATGAGAGGCTGCTGGAGTTTTCGGGGTTTAAAGGCCATGGAAAATGCTCGCTATTTTACTGAACATTTTAATTAACGTTTTTCGACATAATTTTTACTTAGCCTTGATTTTTCTTACAACTAACCTCCAAAGTAGATGAAACACTAAGGGAAGTGATATCAATAGCAATAGGGTGACATTGATGAAAGCAGAGTGATGAGCATAAGATGGGGTCATTGTGGAAGTTGGGCAGACAATGACAAGTTGGGTTTCGCGTGATAAGAAATCAAGACATCTCATTCCCAATTAAGGTAATGCTGTAATGTGAACTGGTGCTTTACAACAACTAAATCAGAGGATAGAAATGGTTTTGATTTCATCCCTAAGGAGGGTTGCCTAAACTATTGGCCTAAATTCGACTTTCTCAAGTCAAAGACTTCCAGTTTGGATCAATATTAAGTGTTATTTGAGGAGACTGTAAAATAGGAGACACAGGAAATGCTGGCAGCCATTTCCGTGAGACTGCTGCACCCTGACAGTGTGGCATTGGAGAGGCCCTGCCATTTTCAGCGGTGAGTGCCTTTATCCATAGGGGCTTTGAACATGTGCTGCTGTAAGGCAGGGGAGCCCAGAGGAGTCTGTCTGACTTAAAAGTAGGATAGGAGTTCTCTCAAAAGGCACTTGCATCTTGTGACTGACTCTGCCCCAGACTTACCAGTCTTTACAAGGCACTTGCCTTTCTTGTCCTGATCTCTCAGTAGCTGACTCCAGCTCTGAAGGCTACTCCCTTCTGGGTCTCACATAAAATTAACACATCAGGGCATTATATATGCATTTATGCTTACTTTGAAAAAGAAATCCATTTATCGCATATCAAATTTTACAAACAAATTAGCATACTGATTTGGCATTCTTCATGCTGCTTGCTAAGCGTGGAGCAGATCAAAAACATCTTGACCCAGATTTGGTGCCACCTTTCACATGCAAAAAATGTGCCAGCACTCGTTTGCAGCAGTGCACAATTGGTAAGCATGTGCATGCTAAAACTTGTGAGAATTGTACTGCATCCAGCTTTAAATCTTTCAGACCAGTTCCCTTTGTTGCATTTCAGGCTTATCCCCTAGATAAAGTGTCTACAAAAGGATACAGAATCCAAGGTGTTTACTCAACCTCTGTGTACGTTGGTTCACTGCACCGTGGTTAGGCTCACTATGGATAAATTAATTGCTACTGAATGCTAAATTGTTGGGTAAATAATAACTTTGCCCTTGTATCAGTATCAATATTCGATTATCTTCCATGACACCCAAACACAGTGTTACAATCCAGGGCATATGATGAGCGACTTCTTTGATAAATACGGGTGGGGTATAAAAACCTACTTAGGTTTCCCGAGTACTTTCAGCAGCTATCCAAGTTCTACAACTGAGATTTCCAGAAAACACAAGTTTAAATGTTTTCCAGTTGTATTTCTAAATACAGTGTAAACACGATAACAGACCTGGGTGATGTCTGGGAGCTCCAAAGCTTAACCAGTGTCTTAGAAAAATAAGAATAATACAGCTGAAACAGATAACTTACCAAATGTACAGGAAACATTATTCATTCAATGTCATATCACACTATAGACCAGTCTTCAACCTTGATGTTAGCTTTTCCCTAAGTGCCACAATAGCAGCAAACATAAGCGACAGACATCAGACTGTGCTACACACATTGAGTTACACAGTGTGAAAAGGCCACTTTTTCCAGAAGTGTGCTGTACCTGTGAACCAGCTTGTTCTCACTCTGAACTAGACCGTGATCTGGCCTGTTAGAGCATGTGTTGCATGCATTTTCGTAAAGTCTGACTGGCAACGTTTGTTTATGTTTGTCACTTAAAGGCCCTGGAAGCTCGCTGGTTCTTAGCTCTGCTGAGAAGCAGCTTCTTGGGCCTTAACATTGTAAATGTTTGTTTCCCATCCATGCTTTGAGGCTCAATTTTCTGATCTTTCTTTGTGTTTCACAGCAGTACCATCCAACCGATATCACTGGACAGCTCAATCTCTCTGACCCCTCGGTCAGTACCGTGGTGTGAGGAGATGACCAAGGACCTACTCTCAAAACTAACACGTTATAAAGAAGATAAGCACCTGGAGCGAGTGTCATGGAAGAGAAGCACACATACTAGAGAGACATATCTGCAATCTCAGTTCTCATCATGTCCAAGTCCTCACGCCAGGTGATCCTGGCTGCCCTCTGAAGCCTAATCGCTGTCTCAGGGAGTCTAGCCATTGCCCATAGTAGATCCCTTAGCCAAGACAAATTATTTTACGCTCATATTGGAACAGAAGTTGGAATACCAAGCAAGTAAACCTGTGGGGGTTTCATGAATCTGCAATAAGAAGTGTACAAAAGAAAACTGTGAGCATAAAACATGGAAGAGAAGCAATACAAGCAGACGATTTGTGCAGTGGAAGCCTGACTGCATGTTCTTAATTAAAGAAATGCTTAACTGTTGATGCGGCCATGGCGCATGTGCTTTGTAGTAATGACAGGAAGCCGGACATATTGAGATCTCTACTGAGCAAGCTAAGTTAACATTTTAGATCAAATTTACTTTGTATTTTCAAATGCAGAGGGTATACGTAGGGACCTCCGTGCTGGGCAACCAACACATTTGGGAACTGCATGCATTTTTTTTCAATGAGAGTTCACTTTCTAGTATGTAAAGAAATGTTAACTTGAAAACATACTTGAAAAGTGAACTTTTTTACCAAGCCGCGACTTGAACCCATGAAAAGTGTGAAGTCACATGACTGAGAAAGAATCAAATCTGACACAAGATACAAAATGCAGCCAACAATGGTTGACATATGGTTCCTCTCAATCAACTGGGCTCACATGTTGGTTTGTTTAGATAATTGCTCCATTGCCCTGCTTAATGGTGGGTATGTTAAAGTTGACATCAATTTGCTAAGATGTGAACCGCAACTAAAAAATCTTCCTGCTTCAGTAAGCCCTTCTATTTCCCCCAAGTTTAGAAAAGGTGGTTCGCGCCACAAAATTCGCTCCTTTGTTGCAAGGTCATTTCAGAGGCCCTGCAACTATCACTGTTTTTGAGCAACTGTCTTGCATCTAGGTTTGACTCAAGTAATCATTAAGTGATTAATTCCAGTTTACACACACAGGTCATATCTGCCAATTTCTTGTAACCTCTTTAGGAAAGGGTGAGATATTCTCAGAAAAACACGAGCATCACCTGAGGTGTTGGGTCATTAAATAGCGACCAGCCACAATAACTCTAATGTATTGTTCTGCAGTAGTCCAAGATGCCTCAATGTTTGTTTGAAATGAAAGAAACTTCCTATGTATGTTGGCTTCCATGTTTGCAGGCAGACGTTTTCATCGCTGAGGGCATAGTCGATATGCAGGCTAATTCCAAGGCAGTAAACAATAAAGTGTGGGACTAGAACACTCCTGAGATTAATCAAACATTTCACAAGATTGCACTGATCATGTGTCCAACAATAGTCTGGTTCAAAGGCTTCATTTATTAAAAGTATTTGAGGGAAGGAGACTGTGCTGCCAAAATGAATGTAGCATCTCTCATTTCGATACATTTACAATGCTAGGGTATGCTATATCTCACTTAATGTAAAATGGGATATTATGTAAATATTAGGTTTCCCATTTAATTTTTTTTTCCATGCCCCGAGGCAGTGATCAGTCCATCCTACGAACAGCTAGACGGGCTTCCTTAGAATAAGGCTTCTATTCAAGCCAATGCCTTAAAAAGGCATCCAGGACAAGAGTAAAATCCACTATAGGTCAGATTTTCCAAGCTTCAAAAGATCTGGCTCATTCACTTGCTTGCTGGAGTCCCTCAAAGGGTACTTTCAGGATTGAAGTGTCCTTTAGTACAACTAACATCCTTTTGAAATTGAGCTTTTTTAGTCAATATTGTTTATTACAAAAAAAAGGAGCTAGTGGGAAACAGTGAAGAGGCTTTGATGTTTTCTTCCCTCTTCATTTGCACCCTTGTGTTTTTTTTTATATGGTGCAATTTTAGGTCGTTTTTAGCTTGCAACTGGAAGGGTTCGTATCTTATGGTTAACATTGAATGAACCTGTTGCAGAGCATGACCACCAATGCAACTGTGGAGAGGTACAACACAGAGTGAGGATTGCGGTGCACCTAAAGATTGTCAAAACAGTGGAGTGCAGAATAAATAACTGCAGTGCTCGAAGGTCCCCGTTCGCTCCTCCTGCCACAAGTCAGCTGGGTTAGCACCAACGTCATTCTTACCAAGTTACAGGTGGTCCCAGGAAATATTCCTTTTAATATGCACTTTATTGCTCTAACATGATATTGACAGTGACATTGACATTCCCGAGTTAGAGGCCACAAGACTTCCCTCCGACTCCAGGGCAAACTTCAGACAATAATGGGGGGCGCACCTATCTTGGAATGAGACCCAGATTAAAAGTAACTTTCAAGAGGTTTAATCAGAAATGCATGAGTTAATTGCGCTATAACTTTAAATAGCATAGTCAGTGGAAAACTTGGAGATCTAGAACGTCAACCGCTAGTAGGCACCTTGCCTGCATTCTCATAGAACCTCTGTAAACGTCGATGCATAATCCGCTACCATCTTAGCTCTTCTAAAACGTTCCACGTTTTGATTGATCCAGTACTTGTACATAATGAAGCTGCCAATGCACATCGATGACGATTCTGCCGCCTGTACGTATTTATATATTCAACAGTAAATGTTTTTCATAGTATTTTTATGCTGCACTGCAAGGCATGTTGAGCTCTGTACAGTCCAGGGGGCTCATGTTTTGCGTTCCCAATGGCGCAATAAAGGATGCAGGGTATCCAGGAAGGCGATGATTGCGCAGCTCTCAAGGCCACGTCACGTGTATCCGCCTGACCCTGAGCTCTATCATGATTTATAAAGAAGTACTTTGGGTGAGTGGTAAGAAAGCCTTAATGAGAAGCGGTAATATCCACAGTGTGAATGGCACAGGCCATAATGCATGTGGTGTCATGTGATGAGAGCTGTACACGTGTGTGTGTGTGTGTATGTCAGATGGGAGCCTTATCACGCCATAATAATCATCTCACAGAAATGCACAGTCCCAAGGCGTGCACACATATTCTGAAGTACATTGTCATACTTGTACTGAAGAAATGAAGACCACGGGTACCAAGTGGAATGTTTCTGACAAGTCATCACTTTGAGATCGCTTGACTTGCAGGGCGTGGCTTCTCGGCCATGTGACGCCTTGAAAACGGGCTCTGACTTTGGTGGGCTTTATTCCAATTAAATATAGATTCTTAAGGGTATGGTCCTAATTGGATTGGAAATCATTGATGTCCTTCTCCAATCTGATTTCAGAGGTCTCCATCCATGTACCAATGGCTTAGCATCTCATGATTTGTCCCGCCTCACATGGGGACTGTGGTTAACAGGTGGAATAGGGCCCGGGACTCACCACTCAATACGCACCACCGAGCAACAATCTCATTTTCAGAATTACACACCTCACACAGTAAAACAATTGCACATAGCAGTAAGATAGCAGATGACAAAAAAGGGCAATAGAAAATGTTGGCCAACAAGCTCATCTCACCTGACCCCAGCATCACGATCACTGATGGACGAAGTGTGCATGTTGTGGTGTGCAATGGCATAACGAAACTTGAGGGGGCCCCCTTGCAAAGTACATGGAGGGCCCCCCTCCGACCCACGCAGGAGCTCTCAGGCCAAGGTGCTGTGCTGAGGGGGCCCACTGCAGGGGTCTATGTTATGCCACTGGTGGTGTGCCAGAGAGGACGTGATCGTCCATGCATGCCAGAATGGAAAGCTTCAACCAAACACTCCGCCCCAGGGTGGGGGGGGGGGCTGACTCAACATTTCAAGGAGAGGGGATGGGGTGAAGGTGCTGCGTAAATGTGCTTTCTGAACCCCATTATTTGTTTCCCTTTGAAATGCTGTAATGTGAGTATGTGTACAAAAAAGCTCAATACACAATGAAGGCAAAGGGAAGCAGGAGAGGGCCTTATTGTTGATTATGCTGCAATGTCATTGGGAAATATAATATTATACCCTTGTAAAAAACACACTAACGCTGGGGAAATGAAACACTACTTTCAAATAAAGAAAATAACAAAGTTTGTGCGATGCCTGTTTTTCTTCTCCTTGACGAATATATGAGGTTAACATGCAAACGGTACAGGGGCTGTTGGCAACTGCCAATGCAAAGCTGGTACCCAACATCTCAGAAAGTCTGTCTTTGATTACACCCTCAATTTATGCAGGTAGGTTGGTGATTTCAGTGAAATGAACGTCTGCCCACTTAGGACAAGCACAACCAAAAACCAACTGCTAGATGGTGATACACTTTGACATCTTCCCGTTAGGGAGACACAGTGTTAGACATGAAATTAAAAAGCAGGTCAGCTTAAACCAGTATTACTATGAAGGTGACAAGGTGTACACCTGGTGGCCTGTGCCACGTGTGCAGCTTTTAGGAGTTACAGTCTGGCCAGCCACGAACTGGCCAGCAGACTATTGTACCAATCATACCATCATGCCTGCATGTGCCCACATGGATAGTGAAAAAGAAAAGGAGAAACCGACTGCCTACACAGTAATCGTATATATAAGCCCACGAGGGGTCTAGGTTACCAAAAAGCGACAAGATAAGAACTGGCCCCAGGAGGAAAAGCAAAAAACAAAAGGAAAGTAATCAATACTAAATTTATTTAAATAAAAAAAGGTCAGGATAATACTCTTTGTATGCAAAGTAAATCAGAAACAGTGAATTCCACAATTCAGATAAGAAAAGGTCCCACACCATAACAAACATACATACACTCATTCATACAACAAACTGGTGGGTTCAATATGAGGCATATTTACAAAAAACACAGATTTATACAGTAGGTTTAAAAATAATTGGTATCAAAAGAATATACAATTCGACACAACAAGGATTAAAGTGAACTCGTGCACTCCCAGGTTATTGGATAGTGGACAGGCAGCTGTTGCCCTGTGCAGAAGACGGCTGTGATGTGTGCAATCGACTAGGGTGGCTGAGCCCGAGAGATGAAGTACCTTAGGCTGGGTTGTTGCAGTAGCTGGGGTGTTAGGGTTCGGACCAGCCAGTATGAATCCACTCCAAGCACTGCCTCACACAGGCTGACACTGACCCTGAGTACTTCTAGCTGCAGATTGCTTGTGTTAGAATATTCCCCAGGCATCAGACTGGATCCAGAAATTTTTCGCAGTCCCCTTGTGTGCCATTAGGTGGCATCGTTCAGCTCTGCGTTGCATCGTTGGCTTCCTCCATGCCAGAAATGATGGGTTGTATGACAGAACAATGCAGGAAAATATTTTGCAATGTATTTTTTACCCTGCATTTTTTATAAAACACATATGCTTTTACAATGCATGCCATCACCACGCACTGTTTATATATAGAAAAAACAATGTATATGTGAGTGGAGACCCCCACACCTACAACATGGTAAAAAATGCATGGTGAAGGCACAATGTGGTAAAAAAACTCGCTGTGAATGCTGTTTCACTAAATTATGAGGGCGGTGCCTATATAGGCTCCACCCCAATGTGCTGACCTCAGTTAATTGTTTACAACGCCATCAGCACGGCTCAGATGAGCTCCCTTCAGTTGTTTTTTCACTGAATTTTTCAACAGTTTTCTTGAAATCAACCTGTGTGTCTTTTCTCACCTACTTTTCGAGTATATCTCTGAAGAAACCAACTGGCTTCTTGCCTTGTGGAGCATGTTACAGGTAAATGTAGGTGACAGACCACCACTTGGTGTGTAGGTGTACCTGGAATGGCACCACGACTCCAAGGCGTGCGTGGCTTGCAGGACCACAAATCTGAAGGCCAACTGCGAGCGAGCCATGAAGCTTCTGGCTGCTCGCCGCAGGAATCCGCACAGGTCCAGATCCCATTCTTAAGTGAGTTCCCGGGACCACTCTCGGATTCACAAGCACCAGTCATTGTCACGATCTGGAACTTCTTCAGGTAGATCCCACACAATGAAGTTGAATTGATCTTTGATTTCTCTGGGCCAGTTCCATTCATCAGATGAGGTCACAAGTCCAGGCCCTGCTCCCAGGTTCTCCCTGTTGAACCGGTGCCTGACCCTAGATCCGCTCCACGCTTCCCCAACTGTTCCGGAGCCGGATCGACTCCCGCTCAACTTAGAGAGTTTTATGAGGTTATAAGCCTCATTTTTGGGTGGTTAGACACATCTTCAGTGCCTTTAGGCTCGATGGGCTTGAGAAGGACTCTGACTGCCCTGCACCAGTCGGCCCTTAGGATCCGTTGGTGGATCGAGAGTGGCCACAGACATGGCCTCACATCCTCCTCTGGGGACCATTCTAGTGGTACCACCTATGCGCATTTGTGGCGCCAAACTCATTGTGATTTCAGGATTCCAGTACGGAGCAAGACCGACTTTGCATGATGTCATTTCAGTGCAAACCAGGCCCACATAGCCTGAATTGGAGATGGAGCCCTATTTACCTTAAGAGACCTCTAATGAACTCAAATGGAGGGGATCTGAGGATTCCTACCGCTATTCCAACCCTAGCAGAGTCCATGGCCGATGACACCTGGTATGAGAACCTGGCTGATGCCGGTGGTCTGGACACCTCACCAGAAAGTGGCCTACTTTCTCCTCCCACAGAGGCTATGGAGGAAGAGGCTTCATTTGCAATGTTGTCCAGAGGGCAGCTGAAGTCTTGGGCCTTTTGCTGCCCACGGTTGAGGTCAAGACCAATGTCTTGACAGAAGTGCTTCAACCCGAGGTGTCCCCCTCAGAACCCATACTCCCCTTCAATAAAGCTCTCACTGATGTCCTGCTTGGGGCCTCAGTGAGGGCTTCATTTGCCCTTCTTGAGGCCTCCATGCCACTGGAATCAGGCTAGCCTGACTGATGAAACCCCAAAACCTGCTTGTTTGCGGTCCAGGGAGGACCTGGCCTGGCAGAGCAGGATGAACTGTTCCCATGAGGATCAGGGTCAGGACTGATTTGCATATGGCTGGGTTTAAAGTGGAATGGCATGGGGAGCAAAAAACGATGGATTTAGGCACTGATGTCTGTACTGGGGTGAATATTTGACGTTAATCAGCATTCTGTCCATCAATTGTTCTTTTTGCATTTGTCACCCAAGGCTAGATACCTTTGGAAAGAGGGTTTTCTCTTCCACTAGCCTTGCACTGCAGTCAGTGAATACAGCGTTCTTATTGGGCTGTTATTCCCATACTGTATAGGATACGGTTGCACAAGTGCTGCCTGTGGTCTCGGAGGGGGCCTGAGCCATACCCTCTCAAGCTATTGCTGACAGGAGAGATGAGGCAAAGTTCACAATCAGATGCAGATTGGATGCAACCTGCTCACTGGGCAGAGCCATTTCTTCCATGATGGGACACCAATGTCACGCTTGCTAAGAACAACTGGCTTTTCAGGGGTGGTCAGGCATCTCTTGTGGACACTCCCCTTTTTGGTGACTAGGCCGATTCGTCACTTGAACATTTCAAGAATAGTAGAGCCACTTCTAGGTAGTTGGGACTCACCAGGGCCCGTGATGGCTGCATTCGGCCTTCCGGCCCTTCCATGGCTAAGGTTGGGGTTACCAGTCGTATTATTTTCCCCCTTAGCCACCAAAGCCAAAAGGCATCACAGTCCTTTCATGGAACGGACGCAGCTCCCAACAAGCCCTGTTGGAAACAAGGCCAGAGGTCAACCCATTCTGCCATCACACTATCATGGGCATAACGTTGGTGGCAGGACTCGGCACCACCTGCCACAATTGCGGAAACCACTTCAGACAAATGGTTGCTTGGTATTGTCCAGTGGGGCTACGCCCTACCTATCCAACACAACCTGACACCTTAGGCACACTGGTCATTCCACCTCAGTTTTGCTCTGTGGTTCTGGTGAGGATAAAAGAGTCATGAAGTGAGGTCAGTGCGCTGGGGTGGCACCTATATAGGCACTGCGTATGTCATTTCTGGCCCAGACAATGACAACGACGCCACGCAGAACAGAATGACTCCACCTATCGACACTAAAGGGGACAGCTCAAAATATTTCGGATCTAGTCTGACACCTGAGGAATATTCTATGGTAAGTCTACTTTTAATGTTTTAAGCTAATATTTTAATGAATATATCAAATATGTACGCTGTGACTTTTTGGCACTGCCTACAGTTGCAAAGGTTATTAACAAATCATGCCAGAAAGTCTTAATCTTCTAAAAAACAAAAAAAATAGATAAGGCATTACTGAAGGTAAATAACTTGTTAAACAATCTGATGGTGAGTGCTAAAAATCAAATGAAGTCATATTTCTACATTGTGAAGGAATTAACTAGAAAGCAGAATCCTGCAGACTTGTCTCCATTGTGAAATGTTGTTGTTTTTAATGTATTGATGAGATTAAAGATCTGCAAAATAGCTAAAACATTAATCCAGGGGTGGGTGGAATGTTTTGTTTCACCTGCAGAATTGGTGGAATTTTGGTCAATTCACCGTACTCTTTAACATGGAGTTCCGGCCAAATTCCACCACTCGCTGCGTGGCAGAATTTTAATGCGAGATGGCAAATGCGAGTGAAATTTGGCATCCCTTAACACGATTTTCTTACATGGGCAGTCGCCTCTAAAGTAGATCTGCTGCCGCTTGAGTAGATTGGTAGCTAAATCAAATTAACATGCTGCGCGCTCTACCGCAATGCATAGGGGCCGTTCGCGCTGTTTTTCAGCACTGTTTGTGCTACAGGCACTAAATTGCAGCACGAGCTGCATATTTTCTGCCAATTGGTAGAACTCCGCAGAATCTCGCAGAGTTTGGAGAGTTTGGATGTAACTCATCTGAATCACGCGGAGTGAAACACTGCGAGTTCTGCCCGCACCGACCATGGACTACATTTTGAAACTCAATATCAGCTCATGGAAAAGAAATGTGCAGCTACACTACTGTCCCAGTAATGAAGAAAATAAATTTCCTGGCAAATGGTGTTATACAAAAAATATCTATAATGGTCTTGACTACCTCCAAAAGAAGGCCTTCCTTTGTGGTTTGGTATCAAGGTGAGAAGAAAATCAAGCACAGTCAAAGGTTCCTTGGCATAGTGGCTACATGGCAACATGCTCCTAGTTTAGCCATTATGAAGGAGCCAGACCACATAACCAGGCCATGACATAACAACGGTTGGTGGCACCTGATTCTAGTATCCTTTATTCCTCACCCATTTGAACCACAACTGTCTCTGACTACGAAATAAGTGTTGTATGTCATGAAGGGTCCTGTTATTCCCCCTGAGTGTATAAAGAGTGTGCTTCCATATGCTTGAATAACATGGGAGGTGCAGTACACATGATGGGGTTACATCTGTGTCTAGACAGTCCAAAGAGCTAAAGAGTACTTCATAGGTTTTGAGTTACCTGGCTCTTTAGATAACTCCCATCCCATAGAAATTCATTGTAAAGCCAAGTGAAGTGTCTTGCTTTAAATCACCTTCCACTGGAAGGAGCTTTTGTTGTAAGTGACTGAAGCTGAACCAGTTCTAGCAGGTCAATGTGTGACCTGCCCAGAGAACAACAATTGGACAAAGACTGTGCAGTGGAAACATATGGTTGGCACACCACGCGTATGAAGACTAGAGCTCTCTGCCCATCCTTCACATCCTCTGCTTTGGCCACCAAAAGCAAAATGTACTCTAGTATATTTTGTTCTCCCCAATCATTTGAAGTGAACTTTGAACGTGAACTTTGAACTTGATTTGGCAATTTAAATTAACCAAGTGTCTCCAAGACAAAATATTAGCTGACAAGTTGAGCACATTTTGGCCAGGGTCCCGAGCGCCCATGCCTTTACTGTGATAAGTGTCATACCTGTTAAAACCTGACACCGAGAGGTTAAAAATGTAATGAGTATAGTAATCATTGCCTAATATGAGCTAAACCCTTCAAATGGGACTTAATATGCAGAGTTTGGTATTTTCCGCACCAACATCTGCATGTTTCAGTATTTTCTGGGCATTTTCCCACAGGAAATATCGGCAGGTTTGAACTGCTGAAATGTAGCTGAGGTGTGGGCTTTATCGTATTCAGTAATATCAGGGTGTGGTAAACCTTACACTAATCATCATTCCAACCCCTGTGTCATCTGGTTTGAAATGATGTGGCCACTTGTAATTGGGGTCATAGTGTTTGACTTTTTCCTCTAAAAGGTCTTCACCCTAGAGCTGAAGAAGGTGTCTCCCGTTTTTGGGGCAAAGCAGTACCCGCGTTGCTTAGAAAAAACTCAGCTACTGCTGTTGCTGAAAGGCCTAGGAGGTAGACTGCCTTGCATGAAGAAAACGTGCCAGAGACCAAATATACTGTGAGTGTCTTGGTGAGAAAAGGCCAGAAACGCAGAGGCTAAACCTGAACGCTTGATCGTGCCAGCCTGCACCCTGCATCCCCGCTCCAACCACTGTTCAAAGACCACGAGAGGCAGCATGCCAGTACCCTTCATCGCGCATCCTCACAAGTGCCTGATGATCGAGAAGGACCTGGATGTCTGCAACTTGGACATTTGTACCTGCAGCCTACATAACTGTATCTTCACCTTCAGCCACCACCACCTGATCTAGTGCTTGCTAACAAAAGCATCACTTATCATGACAACAAACGTATTTGTATCGTCCAATCAAGCAAATAAATCATCATGAAACAACACTATTGCATGGATCAAATCATGGGAAACCCATATCATATGAACGCAATGTGAAACCCATATCATGTTAACGTAACATGGCCAGAGGTCAAAGTTCGAGGTCATAAACCACAATAATTGATAGCATCCATGACATTTCCTAGTTTTAATTTTAGAAGGTGAGAGATATTGAAAATAAATCAATAGCAAACAAGTATGTAGAAAACATAATGCATAAGATATTATATTGATTAAATTCCCGCCACTGTGGATATGCACTTTGATATGCTTTCAAAGAAAAAAAATAATCATGGCCAATAAGAAACGGTGGATAGGATTCAAAGTTGACCAATGCTTGAGAAAAAACACAGAAGCATCAGGTTCAAGATGTTGATCATCGATACACAGAAACCTTGATGGCTACCTGAGAAAAACCTAGTCATATGGCGTTTGAAGTGTCAGAAGAATCCGAAGAAAAAGCAGGATTGAGCAGGTATGGAAAGAAATGATGGATGCAGACCATAGTGTGGTGAAAGACGAGGCATCCTCTTTATCCAAAAGCTGTGTGTTATGATCTACCTGTTCTGTAGAGTGGAATGTGAACTTTGTCAGCAACTATGTCAACATGACAGGTCATGGAGTGTCAGGATTCTGTAAATTAACAGTTGAGACAGGAGAGCTGAAAGTGACTGGTTTAAACCACTAACCTTTTCTGACGTGGTCACGCGTGGTTTGTAGTCTTAACACTAGCGACGAGGATGGGGTCTGAACCCCCAAGTGCAAGGTACTGTAGCTGGCAGTTTTGCCAGTAATTTGTTAATTAAGAGCCAGCTTGTGTGGATGATGATGAACTTGAGGAAATTGAAACCCTGCTGGTGTTGAGAATGAAGCCTGAAGAACTTCAAACACCGGTGGCATCAAATAATGCAGTGCAGTGACTTGAGCTGCTTCCAGTCTTGGTGCTAGAGAAACTAGCAAGCATACACTGCCCAGTGGTGTATGTAACGCAGCACGTGAAGCATTAACAATGTCTCATAAGTATTCACTTAAGATAAGGCTGTTTGAAGGTCTCAAATCCATAGCAATGGATGGCGAGGAGAGACACCGGTGGTACACAGGTAGAATTCATTGCCATGCAAGGAGTTATACAGAAGAAACAGAGTCAGTGTCAGCAACAGCTGGAAATTGAAGAACGGTTCACAAGTGGTTTGAGTTGTAGCTTCCGTAAAATTGGTATGTCGAAATAAAAGATGTCCCTGAAGAGCGCTACATGTTCCTGGTGAGCATGATGTGGGAGGGCTGTGATGTCATACAAGAGAGACTCATCTTCATAGGAGGAGTTGGAGCAATGTTACAGGAGCACAAGAGCTACCAACAGGAAAGTACCACATAACTTCTCAGTAGACGTAATAAACCAAGGACATGGTAAATGTCAATCTGGAAGGGGCCTCAAGTCTCATTAACACAATAGAGATGCTGTCCCTTTTGTGAACTCTTGAAAAGTGGCCGTGAGTGCACATTGTACCCTGGAACTTGTCACATTGGCAAATGGACAGCAAGTTGGCCACAATTCAAAGTATGAAACATTGGGGTCTCTCAATCAGCGATGCGTAAACAATGATGGGGGTAAGGCAAATCCCAATTGTAGTGCAAGAAAAAGACATTTTTTAAATCAACCTACTGGTACTAATTTAAAATAAACTAAAAATGCAGCCAACGTGGCTCGTTTGTATAAATGAAAAAGCTTAAAAAGTTCTGTTCAAAGTGCTTCAACCACCAGCGCTGTGTCCATTGGCGCTCATGTGCAAAATGTTATTAAGTGTGCAGGAAGGGAGGTCCCTTCGAGCTGGTGGGAGCTCTATTTTCAATACCAAGCGCTTCGCGGGATCCAGAAACGCAGTGAATGACCCCTGAGGAAGGATCAGTGCATGACCCGAAATGCATTGGGTTCACTGATAGTTGACGGCTCTCTTGGAAGGTTCACCATGATGAATGTGCATGATGGATAATGCACCGCATGATTAAAAACTTTTATAGGATGGATAATCAACTCGTTTCAAGAATGGTTATTATGGATTCCACAGTCTAAATGAATTGATAGCGCTTGGTATTGAAAACAGTGCCCCCACCAGCACGAAGGTACCTCCCTTCCTGCACACTTAATAACTAATTTAAAATACCCTGTGCACACATATGCACATACCAGGAAGGCAATCATAACATCAAACAGGGAGCCAGTTTTTGGCCATTCACCTGGTATGTACGCATGAAAAAAAAGAACGGGTAGGACGTTATTACTCGCTGTTTGGCATTAAATGGCCATAGTTCAAAAAGGATGAATCATTCACTGAAGTCCAATTCCATCCTAAACATTTATGTGATTGTAACAACCAACTCAATGCTGCAATGGCACAACTTTGTAATTGTTTTGCCCTGAGTACGCGCCGATCTTCATTCAGAATCAAAATATTACGTGCAGAAGAAGTGATTGATCTCAGAGATGGCTGGATACTCCGACTGAGAATGTTGATGTTACCAGCAATGAAAGAACCCTATGTTGCGCTCATTTGCTTGTTTCTGTGCATATGATTTGTTTGCATTTAAAACTGTAAAGCGTCTGGTGGTAACCAGTTTACGTTTCCATTTTCTGGAAGAGCTAGGTCCTAAAAGAAAGCTGCCATTAGCTACTAATTCCTTAACTTCTGCATCGAAACTAGGTCGCCGACGCGTTGCCCATTCACTGGGTATGGAATAACTCTGTTGCGGTGCTAATGGTGTGGGCATGTAACCAAGACTGGATGAACCCTAAACCTGTGGTCTGCTGAATCGTGTCATTGAAGAATATGAAATCCTGTGGATGCATGCAGAGAGGAAAAGGTGTGATTGGAGCCCACATTTGCAAATCCCTTAGTACTCTTAAGAACAACCGAAACATTGCTTAATACATAGCATAATGTAATATATGATTGAATAACTACAGAGAAATGAGTTGTTCTATGTTTAGTAACATGAACAGTGAAAACAAGTTCACGTTAGTGCAAAAATAAGCTTGAGCATCAAGCCTAAGACCGG
Organism: Triturus cristatus; assembly: GCF_964204655.1. Taxonomy (NCBI): domain Eukaryota; kingdom Metazoa; phylum Chordata; class Amphibia; order Caudata; family Salamandridae; genus Triturus; species Triturus cristatus. Next base: position 955,927,384 of record NC_140580.1, read on the forward strand.
TCTGGAAGTCTGCAAACCTTTGTGAAAGGAGGCTTCACTGTCTGACTTCAGTATTGGGCAATGCTTCCATTCGTTGTAGTTGTGGATCCCATGGGAAGCACTGGGAAGATGTGCGTCCAATTGCGGCAATAATGAAAACAAACATGCCCATCAGTGGGGTAGCAAGGGTACTATGGGCCCTCACGCAAGCAGGCAAAATGAGCCAACATACTCCCAGCTTAGGTAGTGAAATACAGCCATATTTGGAGTGCACATCCCACCTCTGGTCCTGGTGCAACTGCACCTGCTGCACAAATGACGGCTACGCCCCTGACTCTCATCTAATTATTTTGCCTCAAATAAGAGTGAGCGCCTTCCAAAGATTCATAAGCCTGTGCATGTTTGTGTAATTAATCAATCGGGATTTATAAAGCATGGCAAATCACCCATGAGGGTCTCAGGGCGCTGGAGTTGCTAGCTGCTTTGCGGAGAAATCAGCGAAAAACGGGGCAAAAGCACTGAGAAAAATGGGGGAGAGGAAGTAGAAAGCAGTATAAAACGAGGCAAAAGCACTCAGAAAAACGAGGGAGGGGAAATAGAAATCAGTAAAAAATGAAAGGAAGGAGAAAGCAATAACAGGGAGGAAGCAGAGCAGCGCATCAGCATGGGAGATGGGCCTGGGGCCTGCTCAATGGGGTCGTGCTGCGGTCTCCATTAAGTAGGTCTTGGGAGGAGCGAGGGAAATTGGAGGTGGTGGGTAGGGCTTGGGGGGTGACGGGAAACTGGGCAACAGGATGGAGCAGCAAATGAGGAAAATTACGCGAGCAGTGAAAATGATGGGAAACGCAGGAGAAAGCACTGTGAAAAAAGGGGGAAAGGAAGGAGAAAGCAGTAAAAAAAAGAGCCAAAACCAGGAAAAGCACTCAGAAAAAGGAGAGAAGGAAGGAGAAAGCAGTAAAAAAAGAGTGAACAGTAGGAGAAACAAGTGCTAACGTGGTCCTGATGTGAGGCCAGCAGGTAGAAGAGCAAGGATCATTTGCTTACTCAACACTACATCATGTATCAGCAGTTTACTTTACACGTAGAGACAGGGCAGCTAATACAGCATTGTGAGCTATGAAATCACACACACACATCAGATTCAATACAGGAAATAGTATTGCTACTCCCTCATTAACACATGAATATGGCTGGACAGTAGCAATGCAAGTTTTTCACAAGGCAGGGACAACACAGGGAACAGAGCAAGGTCCCCTCATACACAAATGGTAGTAGTAGCAGTACAGACATGTTCAACACTTTCTTAACCGGTAGTGGGATTTTCACAGAATTGACAAGAACAGTGCAAGCTTCCCTGGTATACACATAATAGAAGGGGTCTCCTGAATGTTGATGAAGCCGACTTGTGCCCCAAGCTTGGCCTGCCAATGCTGATGTTGTGTTGATGCCGCTGGTGGAGCCGACGGCTAGGCTGAGCAGCTGAATGGGTCCTATGAAGCTGGTCTGAACCGACAGATCCTGGCTGAGAGCGCATCGTTGCAGACCTTCGTCTAGCGCTCAGGCCAGCTGCTTTTCAAGGAGCTTGTTTCGAAGCTCCAGCTCATGCACTTTGGCCAGGAAGCAGCGGAAGCACATGTTGAGTTGCTTGAGAACCCTAATGCCAGAGCCCAGGTCATTCCAGAGGGCCATGGTAGGCAGCAGAGGACACAGTGGTCTAGGGAGCTCCTTCGAGCTGTAGTCCTGCAGCTGGTACTGGTGGTACTGGTCCTGCTCCTGGTGCTGCTGTTGGAGCAGGAAAAAGCTGGGGGGCAAGCTCAGTAGGGGATTCATGGTCAGGCCAAGGACGTGTTCCTGGCCTCGGGTCCTGAGGGACAGCAGCAGACGGTTCGGGCATCCTTCTCAAGGCATCAAGATGTGATAACGCATTATGTGAGAGAAGTGAGGAGGAGGGAGGAAAGACGGTCAGGAGAAAGGACTGGAGGAGAGAGGGTAATGTGCATACCAATGCTGAGGGAGGGAGGGTCCAGTGGAGACTGCAGAGGAAGAGGCAGAGGAGGGGAGGGCGGGGGAGAAGGAGAGACAGTGAAAGGGTGAAAGAACAGGCAGGGCCGAAACCTACCAGTAAAACAAGTGAGAGGATGTGGCGTAACATATAGAGCTGTCGACTTTGGGACTGGATGCCAGGTTCGAGTCTCAGCGTCGGCTCTCCCCATGCCTACTAAAACATGCACATTGAAACAATTACATTGAAACAATGGTGAGACCAAACAAAATCACAAATGTTGATTGTAGTATGGCAATTGGTGAACTTCCTTCAGGTAAACACGTATGGGGTGAACGTGTAGAAGAACAAAAACCCAAGCGAGCAACCAGTATAGAATGGAAAGAAGAATTAGTGTGCCAAAACTAAAACATATGGCCAATAGTGCAAGTATCCATGTAGCAGGGGCAGTCTCTAGGGTGGCACAAAACAGCCAAAAGACGGGACAAATGTATACTATTCACCAACGAGGACAAAGGAATTTCTAAAGGCAGACGAAAGAACCAATGACAAGCCCTGGGCTTGTTCAAAGCCCATAGACTGAATATCACATTTCTCGAAGACAGCGCATGCACTGCCTAGGCAAGAATTAAAAAGGGTAAAAAGTGAGAAACTGAAAAGATAAACAGGCACAGTAAGAGTTGCTAATTCATGGAGAGGAAGGTTGTATTGAGTAGTGATTTGAAGATAACTTAGTGCACTGGATGTCAATTAACCAAAAGGCAGGGGTAGCAGAAGTGACAGCACAGATTCATTGACATCATAGAAAGTGATATGATCTTTGACCCTAATTTGACAAACCTCTTAATAATTATTCAATTAATATATTAACACAACAATTGATAACACAAATAAAGGTCTATTTTAGATATCAACTATATTTTAATTAGGATGGTTACACCACATGCTAAGGAAACATTAGCATTTTCCTTTTGCTTGAAGTGGAGGATATAGTGCTACAAAGTATAGAATGATATTAGAAACCACAATACATTCTACCACACATGGTCAGGACGTAATGGTGCTATGGTATTGGCTTACAGTTGTCTTTATCTTTGTCAGAAAAATGTGATTTATTATCATGTGAAAGGTACTGTCACTCTACCTACGCAGGGGAATGTTTTGTTCAGATAAGTTTACATGTATTAAAAAAAAACATTCAAACTTGTGTAAGAATGTGTATTTTTATTTCACATTGTTTATTCAAAAAAGTGCACATTATTCTGCTGAATTTACTTCAAAGTCAAATCTTCTTTTAATTCGGCGAAAAGCCACAAAAGTGATAAAGCACATATGAATTGATAAATAATACAATTTTCAACTAAAAATTGGAAATTAGAAAAATATCCGTACATCAGCAGGTACACGATTCATTACACGAAGACACAGCATAGTTAGGGAGTCAATAATGCCATCATTCAAAAAGGTCCTCATACCTTTTTCTAATAGCTAGTGCCCTGCTGATCAAATTGAAAAACGCACACCAAATCTCTACAGTGCAAAGGGTTCTTTTGATTGTTGGACCTGGCCTTTTTTGTAGGGTTATCCCCAAAAGTTTTGCCTTCCTCTGCCTTTTTTCTGATCTTCTTTTTGTAAGCTTTAGGACTGCTAATCAGTGCTAAAGTGCATATGCTATCTCCTCTAAAACTTGGTAAGATTGGTTTCTCCATGATTGGTATATTTGATTTATTAATAAGTGCCTAGTACAGTGCTCTGTGTATGCCAAGGACCTGTAAATCAAATGCTACTGGTGGGTCTGCAGCACTGATTGCATCACCCACATGAATAGCCCTGCAAACTTGTCTCAGGCCTGCCACTACAGGGCCTGTGTGTGCAGTTTAAAACTGCCATTTCGACCTGGCAAGTTCCCCTACTTTGCAGGCCTAAACCTTCCCTAGTATTACATATAAGGCACCCCTAAGAAAGGCCCTAGGTAGCCCCATGAGCATGGTGCAGTGTATTTAAAAGGTAGCACAAGTACTTGCAGTGGCGGCCCGCATGGATCGAGAGGTGAGGCAGGGGGCGTGAGTGGAATGTAAAAAATAAAATAAAACTTACCTTATTGCCGCCGCTTTTCTCCAGTCTCTTCTTCACATCAGGACTCGACCGGAACAGGAACCAGGAAGAACCCAGGCCCCCTTGACCAATCATATCACTGCAAAGCAGTGGCGTGATTGGAATGAGTGCTGTATTGCGGTGCTCAGCCAGGGAAGGTGGGCCTGGGCATGCTCTCCACGAATGCTGTAATGCAGCATAGGTGGAGAACGTGCAAAGTGCGCATAACTGTTTGGCTGGCCTGAGAGGGCAGGCCAAGATATTCATGCTCACTTGGAGTGGGCAAACCACTCCTCCCCTACCCTGCTCTGAGAGCAGAGCAGCCCCGCCCACCCCAGCGGCAAAGCAGCAGGTACAAATAAAATGATAATAACATTCAATTATTATCATTTTATTTTTACTTTAGTACACTGCTTAAAAGTAGTGGGGCGATGCTCCTCCACCTTAGTGGAGGAACCGCCACTGTGTACTAGTGAGTTTTAAATGTCCTGGTAGTGAAAAACTGCTAAGTCGTTTTTCACTACAGCAAGGCCTATATCTACCATAGGTTGGCATTGGAGCTGCCCTGTAATACTTTCCACTGTATCTTCCAATTGTGAGCAGATAGAAAATTGGAATTTGGTGTTTCTGGACTCACAATTTAAAAACACATCTTTTAGTGACGCTGGTTTTTAAATTGTAGGTCTGAAAATGCCACTTTTAGAAAGTTATAGAAAAATAGCAGCTAAGTATGCACTCGTTTTAATAAAATAATCAATTACTCAATATTTACAAAAAATGTCAGATAATAATGATCAATAATGTGTGCACCAGGTAAGTGGCACTGCCAGCCACCTGACTTGTACAAAAAGATTAGTAATTCTAGACAAATGTCTAGAAATAGCTAGTGCACTACTAAATGCCCCAATGGGGCGTACTCACGTATTCGGAATTAACAGCAGCAGGTTTTCAAAACATTTATAAACAGTATATTATAATATTCAAACCCAATTCTTTGATCAATGAATCACAATAGGATGAAAACACAATAGTAGAAATAGTTCCAAAAATAAATTTCAGGATAACAAATGAAGTCTTCTGCCTTTATTCTTGGTGAATGCAGATAGCTTCTTATGTGAAATCAACAGAACGTTGCTTGTAGTCAGCAGTAATACATTATTCATGTTTCACATGTTAACAGAAAATCCCAATGCATTTCGGGCTATGAAATGAGCCCTTCGTCAGGGGAATCTACAAGTATAAACAATAATAAAATATGATTTACAGATGAAGAAAATGCCTACAATGATATACTTTACTAGTTAGTGGACTCAACAGGAGCCAAGGGTTTGTGTGTTATGATGTTACGACAGGCACAGAAAGAATCAACCATGAGAAGTGCAAGTAAAGTCCCACAGCCAAAAAGAGACTAAAAAATCATAAAAGTCAACACCTGTGTAAATATGGCAAGTCTGTGCTAATATTGATCACCAGCTACTGGGAAGCATACCTAACGTCCCACTGCCACAATGACTGAAAATTAATAAAGGTACACCCGTGTATATAAGTTTGTGCTAATCTAGATCAACAGCGACTGGAAAGCGTACCTTAAAGTACTGCAGTACGTGGATTCTAATATCAATACGCTGAATCAATCAGTCCACAATAAATGGGGTTATATCAAGACTGTCGTTGTCGTAAAATATCTGTAATCCAAAAGAAACTGCATCAATATGGGGTGCCTGTAATCAAGACTATACGTATCGATGACCAACAGGATCCGCTTACCACCCAACAGCCTAACGTCGCCTCAACAGTAAGAGTCCAACACCCGTCTTTGTACCAATGCGAATTTTCAACACGGGTATCTGTAGCAGGAAATACATAAAATAGAAATAAAATGCTTGCCTTATGAACAAGATATCCATCCTCGAACCAACTGGATGTAGCGCTAAAGATTACGCGCTTACCAACAAGCTTTGAATACAGCGTCTACTCCACGACCAGACACGCCAAGTTTCTGGCTCGAGAAACATTGCGTGATCACGTTTTTCAAAAAAGACGAAACTAACATGGAAATAGGACTAAGTTAGTAGTTCATCTAGCGGGCCACCCGCCCATGCTAAATATCATGCTGTGCAACAGTTGACCTCGAGAACAGGCTGTAAAACAGCCGCCATATTGAAACGTGAAGCCCATCACCAAGTGCAAATGAATAAAAAATGAATAAAAAATGAGAAATGTCGAGACACGACGTTCAACAAGAACAATAAAGTTAAAATGAAAGGAATAAAAAGAAATACAATTAAGAGACCTTAGGGCAAATGTAAATACCTAATGAGAAAGCAATAAACATAAAATTTAACATAGAACAACATCACAGTTTCAACTTTGTTACAAAATGTGTCATCATAACAATCTCAGTTTTGTTACAGAATATGAGAACAATACAATGTCAACATAAAGTGAGCAACTAACAACTACTCACTTAGTAATGTACATAATGCGCATCAGGAACCAACCAGGAGAGAATCGTTTTAAAGAAAACATGCCAGTTCAAATTTATCATTTAACCCCTTTGGGAGTAAAGTTTGCAAAAACCAAATCCAATAGGATTCGCGTTGGGACAAAAGTTTCGTCATGTCCCTGTCTAAACGTAGTGAAACTTTTTCTAGAACGCAGAATCTCAATTGAGCAATAGAGTGCTTCTTCTCTAACCAGTGCAATGCTAGCGGTGAACTTATGGTTTTAGTACGTATTCTACTCTTATGCTCAGTTATACAAATACGTAGAACCCTCTCAGTTTTGCCAACATAATACAAATCACACGGACATTTGATCAAATAAATCACATGACGACTGTTGCAATTCGCATCAAAATTCAACATAATCTTTTTACCAGTCCACGGATGGGTAACATACCTGCCCATGATAACATTGTTGCAATGTGAGCAATTCATACATTTCGTCATATCTCTAAAGGCAATGTCAGAACTGACTGTAGTGCGACTCAAAATTTCTTTTAGATTTCTAGATCTTTTATATGCAAACAAAGGTCGCTCAGAAAAGATTCCTTTAAAATCAGATTCTGTCTGCAACAAATCCCATCTTTGTAAAATGCTTTTTTTAACTGAATCAGAGTTAGTAGAAAAAGTCCATACAAATACTTCGCGATTAGGTCCTGGTGGCTTGTCTTGCTTTTGTAATAAAGCCTCACGACTTTTTATCGATGATCTACTTTCGGCTTCGTTAATCACCTGCAAAGGGTAACCCCTTGCTAAAAACTTGTTTTTAGAATCTTGAATGGTCTGCACGCATGACTCAGGATCAGAAGAGATACGCCTAATCCTTAAAAATTGTGAGAAAGGTAAGTGTCTTTTCAATGACCATGGATGAAAACTGTGGTATTGCAAGGCGTTGTTGCGATCAGTCGGTTTTTTAAACACAGATGTCTCAATGGTGTCACCCAATCTATTTAGTACAACATCAAGATAAGCAATACTCTGAGGGTGAATAAGATGAGTAAACTGAATTCTTTGGTTAATACAATTAAGTTTGTGAATTTGCAATTCAAGTTCAGATCGTGTACCATGCCATACAATCAAAATGTCGTCAATAAAACGACGATATAAAATGAGCCTCGTCGACCAGAGTGGATCAGAAAGAATGTTTTCAGATTCAAATTTTAACATGAAGATGTTAGCATAGCTAGGCGCTCCAGAAAAGCCCATTGAAGTACCATTAGCTTGATTTTTCCTTTCATTTTAACTTTATTGTTCTTGTTGAACGTCGTGTCTCGACATTTCTCATTTTTTATTAATTTTTTATTCATTTTCACTTGGTGATGGGCTTCACGTTTCAATATGGCGGCTGTTTTTACAGCCTGTTCTCGAGGTCAACTGTTGCACAGCATGATATGTAGCATGGGCGGGTGGCCCGCTAGATGAACTACTGACTTAGTCCTGTTTCCATGTTAGTTTCGTCTTTTTTGAAAAACGTGATCACGCAATGTTTCTTGAGCCAGAAACTTGGCGTGTCTGGTCGTGGAGTTGACGCTGTATTCAAAGCTTGTTGGTAAGCGCGTAATCTTTAGCGCTACATCCAGTTGGTTCGAGGATGGATATCTTGTTCATAAGGCAAGCATTTTATTTCTATTTTGGACTCTTACTGTTGAGGCGACGTTAGGCTGTTGGGTGGTAAGCGGATCCTGTTGGTCATCGATACGTATAGTCTTGATTACAGGCAACCCATATTGATGCAGTTTCTTTTGGATTACAGATATTTTACGACAACGACAGTCTTGATATAACCTCCTTTATTGTGGACTGATTTATTCAGCGTATTGATATTAGAATCCACGTACTGCAGTACTTTAAGGTACGCTTCCCAGTCGCTGTTGATCTAGATTAGCACAAACTTATATACACGGGTGTACCTTTATTAATTTTCAGTCATTGTGGCAGTGGGACGTTAGGTATGCTTCCCAGTAGCTGGTGATCAATATTAGCACGGACTTGCCATATTTACACGGGTGTTGACTTTTATGATTTTTTAGTCTCTTTTTGGATGTGGGACTTTACTTGCACTTCTCATGGTTGATTCTTTCTGTGCCTGTCGTAACATCATAACACACAAACCCCTGGCTCCTGTTGAGTCCACTAACTAGTAAAGTATATCACTGTAGGCATTTTCTTCATCTGTAAATCATATTTTATTATTGTTTATACTTGTAGATTCCTCTGACGAAGGGCTCATTTCATAGCCCGAAATGCATTGGGATTTTCTGTTAACACGTGAAACTTGAATAATGTATGACTGCTGACTACAAGCAACGTTCTGTTGATTTCACATAAGAAGCTATCTGCATTCACCAAGAATAAAGGCAGAAGACTTCATTTGTTATCCTGAAATTTATTTTTGGAACTATTTCTACTATTGTGTTTTCATCCTATTGTGATTCATTGGTCAAAGAATTGGGTTTGAATTTTATAATATACTGTTTATAAATGTTTTGAAAACCTGCTGCTGTTAATTCCGAATACGTGAGTACGCCCCATTGGGGCATTTAGTAGTGCACTAGCTATTTCTAGACATTTGTCTAGAATTACTAAACTTTTAGAAAGTTTGCATTTTCTTACTTAATCATTATGGGCCTTTGCCTGTCCCTAGAATACACGTCTGGGTTGAATGACATTTGGGGTTTGAAAACTCACTCTAGACAGTCGCACACAAATGGAGCTGAGTTGGGCCCTGCATATCCTGATGGCCCATCACCAGGGTGACGAGCCTTCCTGAGCTAGAGTGGTTGGAGTAGCTGGCCCTTGCAACTGAATAGGGCTGTGCCTGTCCCCACACAAATAACTCATACCCCCTGTAGTGTGACTGAAGCCAGGGCCAGAAAGGGCAGGCCCTTGTGCACTACAAAGGACTTTCTTTGAAGTCTCCCTACTTCAAAGGTTAAAATGGGTATAAGTACTGGAATTTGACACCATATACTCAGAACACTTCTGGACTTAGGACATTCTACCAGGAAGAAGAGCTGTGGTGCTGCCAGGAGGGACTGTAACTTTGCTGCTTGCTTTAAAGTGTTCTAAAGAAAAACAATGGTTTTGTCGGGAAGATCAACTGATTTGCACCAGGTACTTAATACATTAAAGGAAATATGCTATAGTCATATAACAAAGTAACACACCAAGAAAAAGCAACCAATTTATGCCAAAGAACCAATTTCTTTACTTTGTATTTGTATATATGTAAATCAATAAAAAGGCTGACGAGCCGTCCTGAGCTAGAGTGGTTGGAGGAGCTGACACTTGCACCTGAATAGGGCTGTGTCTGTCCCCACACAAAGAACTCATACCCCCCTGTAGTGTGACTGAAGCCAGGGCCAGGAAGGGCAGGCCCTTGTGCACTACAAAGGACTTTCTTTGAAGTCTCCCTACTTCAAAGGTTAAAATGGGTATAAGTACTGGACCTCTGACACCATATACTCAGAACACTTCTGGACTTAGGACATTCTACCGGGAAGAAGAGCTGTGGTGCTGCCAGGAGGGACAGTCACTTTGCTGCTTGCTTTACAGTGTTCTAAAGAAAAACAATGGTTCTGTCGGGAAGATCAACTGATTTGCACCAGGTACTTAATATATTAAAGGAAATATGCTATAGTCATATAACAAAGTAACACACCAAGAAAAAGCAACCAATTTATGCCAAAGAACGAATTTCTTTACTTTGTATTTGTATATATGCAAATCAATAAAAAGGCTGTCTGTGACAAGAAACACATACGGCGAATAAGCCAATGGCTGTGTGGTACAATTAGTGACTGGTAGTGATATGTGACAAAGTGCTGTACATGGGTGACATAAATAACATATTTTACACACAAACAATATTTAGCATGTAAGTCCACAACTCATTGCATAAATCCCAATGGAAGATATGATTTTCTGTTCAGGTCAGGGAATTGAATGGACTAATTAAGACAACAACGTCGACCTTTCGACCCTGAACAGTAGGGCAGATTAGTAAGCATCAGAGGCGGGTCTTCATCAGGACAGGGGGGCAAAAGGTGACAGCCTGTTGAATAATAAATAATTGGGTGAGAGGTGTGTATACTAGGTGTGGAGAAAGCAAGAGGTGCAATAGCAACTTCATGCTTACCAAACAACTTGAAGTCCTATATTCTGCACATCCAACTTTGCAGCAATATTCAGGGAGGTGTCAGCCGACACCTCCAACTCACACCCATAGATTGTGGTTCTAGAAATAATGCGAAGTATTTAGTAAATTGTGGTACTGTTAGTGTGCCACAAAACAATACTCATTGACTGTGTGTGATAGGGGGAGGCATGGTCAGATGCCTACATACCTGTTTAAGTCATAAAGATCTTTCTTCACCTGCCGGTGGAAATGATTAGTGTGGGGCCGCCAAGGCGATCAAGTGACAGTGGAGGCAAGAAGGGCAATCAGTACAGATACAGAAGCACTCCTAGGTGGCATTTATTCTTTCACACACCCGTGTGAATATAGTAATTGAGCAGTCAAAATGTGCACACGTACGCCTAGGAGAAGCGCCCTTCCCTTGCACTCGAAGTAGCGGTGTTATGCTAGGCGTGGAAACCAAAACCGCAATGGGCCACAATCATTATTTCATAACGTGTTACGAACACAACTGTTAGGCGGGTGCAATTAGGGGTAATACACGCAAGGTGGCAGTGAAGACATATGTGACTATTTAAAGGGATCAGGTAGCATCTATACATGAAAGTGCCCGAGAACGATCTAAATGAGTTTAATTGTAGAAGCTCTGTGGAGCATTATAATGTGCATTCCATACTCGTCAAAACGAGGTTAACGCGACTTCTGTGCTCAGCGAGGGGGCCAAACGAACATGCCAGCTTATTTGAGAAAGGTTAGGAGAGACGTCCTCGTTCGTCCGTATCCGCTTAATTGTGCGAACGCGGTCGAGGAGAATGTCAGTATATGTTAATTCTCGTGTTGCCGCGTATGTGCCAGAGTGAAGGTGCCGGCGGGTGCAGCAGCTAAATCGTGTGGTGTATCGTAATTATTCAAAACCCGTCAAGGATTCCAAGTAGTGGAATGGATGTCTCAAGTTGTATCGCACATTTAGACATGTAACATCCATTCTATTTAACAAAGCCTGGTAAATTAACCTTGGATAATTGCAGAAACATTGTACATATTAACCTTACAGTAAAATACACATGTTATGGATAATCAACGAACGATGAACATCCGTAATGATCGTTTTAACTAACCGTATATTTTGGTAGGAAGTTTAAACATTGTGCATAGTGATACAGCATGGTGCACATATGATAAATCATAGCTCAGATACCATGAGTGCATTCAAAGCACATCCGCCAATTTCAATGTATAGTATATGCCGTCTGGAAATTAAATAGTGTACAAGATTAACAAATTAAGCGTTACAAAGTTTGCACTCTAAAATAACGAAGGTTTCATACTTGCCAAGGGGCAGGATTCTATAATTTTTACATACCAATTGATCTGTTATTCATGCATAGATCAAAGAGGAGATCTAGTAAGCTAACATGGGTTAGTCAGCAGGTACAGGGGTATTTGGACTATGGGTTATAGCCTACCCATATGTTTGCATGTTACACGAGTTCCTCGGCTTACAGGGGTTGTTTTTCTTCAAAAAATGTATATATAGTTTATATATAGTTTATAGCCTGCCCCTCTGTTTACATGTTTCCTCCTGCTTGTTTAGTCCTTGGCTCACAGCATCTAGGATATGGATCCAACGACACTCTTTGTAATTCAAAGAGGTGGTGATTCTGCCACCCCTTGGATGCAAGGTGATTTTTTCCAGAACCCACCATTCAAGATGGTCAGCAGTATGTCTCGCACTAGAACCATTGGGGCTTCCTGAACTTTGCATTTGATTCTGCTGGTATGTTGCAAAATCCTGTTTAAAATTTTTCGTGTGGTCTGTCCCACGTAGATCTTTTGGCAGGGGCATCTGATGGCATAAATAATGTTCTGACTGTTGCAATTTGTGAATTGAGTCCGATCATATGTTTTGCCTCAGTGCATGAATGTGGACCCTGTTAGAGTCAATTGGCAAGCCTTGCATTGGCCGCATCTATGGTGGCCTGTTACTGGTGGTAAGTTTAATTGCTGTCTGACATCTGGTGCAGGCGGTGTATCTAAATAGGAGGATACCACATAGTCTTTCACATTTTTGGCACGTTTAAAGGAGAACATAGGTTCTTCTGTCATGTTGATTTCGGTTCCAACAAGATTCCAGTATTTTTTAATTACTTTTCTTATGTCATGACTTCTGGTATTAAAGGTGGTCACACATATTAGTTTGTCCAATTTTTTTATCGTGGGTGTGCACTTCCAGAAGGGATTCTCGGGGTCTGTACCACGCCCTCTTCCTTGCTCTGTTCAGCAGTCCCTTCGGGTATCCTCTTTCCCTCATTTTGGAGATTAAGTTGTCAGTTTCCTTAAAGAAATCCTTACGTCTAGAGCAATTGCGGCACAATCGTAAGAATTGCCCGTAGGGCAAATTATCTCTAAGATTTCTTGGGTGATGTGAGTTATATTTTAAGAGGGTATTGCGGTCCGTTGGTTTCTTATACAGATTCATCACAATTTTGTCATCTTCAATTTCCAGTGTGAGGTCCAAGAAGGGTATTGAGTCTCTGTTGTAAGACATAGTAAATTGGATGTCCTGTGAACACCCATTCAGCCATGTTATAAACTCGGTCAGTTGATTTTCAGTGTCTGTCCATATCATAAAAATATCATCTATGTAACGCTTCCATATAGTGATATTGTCAAGGAAGGGATTCAGATCTGTGTAGATGTTGTGATCTTCATATGAATATTGCTGCAAAGTTGGATGTGCAGAATATAGGACTTCAATTTTTTTGGTAAGCATGAAGTTGCTATTGCACCTCTTGCTTTCTCCATACCTAGTATACACACCTCTCACCCAATTATTTATTATTCAACAGGCTGTCACCTTTCCCCCCCCCTGTCCTGATGAAGACCCGCCTCTAATGCTTACTAATCTGCACTACTGTTAAGGGTTGAAACGTCGACGTTGTTGTCTTAATTAGTCCACGCAATTCCCTGACCTGAACAGAAAATCATATCTTCCGTTGGGATTTATGCAATGAGTTGTGGACTTACATGCTAAATAATGTTTGTGTGTAATATATGTTATTTATGTCACCCATATACAGCACTTTATCACATATCACTACCAGTCACTAATTGTACCACACAGCCATTGGCTCATTCGCCGCATGTGTTTCTTGTCACAGACAGCCTTTTTATTGATTTGCATATATACAAATACAAAGTAAAGAAATTCGTTCTTTGGCATAAATTGGTTGCTTTTTCTTGTTGTGTTACTTTGTTATATGACTATAGCATATTTCCTTTAATGTATTAAGTACCTGGTGCAAATCAGTTGATCTCCCCGACAGAACCATTGTTTTTCTTTAGCATACTTGCTCAGGTTCTGAGGGTTACTGGGTTACCCCATTATCTTAAATACTTTACAGTGTTGGCCTGCTGCCTGCTGCTTATTGCCTGGGAGTGAGAGGACTGGATTTTATCCTCTGCATCCTGCTTTCTAAAGTTTCTCCAAGGGCTTGACTGAGCATGCCTCCTGTTGCTGAAGTCTCAGGGACATGAAAGACTTCACCTGCATCTAGCAGCAAGCAGCTGGGCTCCTCTGTTGTGAGTCCTGACTTGTCAAGTGGTGCCAACCCCCAGTCCTTTGCCCTAGGAGGTGAATTTGGTGCTAAAACCAAGAAACCGATGCAACGACCCAAAGGGTCAATTCGTAACTGGAGCATCCCTGCGAAATTGACATATCGCCGCTGCCTGCACTGAAGAAAGGGCCGCAGCGTGAGTCTCAATGTGGGCCACCGTCTCGACTCTGACACATCCCTGGCCCTGCGTGACTCTCAATCAACGCATCACCTTTGGTCCAGCGGTTTAATGCCGTGGAATTGACACTCCAGGCTTTCGACATCTACGCATCAATGACATTGCGTCACCTTTCGGAACCAAAGTCTAGCACCAACAAACGCCGCCTCACCTCCTCTGTGCAACACTTCAACAACCCTGCACTGCCTTAAGGAGCCAATGCTTCACCTGCATCCGCAATGACTAACCCCTTCCGCGTGACGCATCATCTTTATTTTCTGAACTTTTGAATTTGTCCAGGATAGGCACGACTAGATAGCCTCAGTTGGAGCTATAGACTTATAATAATATTCATAGCCTGACTTGTGTATGTTGGATTTCTGTCGTTTTGGTCTTGTTTTACTCAGATAAATATTGGCTATTTTTCTAAATTGGTATGGAGTACTTTTGTGGTGCTTTCACAGTTAGTGTGTGTGTGTGTGTACAAATACTTTACCCATTGCGTCTTTAGTTTAGCCTGACTGCTCTGTGCCAAGCTACCCTAGACTGAGCACATGTGAACATAGCGCATGCTACACTTACTCTGACTAGAGTGTGGGTCCCTACTTGAACAGGGTGCATACCTCTGCCAACTAGACCCCCAATTTCTAACAATGATCTACGCAAAACAAGGATAAAAAATGAGCATATAGAGGACAAAACAGTATAAAATGATAAGTGCTTCGTTTTACAGCATTATTGCAGTGATATGGGTAGATCATGTCACCATACACATTGTAGTGAAACGGCATCCTTAGCCCTAAAATGTATCATACCAAGTCTTCTGGAGCAAGGCTCTATTACCAGTCATCAAGGGCTTAAACACCATAGTCACCATTCGGGAATCTTGGAAAGGGTCTATTATTAGCCCAATCTTTAAACAAGGGAAAAGAAATGATCCAATAATTACCGACTGATCGCCCTCCTCGACGTAGATGCTAACTACTACGCCGGAACAATCCTGGACGAGTTAACATCCTGGACTTCAGACCAATCCATTATCCCCATTAATCAAACTGGGTTCCGCAGTGGCCAAGGAACTACGACTAACATATTGGCCCTTACGTTGTTAATGGATGCAGCCAAAGTTTCAAAAACGCCCCTCTTCCTGTGTTTTATTGACTACACAGCTGCTTTCGACCATGTCGATCGTTCAAAACTTTGGGGAAAACTGGATAAGTGGGGTATACCAAACACCCTCTTGGATCGGCTAAAACAGCTGCATACAGACACATGGATCAGGGTCAAACTAGGTGCAGGGGCACACATCTCAAATGAATCATGACGTCAAAAGGCCTCAAGCAGGGGTGTGTCCTTGCCCCGATCCTTTTTAATCTTTTTCTGGCCGACCTGCCTGGGGAGCTGGATAGCTGTGTATCCCACGCTCCAAAATTGGGAAACAAGCTAATGTCAAACTTGCTATATGCTGATGACCTGGTCTCAATCAGTAGGACACCGATTGGACTACAGCATCTACTAAATTCAGTTTTTCTAATCGGAATTCACTCAAAATAAACCTCAAGAAGACTAAAATTATGGCAGTCAACCAGCACAAAAAGAAGATCAATAGTTGGTTCCTTGACGGCCAACGCTTGGATCAAGTACAAAGTTATAAATACCTGGGGATCCTAATGGATCATAAAAGCTCATTCAAACTTCAGTTAGAATCCATGCGAAGAAAGGGGACCACAATGTATTTAGCACTGAAGTCACTGAAGAGACGGCTTCCCGACCTCACGCTCGATCCCTTTTTACAGGTCCTGAGGGCCAAATTGCTGCCGACATTGACCTATGGGAGTGAGGCTCTAAAAGGTAAAGATGCAGCAGTTTTAGAAGTCATAATAGCCAACTCCTACAGAGCAATTTTCCACCTCCCAAAATATGTCTCCCCGGCTCAAATCCGGTTACAATTTGGGATCCAAAGACAAACGGTGGAAAGAAGGAGCACCTACGTCAAAAGTTGCCACAAAATCCGAAGTGCTGAGGCAGGATCTCTAAACTCCCACCTATGGAAAGCCTTGCACAATCAAGAAAAATGTCCAGCCAGGGACTATCTGGTTGACTCTATTGAGTTACTGGGCCTATCTGAAGTCTGGGCCGTTCCAACAGATCACCTTTCTTTCAAAAAAGCAGTGAGAAAAACAACATCTATGCTATCTGTTTTAGATGACAAAGCAACTCTTACTAAAAAGGCCCATGGCTGGATAGTGCTCAGTGACTATGTAAGGCTAAAACACCAAGCCTACTTGAGTGCCGGAATCAAGATAAGCAGGAAGGAAAATTTTCTAAGGTTGCGCCTGGGGGTTATTGCGATCAAACCCCACCTTCCACAATGGGAAAGGAAGGAAGGCACTCCGACTTGTCGTCTATGTGGAAGTGGGAAGGAAGACATCACTCACGTTATCTGCAACTGCCCCAACTTAAAAGACATAAGATGCACTCTGTTATGTCCTTTTTTTGAGGCATTATGGCATCCGGTCCTGTAGGCAGGCAGTTAAAGTTTGCTTCAACCCCAGTTAGTTTCAGCTTAACTGTCGGCTAACAATTTTTTTTGAGATGATAACTAAGAGACTTAAATCCCTGTTGTTGCCTGAAACCCGCTAAAATGCTTTTTAAGTGTAACATTAACTCACTATCTTGTTTTAGTTGTACTTGCGCTTTAATCACCAAGACTCTAACCTGGACAACGGACCTGGTTAAGCTGTGCCATCCGACCGGAGAAGTTGTGGTAGTCATTGTCAGATAGCATTACATTAGTCGTAAGAGTCTATGATAATCTCTTTAAAAACAGCTAATTGTTTATGCAGTTGATGTCCTTTTTTTCATTATGTGGTTTTAATTGCTTTTAATTGTATTTATCTGTGTACAATGGGAATCTTTTTGTTATGTATTTGCAAAGATTTTAATTAATCAAGCAAAATAAAATATCTTAAGTCTAAAAAGAGTTAAGCAGCATCGATGGATGGTATTTGTAATCTAGAATAGATAAGGTTCTAGATTGTTTGTAGTTGATACAGTTACATATCTTGCACTAAAACCAAAGACTGAGCCCTCTGACTTCCTCTTTACCAATCCAATCCAATCCAAACAAGCTTTATTCGACATATCAGTCATAAAAGCACAATACGAAAATATTTCATAAAACACCGTATAAAATATAATACAAAGCCTGAATGGGGAGATTAAATTAAGCCATAATAAAAACTGTTATTAATAAAAACATTAAAAACTTTCATTAAAAACTCGGATAGTAAAAATCATCAGCATTTTTTAGGTTTTACTAGAAGAGGGGTACAAATATTAGGCCACATTTAGTTGATACAGACACTTGATTCTACCTAATATCTACTACGTTTACTAGATAGATGATATCTTTTCTCGTACATATGCAGATGCACAAAATCTGATTCAACCTTATTTGGAACAAAGGGAATGTGATCTTATGGCCCACGACCACCCCAAACATTTTGCCAGTGCTATAACAATAGGAGTAGACGTCTCAGTACGTAATATTCTTTCTACTTCGTTACTCCTTCTGGTGCCTAGTAGTTTGCAAATTTGCACCAGCCAGGGTCACACACATGGGATTATGATTGCTCTCTAGCCGGTCCCTAACAATCTTGTCTCCAAGGGCATGCCATGGTTTCAAGCTAATTAGTAAGTAATCTATACAACTAGCACTGTGCTTTTTATTAAATGTGTTAGCCCCAAGTCTATCTGATGGTGATCTTCCGTTTGCCGCCCGCAAGCTCTTTTCCAGACAGATAGAATTAATTTGAATGGTCACATCCATCCACTTTTTATGAGTGCAAGCTCCAGCTTTGGAATGCCCCACTTGGCATCTTCCTGTTCTACAAGATAGCACTCCTCATTGGCAAGGGGCTCAAATGACGAGTTAAAGTCGCCCGTAATTAGGACATTGGATTCCTCTAAATATAGGTCAAGAAGATCGTCGAGAGACGCTAAAACATCCGACTTCTTCCCTCTAGTTCCTCTCACATAAACATTATAAATGTCTATGTTCTCTTGTGAACCCATAGTCATTCTAATCACCTGGATGTCATAACTCTGGGTCGAAAGCACCTGGATATTAAAGCCTAATTCTTGCCGCACCCAAATTGTCGATCCCCCTGATGGATGCCATTTTGCTCCTCTGATGGCTGGAATGTAATAATTTAAATAGCCTAGAAAGAAGATGGGGGCCTCTGACCAGGTTTCCTGAAAGAGGCAGATATTATGGCACTCGATAAAGGCATGCCACTCGGGAGAAGAAGTCTTCGAGCTCAGCCCTGCGATATTCCAAGACAACAGGGATTCCCTTAGAGGAGTAGGACAAAGTGACAATGGCCCACTAAATCTATTGGGAGATATGCAGCCGGCCACCCTCAGGCCCTCTATCAAAGATGGAGATACAGATGTGGTCTTTGGAGACCGAACCTGACCTGTTTAAAAAGCTTGGTACTGGGAGGACTACCCCTAATGATTGTCTTGGTTATAGGGGATCCGTGTTGCTTTTGGGGCGGCACTCTCTTGAGTCAGTCATTATTATCCAATTTGGAGCTTCCCGACTGGCTGGTGAGCGACTGCCTGGGGGGATATGTAATCTGG
This sequence comes from Triturus cristatus, assembly GCF_964204655.1. Lineage (NCBI taxonomy): Eukaryota > Metazoa > Chordata > Amphibia > Caudata > Salamandridae > Triturus > Triturus cristatus. Next base: position 955,946,522 of record NC_140580.1, read on the forward strand.
CTACTCGGAGGAGATCGTCTAAACTGAATGGATGACGATCCTGGAGAACTAGTTTGAAACTCCAGAGCAAAAAGATTTTCAACTAGATCTGCCCTGGTCAGGGTAAGCTCAATACAGTCTGACTGGTGGGCTGGAGAAGTGAGCCTACGAGCCTTGACAATGTCTTCCCTTATCACTGAATGACATCCCCTGACATACTGTATCCAATGAATGACTTTATTAGTCAGGGAATCCGCATTCTCTATGCCTTTATTGGTGTCATACTTGGGCACATTCACCATATAGATTCTGTGACTACGGGGCGAGTTGGAGGTGTTCTGTTCGGACAACCTGGCTTGGGAACTACTCTGAGGATGTTGAGTATGAGAGGAAGTGTTTCTACTGTACAATGTCTGGTCCATCAATGGTGCTACCCTATGAAAATTATTGGGATTGCTTACATCAGGATGCGGTAGGCGCTTAATCATAGATGATGGTGTCATTAGCTTTTGGCTCTTAGCCGTACCAGAAAGGGAGGGAAGGCCTTTAGGGTTAGTGTTAGTGCCCATGGCAGGGGGAACTGGTGCTCTTCCGGAATTGATGGCCTGGCAGCGCGAGAGGGTATGACTTGCCGTGGTGTTAACACTCTCTATACGAGGGAAATCCTGTCACACTTTCCCTCAATGTTAGAACTATCTGGCCCTTTTTTGCATGGTTTGCGAAACATAGCAGGGATAGCAGGATGACAATTTGGGCTTCCATTAATGGATTGGGTAGATCTAGGGGGGACTTATCACAGGCAGTTTGTGCATTAGGCACTGCCTCTAATATATCCTCACACTCGCTAATGAGGGTGTCAATACGGTCTAAAACACAGTTACTACCTGCATGCTTGTGTAACTTTCTTGCCTTTTTCTCTTTGTTACCTCGTCCAGTTACAGCACCCCCAACCCCACCCCCATCCCGCTTCCTTCCATAGCCTTTCTTTTCCCCATACTTCAAGGTTGTACAACCAAACCAAAATGGCTACACATGCTTTCAAGACTAAGCCAGATCCAAAGTTATAGTCAGAATAAAAAATAACATATGTACACTCAACAGAATGGGACAGTACAAGACTCTTGAGATCAAAAGTTCAGCACAGCGAAGTGCATGGCTCGCAGCCAACAAGAATGGCCGCTGCCTGAACAAGCTCCGGAATCCCCGCAATAAATCCTGCATCATTCGTCGCCATCCACACCCTGAAATTGTCGAAAAGCACGTTATCTCACTCCTTACCCCCCAGAGACTCGACGGGAGCGGCGACAATGCGGATGGCTTTGGCTACTTCATTGCGGCGTCTCTGCGGGGACAGCAATGGTGGACTCCAGTAGCGTGGACGTGTGGCACAAGATAGGGGAGGTTGCCGTCGTCACCTAGAGGATTGGCCTGGAAGGGAATCGGAGGGGCTTCAGCCCGCGACAAGCGCCCGGTGGCGCTCGAGGACCAGCTGAGGGCTCACGTGACGGGCGGTGTTGCTGAGCGAAAGCGGTCCCGGTGAGTGACGCGTTCACCGGAGCCCCAGGCTCGGCAGCCTCTACGTAAGGAGGCCACGGGCGGGGGGAAATGTGGTGCCCAAGAGACGGGAGCCTGAACGGTTATCCAACGGGGAGGCGAACAGGAGGCCTGGCACTGGGGCTCGCCCGTGCTGCACGAACTAGAGCACCTTTAAGAGCCGGGGACAAGGAGGGGGTGGGGCGGCCCCAGGCTTACAAAGACCGGCCTACGAGAACTACACGAGGCCCCGGCTTTGGGCCTGAAGTCGAGAGGTGGTGCGAGAGGCCAATGTGATGGGGGCAACACACGGGGCCAGGCAAGAGGTGGTGACCGGTAGGGAGTGCTACCCTGCAGCCTCAATGGAGGTAATCTAAACTGCGGCCTGTGACGGGACTCACTTGGACAACAGAGCACAGTGGCCCAATGGACGCCCGAATGGCGTAGCGGTGCAGTTAACACTATGCAGAGATTGAGGTACAGAGGCACCACTGGAAAGAGTTCCTCGGGTATATGCTAGTACACGAGGCCATACCTGGTATGCTAAGCTGCTTATAGTGGGCCCTAGAGCAATTACTACATGCAGGGCTTGAGCAGACAGCTGTACACGGGTGTGACTTTGAGACATACACCAGCCTAGCCCAGGGGTGGTGGAGGATGGCAGTGAAGGATGCCTGAGGCTGGGGGTATTTGGCCCAGATGACCTCTTGCACCTCGGACTGTATAGGAACAGGGACTGTTGCCGCCTTCTGTGAGGCAGCCTCACGGACAAGCAGTACGCGGCATTATAAATGTCGGTGGGGGGCCTTGGAATTCCTGTAACCCCCCCAAAGTAAGGGCAGGTGTCTGCTGTGGAAGCCGCTGCGGGGGCTCAGGAGGAGTTCTGAATCCAGGAGGCGCGGCTACACGGAAGGGATGACCGCTCCAACCTCGCTGGAAGTAGTGTGATAGTGTGCCATTGACGGAGAGCGGAGCGGCCGCCGGCAGAGAGGTGGCAAAGGTTGGCACGCCGAACTGACAAAGAAGTGAAGTGTCTATAAGCCCAGCCGGCTAAGACATTCCATCTTCTGAGGCCCCGATACGGAGAACCCGGAGGCGAGTCGCATAAACGTAACCACCCACATTCAATGATCTGCGCTTGACTTGTAGAAGCTGGTCTGTGTTTTCACCTAGTGGGGCGTTCATTTCCGTGCTTTCATGGCGACAGGAGGGAAGAGGGCTAAGGCGAATGCCCAAAAGCAGCTGGCCAAATTTGCATGGTCCAAAGTGGAGGACAAGGGAGATTTGCCGCAGCCAGAGAAGGAAGGAGGGGCGACTGCCTCTCAACAAGGACCGGAGCCAACTCTGCACGATGTCATGGCGGCTATCAACGGAGTGCGCGCCTCAGTGGATTCAGTCACAGTGGAGGTCTCCCTCATCCGGGCTGATTTCCGGAAGATGGACGAGAAAGTTAAGGAGCTAAAGGTGGTCACCAGTGCCCTACAGACGGATTCATCGGAGCTACAGACGCATATGCTCTAAATGAAGATGAAGCAGGAGAGGATGGCACAGCAGCTTGATGACTATATAGGCCGGGCCCGCCGCAATAATATCCGCATCTTGGGAGTTCCGGAAAGAACAGAGGGGCCAGCAGCAGACCTATATGTGGAAGACCTCATCACAAAGAACCTTCAGCTTAAGACCCTGTCCAGTTACTTCTCCATTGAAAGAGCCCATAGAGTGCCAGGAGGGAGGCCAAAGCCGGGAGCACCCCCGAAGCCCCTTATTGCTCGGGTGTTTAACTACCGGGACAGGGACATCATCCTGCAAACAGCGAGGTCCAGTCCCCCGTTGAAAATAGATAATTATGAAGTGGCCTTTTTTCCGGACTTCACGGCTAAGGTCCAAGCCCAATGTCGCAGCTTTCAGGCGGTGAAGAGGGAACTACGTGACCGGGAGGTGAAATATACGCGATGCTATTCCCTGCGAAACTGCGGGTGGAGTCAGATGGCAAAGTGTGGTTTTTTGATTCACCGGATGCAGTCTGGGACTGGATGGAAGGATGGAATACGGTGGGCAATCAGAGGCGAGAGCGTCCGGACAGGTCTACCCAACGCAGGGGTTTCCGTATAGACGTTGCCACGATTGGTCCTGCAGTGAAAGAAGGTCCGCAGAAGGAGCAGGCCTGAGGACCCTTGGCGTCAGCGGTGGAGAGCCGGAGCCCAATTGAAAGTGCAAGTAGGGGGGGAGTGGGTGGGGGTTGATATACCCATTGGGTACGAGACTAACATAGAAGGGGACCTGCTGCCAGGTTTTGAAACCCATGGGGTTATGTGATGTGATGTGAATGAGTCTGGACGATACACTCAGTGGATGGCAAGACTCTATACATTAATTGTGATGTGAGCGGACGGGGATAAGAGTTGTTCACCCCGTGCATTTCTAGCATTTCAGGGGGGGAGAGAGGCACTCTGCCATGTTCGGGAGTGGGTTGTTTTAAATCCACAGGCAGGGGGGCAGGGAGGGGGGCGGCTGTTGAAGGGTTGGGAGGTGGGGGGGTTTGATCGGGTCTCATATTAGGGACTGGGGGGTGGGCTCCAGGGGGTCTGGAATTTGGGAAGGTTTCTTCGTTTTTGAATGTATTATTGGTCAGCAATGTGATAAAGTGTTTCGAGAGAGTACAGTAGCCAGGGTCAACATCGGACGGCAAACGCTGAGTGGACAAATTCAAACTTCTCCTTGCCTAGCGATGATCCGAATATGGGAAAGTGATGTGATACATAGCAATGGAGACAGATAGGACCAAACCCTTTCTATAATGTCCTGGAATGTCAATGGTGTTGGCGATAAGATCAAGCGAGGGATAGTGCAACACTACCTAAAGAGGCATTCACCCGATGTGGTCTTGCTGCAAGAGACACATCTGGTGGGTCAGAAAACCAAGGCCCTCACTAGGTGGGGATACAAACTTCTAATACACGCGGACTATACCACGGGATCTAGGGGAACGGCCATTTTGGTTAAAAAAGCCACGCCCCTCATTGTACATAAGACATGGGCAGATACAGGAGGACGCTTCGTGGGGGCCGAAGCCCAATGGGAGGGAAAGAATATTAACATCCTCTCTGTATATTTACCGCCCGCTCTGGGTAGGCTGGCATTGGAGGATCTGGGGAGGAGGCTGACTAGACTCCGGGAGGGCACACTTATTATGGGGGGAGATTACAACATGACCTTAGATGACACTGTAGATCGCCACCCACCGAAATCTAGGGAGAAATCTAATGACCTAATGGCTGACTTTGTACGGGCACTGGGTTTGATGGCTGTAGGTCGCGCGCTCTATATACTGCAAAACTGCCCCCACAGGGTCCCAGATTCGTATTTTAAAGCGGTTCAGGGCCCCCAGAATAGCACAGCGAAAATTAACGAAAGGCTGGTACGACGGGAGCATAGCACTCCCTGACATACAACGTTACTACTGGGCGGCGCAATTGGTGACCGTCAACCATTGGATATATCATCCCCCGGATGATCCAGCATATGCCCTTGATAGGTGCCAAACTGACCGCTCAGGATATCTGGGGGCCTGTACACTACTGGTAGGAAAAGCAGGAGGAAATTCTTTGGCACTACCCAACATACATTGGAAATTTGGCATACAGTTACTTCCCGGCTGAGGTGGACGGGCGCCCTCTCGAAGGCCACGTCATTGCGGGTTACCCGAAAGCTAGGCATGCTGTGCTATCAGCCTGGATTCGGTAAATTGGACCTCATTGGGATATCGGCGGTGAAGGACCTGGTTAAGAAGGGCGCATACACTACAGGGAAAGTTTTGGCGAAAATAGGAGCCAGACCTGATGATTGTTGTTTCAAGGGATGTGATGGGCAGGCTACATTTTACCACACCTTATGGACTTGCCCTCAGATATATACCCTTTGGGAGGGAGCTTCAGACCACATGCGCAAAGCTTTGGGGAAGGACATGGTATTAACACCGCAACTGGGATTGTTAAACATTTAGGAAGAGACTGATCTGACAGAAGTTGAAAAGCAATTCACCACACTGGGCTTCACGCTGATGAAACGAGAGCTAGCTAGAGGGTGGGGGGGAGCAGGCCCACCACTCGCCACTATGTGGGCCATAGAAATGGACAGATGCATGTTGGCAGAAACCGAGGTGTTCAAGGCTAGGGGATGTCCCAAGAAATGGGATAGGAAATGGTCACATTGGAATAAATATCGGGGGGATCTATGTGTGTCGCCTGTTGTCGAAATGGAGATTCATAGGCAGGTGGGTTCTGCAGGAAATGTTTAATATGAACAAAGGAATTAAATGTCTGCTCGACTGTTTGTTGATAATTTTGAACATGTCGTCCAATCATGCATGTATGGCTATGACCGAAACCAATAAACAAAGTTTAAAAAAAAGTTCAGCACAGCTACTCCACCAGAGATTATAGTTAGGGGACAATAAAGATGATCAGATAATCAGTACCTCAAAGTCTGGACAGGGTCCATGGGACAATCCAACATCTGGGCAGCAGGCAAAAGATAGGTGGCCCTGCCCTGCCTCTTCCTGCCAATGACGGGCAAGGACGGGCCCGCCCTTAGCCCGGGCCTCGCCCAGGCGCTGCCCTCGCGCCTCCCACGCTGCGGGAGCCCGCGTTGGTTTTTGTAGCGCCTCCTGGCACTTCAAGGTGACGTGTGCGGTCACGCGCTGGGCTGCTGGCTGTGTCTGCTGGCTCCTGCAATCCCTGGTGGCAGCAAGGTGTTGGCGATAGCAAGGAAGGCGTCCCCTATATACTAATCAAAAAATATGGTGAATAAAGTTCACCCATCTCTGTGATGTCACCTGCTATGTTTGCTGGCATCAAGAGGATGAAGAACAGAGAAGGCCTGAACCTCTGACCTCCCCACCTGTATCACTGGGCCCCTCTATTATTTACCTACTACTGCTCCAGACAGATTCCTCCTGCCGCTCAGCTCCTCTAACCTCTTGTTGAGGTCCTTCAGCCAATCACTGCCAAAGGTCTGCATGTCACGAATACTCTCTGCTCTATTTCCATTGACGCGCATTGACGGGGACCGGTGCTTCCACGTGCCCTCTATACGTTTCAAAGTATTCACATGAGGATTATCAAACAGCTCTTTCGGGCCTATTGGATCAAAGGTTTTCTTCAAGTATGCAAACCAAGGAATTCAGGCAGCCCCATCCAGGGATAAACAGTCAGAAATGTAGGATCTAACCAGGCCTGTCTCCACGTTTCCCCAGATTTTAAGCGCGAGTAGCCTCTGTGTTGGAGGATTGCTGCCTTTGTAGACCCCCACAAACCCGCCCCATAAAGACCCGCAGAAATACATTCACTTTTACACAAATTAATCATCTCTGTGATGGGTTTCTGTCACAACCTACGGGCAAATCTAAAAATTGCCTCTATATTCCTACTAAATTGTTGTGCTTTCACAGTTAAAAGCAAATTCCATTTAAAAGAATAACTAATGAGGATCCTTAAGTAATTAAAATCATTCACCTTTTGAAGAGTTGTTTTCCCCATGAGAAAGGATTTTGATCTTTTACTAGGGGGACCACAGGTCCCACATCATAAATGATTTAGAATGATTGACTTTTAGATCCAGCTCTTCCCTATATAAAGAGAAGGAATCTAATAAGGCCTGTAGGCCATTTGCTGTGCAGGCAGTCAACACTGCAGCATCCGCTTACCACAAAATTGGAATGGGTTCCCTACCAGTTTGGAGAGTATCCTTTCCTACCTCAGAGAGATGTTTAGAAATCCCATTTGTATATGGGAGAAGTAGAAAAGGGGCTAAGATACACCCCTGTATCACACTCTGTGCAGATCTGATTTGAGTGATAGTTTCGCCCTGTAAGCCATAACAAACCCTGACAATTAGATCCTGATGTAGGTGTTTAATTAGGGTGAGGAGTTTCATCTCCACTCCCATTCTTTCCCTCAGGGTCCAGAGTTTTGAACGATTGACCAGGTCGAAAGCACTAGACAGAATCTAATTTTCTATGGCCTATGATTCCAGGTGAGACAGGAGCACTCTACCTAAGAACTTCACACTAAAATCCATCAGCGAAATGGGTCAGTAGCAGGATGGTAGGTGACTATTCCCCTTTTTTAGGTCTCGCGCCTAGCGTTGCAGTGCGTAGCCCTGCTCGTGCAACGCGAGACGTATTGTAAGGGGGTTCTGGAAGCTGACCACACGCTTGTGCGTGTGGTTTCGCTTTTGCTGGGCAGCCATTGGGTTTCGCGTTTTTTTTTAAAGAAAAAGGCACGCAATTGGGCTAAGGCGGGCGCATGTCCCGCCTTTGCTCTGCCGATTCCAGTCCGTGTCTATTACGCGCAGCAGCGCGCGTTCGCCTCGCTGCCGCTGCCGCACTCCCTCGCGCGCACCACTGGTTTACAGAATGCAAGATCCCTTAAAGCTAGTTGAACAGGAAGCGGCCATGCTGCCACAATCATCCCATTTTCAGGTCATGCTACTTCAGTGCCGCTCTCCCCCTCCCCCTCCCCCGTCTCGGTCCAGTCTGACAGAGCCCCGCGTACTGATTGGAGCCGCATTGCGTTGCGGCAGCGTGGGCTCCGTCCGGCGGCAGTGACCGGGGCTGCTCTGCTCCGGACCCACCTGTGCTGCCCCCAGCGGCCTCTCCCCACAGGCCGGGGCGTAGAAAGGACTCCAAGCTCACAAGTAAGACCCGAGCGCGCGCAGACGGAGGGCTCCTTCGTTTGGCTTTAATGGACTTCAGCATCTGCACCCAGCATGGTGTCGAGGTTCCATGCGAGGCACCTGTAGGACTGTGCTGTGCTCGCGGCACGGGGCACGGGGTGGGAGGCTGCCGAGGTGAAACCGCAGGAACAGTGCAGATGATGCGCTGCTGTCTTACCTGGAACTAGATATATCGCCACTGTGAAGACGATAGTGTGCATTGTAGACATGCTGTTAGTCACCTAGGTGCCGCAGGGGCCAGGCTGCAGTGCACTGCACCGTGGCCGGTTCAGGCTCCACTGGGCTCCACAGTGGCCACCACCTTTGTCGGTTTACATTACAATGTACTGCACTGTGGTCAGCACCCCTTGGCCGGTTCAGACTACACTGTGCTCCCCAGTGTCCGTCACTGTGCCTGGTTCAGCCTACACTGTACTCCCCAGTATCCGGCACCGTGGCCGGTTCAGACTACACTGTGCTGCACAGTGTCCAGCACCGTGGCTGGTTCAGACTACACTGTGCTGCATAGTGTCCAGCACCGCGGCTGGTTCAGACTACACTGTACTGCACAGTGGCCGGCAATGTGACCATTTCAGACTGCACTGTACTGCACAGTGGCCGGCACTGTGGACAGTTCAGACTGCACTGTACTGCACAGTATCCGGCACCAGCCAGGGTGTGGTCTTCCTCCTATAAGACTCGTCTGTAGATAATGGCATAGACATTGGTGGGCTGTGGCTGTTATCTGGGTGGCTAGTGGTTACGCAAGAGGCTGGGACAGAGCAGTTGTTGTGGATTATTTCTTGTGTAGACCTTGTGGTACCCAGATATAGTCTTGAACAGATACATGAGCATTAGAGGTTGTTGGAATGTGTTGAGAAGGCCGTGATGGTTGGCAACTCTTTGGGGGTGTTACATGGTGTTGGTTATCCTGGAGCGATGAATGAGAAACGATTGAAAAATGATTAATGCAGATGCTGAACTTAATATGCCATAAAAGCATCATTGCGATGATGTATGTGTCATCACGAATATTCGTCAAAACGCTCCGGTGGTTACCTATGTCTGCTCATGCATCACCATGCATGTGTGAATATATGCTGTTGCTGCAGCATTTTTGGTTTTGACACCACTGTAATGACATATGCTCACACATCATACACCACCATGCATGCGCGCCTTGTTGCAGCAATTATTATTATTTTTTTACCATTCTAAGATGGCAGATCCCCACCTTGGAGTGGTAAATTAAAAGTTAAATAAATAAAAGGTGCGCAAAAGCGCATTTAGGGAGATGGGTGTCGCAGTAGTAAATTGTATATACTGGGCCCTTCCGAAAAATACCAAAAAAAGGATGCAGAAGGGCGCCAGTGCAACGGAGAAGCAGGAGGTGAGGGGATGTAGTCATCACAGACATGAGCAGTGGTGAGCAGGGGGGAGCGTGGGAGCAAAAGAGGACCTCCTAAACAGAGCGGGACTGGGAGAGGTGGGGCTGGCCTGAATTCCACTGTAAGTATTGTTGTATTGTACACTTTAATGCCCAAATGTACGAAACTTCCATTTTGCATTTCCTAAATAGCGAATCCTAAGAAATTGCAATTTAGGAAATGGAATGTACTAAAATTGCGGTTTCCTAATAGCGATTCCTACAGAGTCATAATCGCCATTAGGAAATCGCAAATTTGGAAATGAAAAAGCAGTCGTACCTATGGGCCTAGGGCCCCCCCTTACATTTAAAAAAAGAAAGCGCTCCAGTTCCCTAGTGCGAGTGCGCACCCATGGCACTGCAAAAGGTGCATTTGTGTGCCTTTTGGGGCAGCTGAGTCTCCGTTTCTAGGCCGCGCTTCTCAAATAAGCGTTCGCTGGACAGACTGTGAGCCTTCATTTCCGAGTGAAAATGCCATTTTTATAGTAAAATGTGCTAGTGCAATCTGTAAAAGACGGTAGATTGCTACGAAAAAAGTTCGTTCTAGCCTGAGAACTGCAGGGTTTATACATAATTATACCTGCGTTAGATATTGATGTGTAAACTACTAATTGTAGTGATGATATAATTTGTTTAATCTATTTTAGTGCTCGTGCAATCACGTTCTTTTAAATCTGTTAATATAAAACGCACCGAAAATGGATATGAAGGCTAAACAGGGTTTTTCTAAGGACAGGCATTATTTCTAGTTATTGATACCTTCTGCAATGTTTTACAAATAGTAGTGTACAAACAGATGCCCTTATGTGTACCTTATAAGTTCTGTTATACGTTTCTATGTGCTTTCTGGTGCCTTGCAGGGCACAGCCACATGCAGCATCTGCCTATTATTTCTTACCTACTTTTCTATTTAGTGTCCATTATATGCCTTTATCCGTGTTCGTGGTGCTTTTACTTTATAAATATCGGCACTTTGATTTTTAATCCGTACTATTTTTATGGTTTACAAATACACATTATTGCTACCCTAGCTTATGCTACATATAGTATTACACCAGCAAATATTCAATGCGAAAGGTATAATACACATACTTACTCCACAGATACATAAAAAACTGTTGTTAGCTAGCACATTCAGTACAGAAAACAACAAACAAATCCGGCAAAATATAAACAATGCCAAAATCTCTAACTCTAACTAATGCGAGACCTATTGCTGTAGCTGTCCTCCAGGAAACGGGTATTGGGCCGGTCACAGCTCTCCTGAACACGTTTGTTAGCAGGGGTGGCTCGTGACTTTTCTTCGCTTTTAAAACAACATACATTTACCTGCTACTCTGGTCCGCCGCCGGGTTCTTCCCGTTTTCATGCGAAAAGAGTCAAAAATTAGCTAGCATTCGCGCCAACAATTTTCAATTCTATTGAGGACACGGAGGCGAGGATTATGCTTCTCTTTCTTATATTTGCTACTCACAGCAGCCAATGAAAAACATTTTGTATGCAAACAAAACTACATTTCCCATGATGCTCTTCCATACATCACATCCTGTATAGCCCCATAAGAGCCACAGTGTCCTGTTTCTCCTCCTCTTTCTTTGCTCGAACCTTAATAATCAATAACATTAATACAGTAGTCCAAAATACGGAATATGAGTCCAATAATCATCCTCCAACGTGGCAGATCCATATCCAAACCGGAATTGAACGTCTTCTAAACCAGAAGTACACCTGCTCCTTCTTGTCCCAGAACCTGAAAGGAAGGAGACAGGGAAAACCTGTAACTTCTGCTTACACAGAATATCAAGTACATGCGGGTGGGTAATTATTACCAATATTGTAATAAACCGGGTGGGATAATCCTCGCCTCCGTGTCCTCAATAGAATTGAAAATTCTTGGCGCGAATGCTAGCTAATTTTTGATTCTATTACAGGACCGGAGGCTTCGGATTATGCTAGTTTAACGCTTATCCGACACAACTACAGTCATATCACCCACCGGTTTAATAATAACTGTCTAAATATAGAGTGAGAAAATCAATCAGTATATCTTGAAACATCCTGTACCATGTGGATCAGCAAACAACATTGAGAGATATGGTCCCAATAACAGACTGTCTCAAACAGTAGGTAATGGATACCGTATGCTGGCATAACTGCCATCAACCACCGGCTATAAGCCTCAGACATATGTAAAGATTCTATAATGTAATAAACAGTTATAGCACAACAATTATATCACACCCGCAGATAGTAACACCAAGTAATCTCCCATGTAAACCCTGAGGCATGGAAAAAACGCACGTATATTGCATTAGTTGGAAAACATAGCGTGAACAGACCTTGACCAGATGTAATTCTGACATTAATTATAATGAAACTCCTTGGATTAGGTACTGTACCTGTACAATCGTGGGTCTGTCCCGTTGACGGAACCCCGAAAGGTAAAAGGTCTCGCAACACAGCCTGACAATAGGCTATTCCCTGTCGACAGATTTTGCTGACCATTTGTCAAAGAACAAAAAGCGAGAGAACCTCCCCAGCGGATTATTTTGGTATGGGTGTTTATGCTACCGATTGTCTCTCAACAACTCCCAGGGAAAAAACAGGCGCAAGCCCACCAACTTGCCTGTATCGAAAACGACCTGCCTAAATGGCCGAGATGACCACTGCGAAGCGAACGCAATGCAAATCCGGATTACCTGGTAAAACATACACAAGGTAGGAAAATCAGCTCTCACGGAGATAGCACGACGTGTACGTACCGAGAAACGCGACCTGTCTACGCCGAAAACTAATACGCTCGCATAGAAGGACCCAGGGTTGGTAAATGAACACCGACAGTGTGGCCGAAAACGTAGAACATAACAAAAAACGATGCATGAAAACATATATACCACCTGGGGAAACTGAATGTACAGCCCTGACATGTTTTGAACCCTGACTCTGTGCCACCAAAAGGCGCCAGACTAACCTTTGAGCTATAGTTCCTTGGCATATCATAAAGGACCACTGCCCCAATTCACTATGCGCGCCTTTGCATGAAATAGAATGGTGTAACGGGTCGCGGAGAACTCGGGTCGGGCGCCGCCGACTCAAGGAGTACTGAAAACAAAATGGATACTTCCTACAAGCCTGCAAAGATCGCTTCCGCTAATCATTGCAATTTTTTGTTTCGCGTCCCCTTCTCCGAATGTGGATGGAATGGAGGAAAACATAGGTGAGTCCCACCGACAGTCGTGAGACAAGGCATACCTTTTTTGCCCCATGGATCTTATCTCCAGCCGAACGTCTGAGATGAAGCATTTCTGCCACTAAAAAAGAGTCTGCAGAGCCAAAAACCCCAAAAAGGCTTACAACCACTGAATGTCCTTCGGGCGAAGCTGCCACCTACTTCCCTCTGGAGATACCAGAATCACCAGTCCGCCACTGCGCCCTGTTGCTATGGATGCTAATTCGTAATGACCGAAATCTGCTACCACCGGCAGAATGCCAACAGTCCGTGACCAAATCGCTAGGAAAATGACCTTGTACCCTTTGGCCTATCGATAACTCTCACAACCGAGATATTACACGCGGTGAGAAGGGCGTGTCAAGAGACCTATGTGGAAAAAAGGGACTCGAAAGGACTGGAGGGCAGGAAAACAGTTGCCAGACTGTGCTAAGCGCCCCACTACACCGGCAACAGCCCGAAGCGGAACCTTCTGCATGGGTAACGTAAGAACGGGTCCCATTGAAGCTCCCAATTAGGTCTTGTAAGACATCGCTGATCTGCGAGGAAGGAGATAACTCTGAAAATAAAAATCGAAGCCAAGCGACACCAGGGTATCCAAGGGAAGAGCCGAAAAGGCCATTACACCTTGTAGCCCAGAGGGCAAATTGGAATCCAAAGAGGAAAAACTGACGTCTGGAAAGATGCAAGGCTAAGGCCTATGTCCGTGTTAAAAAACCCACACACACATATATATATATATATGTATAAATATACACATCTATACATACCTACCTACATCGACATCCCACGAGACGCTCCCCGAAAGCCATATAGCAGAAATTTGTGGAACATAGTGGGAAAGTAATTGCGAAAACAAACAGAAACCCTAAACGGTCTACGAAGGGCCGGCCTCGTGAGAGGCCCCCCGAAATCTAGAGGGTGTGACCAAGGTTAACGATGCCTACCTAACATAGTTGCGACCCGTAACGAAGCGGTCCCAGATGGGGTCCGTCGCCACGGGTCAGCGCAGTCCGGACGTCAGAATTGTCCGTCGCTGCTTGTGTCCGACCCCGACCAGGAGGTTTCCCTGGCAACCTACCCGCTCCGGGAAACCCTTTCAGAGATTCTTGTACAACTAGCCAGTAAAGAAGGAGACCGGTGCTGGCGCCGGACGAACTCTTCCGCCGTAACCAGAGTATCCGGCCGCGGTACCCGAACTATAACTACTGTGTCCTTATCAAAGTTCCGTCGCGCGCGTGCGGTGCCCTAACATCTGACATTTGGAATGATCTAGAGTAAAAACATGCCCACGGAAGAAAAAAGACTCAAGAGTGATAGGCGTCAATCAAGTTTTGCGTCCCCAAGCTAGGGGCGGTTACATTTTGGGGCCCGGTTGACCTACTCAAGGACGTGTAGACCTGAGCGTCAACATAATTAGTGCAGGAGCCTGGTACGCTCCGTTCGAATAGATCACATCCTCCTCATATATCTCACCCATGCGTTGCCATGGGGTGTCCTGTACTTAATATAGTAGTGCCAAGCACAACGTAACGGAGGAGTAGAGGGGGAGCCAACCCTATGCACACGAGAATTGAAAAATAGTGTCACGGCTCCTCAGCAAAGCTGTAGTCAAATTATTCCAGCCCCATGGGCGTCCGAGTCATAGTGAAATATCAGGAGCGTGTGCGCACTCCAAGGGCCAGCCAATTGTTCCAGCCTGGAAGGCGTACAAAGAAATCTGCCTATGTAAGGCACGAGGCACTGAGCCTATGAAGCAACCCAGGGACGCGTGCGACGTGCGTAGACCAAAATGCCTAAATGTAGCCCAATTGGGTTACGCACACCGGAGCGTTATAACTCCATAACCGCACTCGGCTACTAGGGAAACCTTTGGCGGAGAAAGCGCGACACCGCGCAATGATCAGAACCACCCTATGGAGGTGACAGGAGTAATGTTAATTCTGTAACCTTAAGCAATGAAACACCGAACCTTAAAGCAATACTCTAGACCTAGCCTCTGTCACACAGTGACTCATTTGACATGCTGCAAGACAGCGCAGTATTTCAGCCCTTGAGGGGGCGTTACAACTCTGTGTTCGGCCGTACCAAGTCCTTCCCCTGAGGATCAAACGGAGGCCCAATCAGTTATGCCACAGTCATCATCAGTGCGCCATCTCCACTCTTGTGGGAGCGACCCAATCTGCACCCTTTCGGGCTAAACCAAGAGCGCTACCACGCGCACACAAGCCAGTGCAGTAGGAAAACTGAACATTCATGAGAGACAAATCGCGCCTAAATTGTAACAAGAGTTCCAAAATTCAATATAACATAAATCTAAAGACAATCCTGTCAAGTGAAAACACAACCCGGCGAACCTGGGTGCGAACCCCGAACCTCTAGGGTCGTAGGCAAAGCCGTGCCCCCTAGGTCACATAGCCTCGCTGCAAACCTGAGCAGAACTAGTGGCCTACATGCGTCAATGGAAGCTGCCGAGAGCAGCGCAACATTTCCAGTCCAGCGGGAGCACCAGTAAGCCTGATCAGGCCGCCCGCATAAGATGCCCCGCTCCTGACGGGGAACGCCCTGCAATATCCGCCTTCAACTAGTAAATGGCGGCGTCGCCCGTTTCAAGATTTAATTGGGCCATGCGCGTGAAAAAACAGCGCGGTACGCAGCGGCCAGCGGGGGGTGAAGCGAAGGCCGAGCGGGCCGCCCGTGCGCTATCACCGCTTTGCTCCGAGCGGGAGCGCATCCCCAATCGGGAATCGTTGAGGGGGCCTGCCGGCCCTCGGGGAAGGAAACCATGCCCAAAAGGGGACCCCAGATGAATATGCACCGCTTCAGTGGAAGCTTGCCTCCAGATCGCACATCTCCCAGCGGGAACCTCTGAAAATGCCGGCAAGGCAATAACAATAGCGCCCGCGAGCGCTAAATCGAAAATTACATGGCAAACGTAAACACAAAACAAATTGCCCCCAACATAAAAACACACATGTTGAAACACAGTTATTCTGCCTAGCGCTATATAAGCGCAAACATAACTTCAAAATCATCAAGGGTAAACTCAACAGTCATAATCACGACATAACGTTCCGAGCACTTAACTGTCTGCGTGAGCAGCAAAGAAAGAGGAGGAGAAACAGGACACTGGGGCTCTTATGGGGCTATACAGGATGTGATGTATGGAAGAGCATCATGGGAAATGTAGTTTTGTTTGCATACAAAATGTTTTTCATTGGCTGCTGTGAGTAGCAAATATAAGAAAGAGAAGCATAATCCGAAGCCTCCGGTCCTGTAATAGAATTGGTTCATTTGGAATATCATTTGATCCACTTCCAGCTGACCTCCATTTGGGAGGGGTTGACGGTCGAGCCTATCAGGGCTCAGCAGATTACTATAAAATATGGGGGAAAACCCGGACGAGGAAAGTAAGCACAGCGCCGCTTGTGTTAGCCTTTTACTGCTATAGAGTGGACATTTCTGGGGAATAAGTGGGAAGTGTTTTTAAACTCATTGTGATATTGTGACTTTTCTTTGCTTTTAAAACAACATAATTTTGCACTCTGCACTTTACCTGCTTTTGTTGGATAAACTCTCTGGTCCGCCGCCAGGTTCTTCCTGTGTTGATGCGAAGAGAGTTTATTCGTTTGGATCTCATTTGATTCGCTTCCCGCTGACTGCCATTTTGGGAGAGGTTGACGGTCTAGCCTATCGGGGCTCAGCAGATTACTATAAAGTATGGGGGAAACCCCGTCGCGCAGCGGACGCGGAAAGTAAGCATAGCGCCACTTGTGTTAGCCTTTAACTGCTATACAGTGGACGTTTCTGGGGAGTAAGTGGGAACAGTGTTTAGGCTCATTGTGATAATATGACTTTTCTTTGCTTTTAAAACAACATAATTTTGCACTCTGCTATTGCTGGATCAACTGTCTGGTCCGCCGCCGGGTTCTTCTCGTTTTGATGCGGAAGAGTTGGTTCGTTTGGATCTCGTTTGATCCACTTCCGGCTGAACGTCAAAGGCAAGCCCGTCTGTGCCCGTCCGCACTCGGGTCGTGCTCAGCGCCAGCTATGCTGTCGGTTTTGAACCAGATATTTCCGCTTTGAAGCCTACAATACAATATAGCAGGGATATTTTAATGGAGCTACAATGGAGGGTAAGACATGTTCTGGACCATGTATTGACCCCTACCTAGCCCAGGGCATAGTGCAGTGCTCGATCTGTGGCCTAACGATCCAGCACATCTCACTTTCTACCCAGGCCTACACTACCACTAAGTTATATCCCAGAGGGGTATCATTCATACTTATTAATGTGAGGTCGTTAATTAAGAATGCTATTGCATTTCAAGAGTTTTTAGAATCCAATCATATAGAGATAGCCTTCATTACTGAGACTTGGGCAGACGCCTCCTCGGACCCACATCTACTTGTGGCCATACCAGCAGAGTTTACAATTCACAAAGTAGATCAGGTAGGGAGAAAAGGCGGGGGCAAACCCCTCATTCTCAAATCTAGCTTTAAATCTTGTATTAAAGTGAACTTGGACAATCAGGACTGCGAAGCATTTGACATTAAAATTGAACTATACGATCAATACTCTTTTAATGGAATCTTACTCTACTGTCCACCCAAATCCAGGGCCGCTTATTTAGATAATTTAGGCTCCTTTTTATCTCATAAAGCTGAACACTCCAATTTCACAGTACTAGCGGACTTTAACTTCCAGCTGGAAAATGTTGCCGATCCAGATACGAAAGCACTTATTGATCATATGGATAGTGCAAGGCTGTGTCAACTTGTTAAGGGTTTGACTCATAGCGTTGGACACTGCTTGTACAGGATTTTTTCAGATAACTCTCACCTAAGATGGATAGGATCTTTGCCCATGATCTGGGTGGATCATAAGGCAGTCTTATTTGATATACTATTGCCTCAATAAAACGTTTTAAAGTTTCTAGGGAACCTTTTGTCAGTCGCCCCTGGAATAACATAGAGTTAAGATCTTTAAATCCTCTTCTTTTAGAAACTCTACCTCATTTGTCTACTGACTCTGATCACGCCACAGCCCAATACCATTCATGGCTTGATTCAGCCATGATACAACTACCTCCCCCCAAACAGCGTAGACGTTCTAGGAGCACACCTTCAGAACCATGATTTATTGACACGCTGAAAGCCTAGAAACAATTATGTTGTAAACTAGAGAGGAAATGGAGACTGGATGACAATGCAAGTACTCATATGGAATATAAATAGTCTCTTCAAACTTATAACAAACTTAACCTCAGGGAAAAGGCTTCCCATGTCTCTGAGAAAAGTATAGCAACCGACAGATGTCCCAAAGCTTTGTTTGCTACGGTAAAGAAACTGACAAAGCTGCCAACTGCACCTGATATCAACATCAGTCAGGAAATCTGCAACTTGTTAGCAGAATCTTTTCAGCACAAGGTTAAGTCTGTTTTTTTACAACTCAATAAGATTCAATCTATAACTCATGATAAGGTACAGGATCCACTAGAGTTAGCTACCCCTATCCTTTCTTCTTTCACCACTATGACAATTAAACAAACTTCAAAACTCATTGGTGCAATTAAATCTGGCTCCCCATCAGATCCATGCCCCCCAAAATTCTGCATATTTATCCTGAAATTATAGCTATTCCACTCACGGTGATCTTTAATACTATGTTCACAACAGGGAATGGAAGAAAGACTCCATACATCCATTATTAAAAAAAACAATCTGGGTGCTAAGGAGACTCTCAATTATAGACCTATATCGTGACTCCTTTTCCCTGCAAAAGCGATTGAGAAAGCTATAAATATTGAACTCTCCGCATTCATCAATGATAACGCTATTCTGAATCCCTCCCAATTTACCATAGCACAGAGTTGGCCCTTAACACTGCCACGGAGGAGTTTAGGCAGATCTTAGATGGGGGGAAGAGGGGAGGAGCGCAGCTCTGATCCTCTTGGACCTGTCAGCGGCCTTTGATACTGTTAATCATGGGCTGCTGCGGGTCCTTTTAGCTTCCATCGGGATCAGGGATAAGGCGCTTTCCCTATTGGGCTCCTTCCTGTCCGAGCGGTCTCAAGAAGTGGCACTGGGGAACGTTGTTTCACCTTCCTTCACGCTGCCCTGCGGAGTTCCCGAGGGATCTTCCCTGAGCCCAAAGCTTTTTAACCTTTATGTCATCCCCCTTGCCAGACTAGTAAAACGTTATGGTTTTGCCTTTGTGTCATACGCAGACGATACACAGATTATCGTCTCTGTAAGCAGTCCATCCAGCCAGACAGCCAGTAGCTTTCATGACTGTATGAGCCATATAGCTAATTGGACGACAGACAATTGTCTGAAGCTAAACTCAACCAAGACAGAGGTTTTGTTGCTGGGGAATAACTCCTAATTTTGGACAGATAGCTGGTGGCCGGTCAAACTTGGTTCCGTACCTAAACCAGTGCTCAAAGCCAAAAGTTTAAGAGTTATCTTTGACACCAAGCTGTCCTTTGAAGCACAAATCAACTCGGTCACCTCGGCTTGCTTTTTAATCTTCAAAATGTTGAGGAAAATCCTTCTGGCAATTCCTATGACCTTGAGGAAAACGGTGGTATTGGTGCTGATATCCTCAAGACTGGACTATTGTAATGCCCTCCTTTCCAGTGCTTCTAAGCGTAACATTAAAAAACTACAGACTGCTCAGAATGAGTACTGCTAGGTATTTCTAAATTTGACTCAGTTTCCACAGCTTTATTCCATCTTCACTGGCTACCGGTAGCCAAGAGGATCCAATTTAAATCACTCTGCATTGCCTTTAAGCCACTCAACTTAGGGCCAATGCAATTGGCGAAATCTTTTAAGCCATATACACCTGTAAGACCCCTCAGGTCTGCGGAACATGGAAACATAATTGTTCCTAGAGTCAGCAGGGCCAGGTGGGGTGGTAGGAATTTCACGACCACAACAACCAGGCTGTGGAACTCTTTGCCAATCACGCTAAAAAAAGAGTCAAGCCTTTTAAAATTTAGAAAGGGCCTTAAAACCTGTCTGTTTAAGGCATAACTCTCACACCCTAGTCCATCTTCATCTGTATGTATTAAAGGCAGCGCCTAGACACCTCAGGGTACTTGTCACGCTTTATAAATTCTTCATCATCATCTTTCCCAAGTACAATTTCCCAATAGCACTGACTACTCTATTGATTTTCTATTACCAAGAGGGGGCCTGTATACCTGCATCAGACAAATTAATATAAGTTGCTAAGGGGTGGATAATGATTGTCTAGTCCCTGATTGAAAAATGGTCCACCCACAAATCTGCTGGGATCAATACTTGAACCTTCAGCGCATCTTGCTCTGTAAAAAAACGGTTGATTAATTATTTCTAGGCTCCCAGTTTTATGGTGTTTATTCTTTTGCCATTTCCGTCTGTATTTATCCATATTTATTTTTTGGCAACCTTATCTGTATTTATTCATATATATTATAGGTATTGTGAAAAATATGCAGTCATTCTTGAATGCCTGCCAGGTTTCAGTGATATGAACTCCCGCAGAGGATAAATCAATGCACTTATATGAAAATATACACATTTCAGTATCAGCCTTGGGCATATCTACTGCTGTTGAAGCCTCTGTGCTAAAATGTCTTTCTTTTTTAATCCCCTTACCTATCAATCCACCCTGGCAGTCATGACAAAGTGTATTTAGAATCACTCAAAGAGCACCCAATTTCCGTTTTTATCCATATTTTAAAAAATAAATACAGACAAGAAGATACATGTATTTCTGTCTTTGTTTATCTGTAAAGATCAGTAAAAACAGGGAGTCTTAATTATTTCCCAAAATGAGGCATCGTTTCTCAACCTCACAGCTGCAGAAAGATCCTCACAGGCTCTTTCTTGCTCTCCTCCACAGTGCTTTTATATGATCATCTTGCCACTGTAACATCCACCAGAGACCGTGGGTGATTTTTCAGTGATGCATGTAACTGCCAGAGTGCAGGCTGAATTGAACCATCTTTGTGGTGGCCTTCCAGTCGAGAGTTTCCTTTAAGTCAGTTTATCTGAGATGGCTCTACATATAATATCAAACCGCTCTAAAATACAGGGACCAGCTATCTTATTCGACAGGCAATTTAAAATAATAACCATATTCTGAGAAACGATCTGTCTGTTAAAGGCTTCCGGGTCCACCTTAACCCATTTAATTTTAATACCCTTTTCCTTAGAGTACTCTAAGTTGTAGTATGTATTCTTTGTGCACTTTATCTGATGGTTTAGTGTTAAAATGAGGGGGTTATGATCAATCACACACTTTGCAACAATGTTGAAGTCAGAGAGGCATAATACCAACTCGGATGTCATTAAAATGAAATTTAAGGTGTACCCTCTGACACTACCCGTAAAAGTTGGAAGTTTGCTTTGAGCTTTGCCAATTATATCGCTCGCTAAGATAAGATCATACTTTAAAATAAGAGTGTTTAGAGCCTCCCCAAACGGCGTATGCTTGAAGTGGGTAAGATTTTCCTTATTACGGTTCATAAAACCACATTCCCTTTTCCCATTATGGCAACAAAATGTGATATTAAGATCACCCAGCCAGCTTAACACTGTTGTACGTTTGGTTACCAAATAGAAGGAATCCAAAAAATTATCAAATTGCTCTATGGCAACAGTGGAATGCTGATTAAAATTATTATAATAGAAATTTACCAACAAGATGTCATAATTATTTGAGAAGACTAACAAAGTTACCAGGAAAAAGGAGGAGGACCAAACTTTAGTGACATAAGACGCTGTAATTCAAACTGATATAAAATTTGTGAGACCACCCTTAGCCCTTTCCGCTGGTGTAGCAGGGGCTGGCTCGAAGAAGGCAAAATACCTGTCAATGTGAAAGTCCTCTGTCATCCACGTTTCTTGGCAACAGAAAATGTCTGCTGAGCTTATGAAGACAATCCAGTTTGGGTGTTGAGTCTTTGAGCGTGCGCCTGCAATGTTCCAGGAATTAGGACTCCAGCCATCATTTGTTAAGGCAACGCTGGGCCTTTCCATCCTGAAGCCAACATTAAGAGAAGAGCGGCAACTAGGAGGTTAGCTTGGATAAGGTGCAGTCCAGATGGTCCAGCTGCAAGATAGGTGGAATCTATTGGAAATGGCCACAGAATGGGAGTAGATCATGGAGTCTGGGACCATTCTGCCCAATGGCCTGTAGGAAAAGCCCAGCAGAAATGCTTCAATTGACTTGGGAGATTGCCTGGGGAAGTTGAGCCTAGACAAATTGTCTTTTGCCACCACTTTTTCTTTAAAGTTAACATTGCAATTGTTATTGTTTCATTTTGAAGTGTTGGTTACCCATGATACTCTCCGAACATGATTAATCTGGCTATACAACAGTTCTGGGCCCCACGGTCTGCCATTTACCCAATGCATCACTTTGTTCATCAGTTGGTCATGGTCCTCCCTCATGTCCTGCCTCAGAGGGGAAACACTTTTCAACATCACCACAAGAGGGGTTGCTTGGGGGAGTAGTTGCAGTATTGGGAACTTCGATGACTCTTGGGGACAACCAGGACTTATACTTGACAAACCACGGGGACATTTAGCTTGATCCAAAGCCCTTTCTTAATAGGTTCATTCCTTGCCCCTCTTAAAGGATGATTGTCACATCCAGTAGAAGAATTGACGGCCTATAGCCCACTAGATGGCATAGGATTCGAAATTGGGCCAACCGGTCCAAAAAAGAGCGGGCTGGCCGACCACCCCTCTGCAAAGGGAAGGTCCAAATTAGACACTACTTCCTCGATTTTCACTAAACTGCTCAAAATAGGGTTCGGGGCATCCAGAAGTGATGTTAGGAAACCTTTGCAGACTTCTGCCACTAGTGAAGCTGTTTTCCCCCTTCATTCAGTTAATTGGTATTGGCTTTGGCTTGTCCTGGGCTTTGTGGGCACAATGAGGGCTCCAGAGCACTGTCTTTTGCATTGTGTCCCCCCATGTGCTCTCTTCCTCTTCCCTCCTTGGCTCCTCACTTTTACCCCCTTGCCTGGTGTTTGGTCAAGGGTTTGCATCCCTTCAGAGAGATCAATATGCTCTATACCAGGAGTAATTTGGGGGCAATTGTAATGACTACAGCATCGTGATTCGTATCTATCATAGTCTTGGTTGGACCCTCATTGGTGCTAACATCATATGGTTACTGCAGGGTTTGCAGGACAAATGGGGATGACAAGGATAGGCTCCTCTCAGCCAGTTCAATCTCCCTGCTTATCACCCCCTCTGCCCGCTGCAAGAAACCACCCAAAGTGGTGCCAGGGGTAGGAGCCAAGGGGATTGCTTTATGTTTCCCCATGATGAATCAATTGGGTAATCCCAGGAACCAAAGATAAGGTGAATAAATACCTTAATATGAAGTCAAAAGAAGAGGGGGGGGGGGGGGGGTTCCAGCCCAGCCTCTTCTGAGCAATGACTGGTCCGGTTTATGCCCAGGCAAATGCCAAGGCAGGTTCCACACTCAGGGAGTGCTACAGGGCAGAACTATGCCCCCTGTAATAAACCGGGACTGAAACAGCTTCCCCTGCCGTTGGGGAAGCTGGTCAACTGAGTTCAATGCTCCCACTGTGTTGAAATCCATCTGTAAAGATCTCATCATACATTAATACAACTTTTTCTTTCACGGGTTTCTTTGAAGTTGTAGATTTTCGCAGTGGTTCTCCTTCTTTCTCCACTCGTGCCATGATTGACAATCCAGTCTCCCAGCTTTCAGCTGAATTTGCTTATTTTATGCAACTGGATCAGTTTGAGAAGTAGAAAGTAAACAGTTCTCATCAGGGCACTGTTTACCTTCTGCCCTTATAAATGCTTTTGCCACCTCTGAGCCCAGTGGTCGCAAACACACTTACAAGGGTTGCAGGGGGTAAGCCTGGGGTCATAGCAGCAACCCTTAAATTAGTCCCATATTTAGTTCAGAGCAAAGTGGAAGAGAATCAGCCACATAGTGAGGCTTAACAGGCTTGATTGTAACTTGCCAATTCTTTATGGAGTGGGGCAGCACAGCAGTGGCACATTCACAGTCCTATGCCTTTTACTCTAATCACAGAAATAGGAAGACAGCACACAGGCCTGTGAGTGAGTGTTTATCATGAATTTATTTACCCATGTGCTACCCTGGTTTTGAGTTCCCACCAGTGCCTTCATCATCTTCAAGACCAGAGTTCTGAAGCTCCAACATATGTTCTCTTTTCTATTGCAGGTCCTTTGAAGAAAACGTGACGATCCTTAAGTCTTTGGCCCTCTAGGGATGTGTAGGACATACATAATTATGCCAAAGAGTATTTTACATGTGGTTTTACCTTACATGCAAGGGTTCTCTACAGCAAGGCATGCGCACTCAACCCTGTTCACCCCTGGACCTTGCGCATCCCTGGGCCTGCTCAGCTGCAGGACACAGTGATTTTGCTTCTACTCATGCTCAATGACAGGCATGGGCCTTTGCAGCGCTGCTTAAGGAAATTCACTTTACTGAGCACTGAAGCCATGGCCTTTCCACAGGTACCTGCCAAGATGCAGAGTGGCCAGTTGTATGGGAAGCGGTCACATCTGTTGTTTACAGTGGATAAAGAGGAGTCTGTGAAGAGGATAGATCTGGCCCAGCCTAGCTGGGTACTAGGTTATGAACACAGACGGGTATCTTAAAGTAAAGCGCCTATGCTGGTTCAAAATATATATACCGTGAGGGTGCAACGCATTGCTACTAAATAAGGCATGAAAACACATCTCGGAGTGCAACTGCATTGCGCTTTTTGAGGGATACCAGGAAGGCACAGCTGATTTGGAAACTAAGGATGGGACTTTCACCTGTCGATTTGCACCAAGACTGTAAGTGGATGCAACTGGTACTTTACAAGAAGGAAAGGGGACCTATACATATATATATATATATATATATATATATATTACCTACTGGCGGTCGCCAGTAGGTAGTTATAGTTAGGACCCTGTTTCCATAGGAAATCCGCAACATTCTATTTGGAATAACTTTGGCGCCGGTCGACGAATCCTCGCGATATTTTCAAAATAGGTGGGGCGCTACGCTCCGCTCCTACCCTGAAAGTCTCGGGGGGATTAGTCAAGCAGGGGCCGAGAAAAAAGGGGGGTCCCAAAACGCGTTTTCCCCATGCATTTTTCCATAGGACCTTTAGACACAGCTACAGCCCGAACGGCTGAACAGAATTACTTGAGATTTGGCAGAGAGGTAGCCATAAGGTCAAGGAAGTGCCTTTTGCAGGTCTGGTGTAAATCTGCTCAGTATTTCCTGAGAAAATAGCATTTAAAAGCATATATATATGTGGGCGGAGCCTAACCACACATCTCATCCTGAGATCTGATTGGCTGTCAGCACTTCATCCAAGAAGTGTTGGCAGCCATCTTGGGACCAATATACATGATAGCACCTCATTAAAAAGCATTGCAGTTAATAGAAGGTTTTAAGACTTTAGTTACATTATAAATCATTTGTTGATGGTACCATACTCATTTTAGGAATTGTGGTATGTTCTAAGGTGATTTCACCATGTGAAAAAGCCTTCTGCTGGGATATCATGATTGAGAGAAAAATATTTTCTCATGCTTTTACCACAGAGGTTTGGAAGGTGATCTATAGGCTAAACTGAGAGCTTATTTTCTGTAAATTCACATTATCTTTCTCAGTCATGTGAGAATGAAGTCTGACATTCTCAGTAAAACATGTACATCCAACAAGGGCAGAGACTGTCAGTTGATTCCTTTGTGTTCTACTGCAGCTTCCCAGAGTGTTCCAAAGAACTACTAGAGCGCTAACAGTCCTACTTATGATAAACGTATGGCACACCTGAAGCCATCTTGCTTGGATTAAAGTGGTAACTCTTAAAACATTTAATTTAAAAAGGAACAAAATGAGGGGGTTCATTTTTCCATAAAAAGTATGATTAGTGCTGCAGAAAGAAAAATTAGGGCACATTTTGAGTGACTTCTCAAATCCTCTTCTATTTCATTAAAAAATTCTGACATGCAGACTGAAACATGCACTTTCAATACCAGCAGCAGTTTTCCCTGGTGAGCAGTAGCTTTACTACAGTGATCTAATGAGCAAAAAGAGTGCTAACATTCTGAATTTATGGCAAATGTGTGACACATCTGAATGCCTTCTTGATGGAATCAAAGTAAAAAACTGAAAGTATTTCCTACTGAGGAGACTGCAGTAAATGAGGAAATTAGGAAACTTCATAACAAATAAGTCTCCCAAGATGGCCACCAGAGACAAAAGAGCCCAAATGTAGCCCAAATATCACCCAGATGTAGCCCAAGTATAGCCCAATGACAGAATGTCCCAGAATGTTCTTAAAAACAACTAGAGCGCTTACTGTCTTCATTATGACAAAAGTATGGCACACCTGAAGCCATCTTGATTGGAATAAACTGGTAAAACTTAAAACATTTAATTTAAAAAGGAACACAATGAGGAGGTTCATTTTGCCATAGAAATTATGATTAATGCTGAAGAAAGAAAATGAGGGCACATTTTGAGTGACTTCTCAAATCCTCTTCTATTTCATTAAAAAATTCTGACATGCAGACTGAAACATGCACTTTTAATACCAGGAGCAGACTTCCATGGTGCAGTAGTTTTACTACAGTGATCTAATGAGCAACTAGAGTGCTAACATTCAGAATTTATGGCAAATGTGTGACATATCTGAATACCTTCATGATGGAATCAAAGTAAAAAACTGAAAGCATTTCCTACTGAGGAGACTGCAGTACATGAGGAAATTAGGAAACTTCATAACAAATAAATCTCCCAAGATGGCCACCGGAGACAAAAGAGCCCAAATGTAGCCCAAAATCACCCAGATGTAGCCCAAATATAGCCCAATGACAGAAGTGTGCAAAACACTTATTATTTTGTGTTTTTGCAGTGTTATATAGTGCAGACTTGTCAGGTATTGGAGTGCTTTACATGAGCATTGGTTACATCACACAAGAACAAATTCATTTTGGTTGTAGACATGGGGAGACTAAGTGATTTGACCAGAATCACAGAATGTCGAGCTGAAGCAGAAACTTCAACCTGGTTCCCCAGTTGCAAAGTCTGCAGTTCTGGAAGTAACACCACATCCTCTCCCCTAAGTGCAACATTTAATCAAGTGGTCAACTGGATAAAAAAACATAAAGATAACAAATAATTTAAAAGTGCTTTGTCGCTATTTGAAAACTCAGAAAATATGTCCTTATTTTAGTCTTTTAGAGCACTAACCATAATTTTGATGCCAATAAGACCCTCTCATATATGTAATTTCTAAAGGAAATGCTCTAGGTATTACAGTTTTGATTACATCAAGATGATGTCAGGCGTTCCACACTTTTGTAATAAATATAGAATGTTAGCAATCTAGTTGTTCATTAGGATACTGTTGAGAGGCAGAGGCCAGGGGCACAGACTCTGAAAATTGAAGGCAGGTAGGAGGGTGCAAAGGCAACAATTTAACCACACTGAGCAGGCAGGAAGGGCCGTGGAAGCACAACAGACTATGGAGGGCAGTGGAAAGGGGGGCAGGGGCAACAAACCAACAATACAGGACTTGCAAGAGAGGCTGTTGGAGGGAAGATCTATTACGGGTCAAGGAAGTTAGGGGCGGTCCCCAGATCCCCGGGAGCCACCACAGAACTGAGCAGGAGAGTGAGTCAGGGACAAAAGGGGCACCTTAATTTGAGCCGGGGTGCCTAGGAACGCTTGCTCCAAAAATGAAGAAAACAGACATATGAGACATGGAATTGGAGGCAGAATACAATGGCAGTTTAATGAGAAGATGGAACTTCAAAGAAACCGCAGAATAGAGACTTAAAGTACAAAATACAGAATCCAGATAATCATACAGCTGTCATAATATTCTCTGTATCTCAATTAATGTACTGACAGAGAGAGAGAGAAAACACATCTATAAATGCATCATGAGAAACAAGTTACACCAAGGAAAATGTTATCTAGGAACACTCACCTTTACTCTTAGAGCAAGCATTCCTGCAATTACAATACAAAATCTTTTAAATGCAAAAGTAAAGAGAACAATGGTTAAACATAACATGACATTTCATATAGGTAAAATAGAATAAGATACTTCAAGCAAAGCAGAGCAAGACATTTTAAGCAAAGGAAGACAAGAGCTCCCAGCTCTTGGGGAAAACCTGCACTGCCTGTTAACCTACATACAGACGGCGAGGTAGTCCGTCGATATCTGTGGGTACTCCCTTTTTATATCATTTTGTGGGCTCCTTTGCACGCTACATCTACCTACGTATGCTACCCAAAAGCTTCGTCTGCAGATTTTACCAGACATTTCGTCATTTACCCACTTAATGCTGACAATGGACTGGGTGAAAAGGTCAGTCTCTCAGGCCAATCGCTTATCGTAAGTTCCATAGAGCAAGCAGAAAATAATGGGTATTGTACGGGAATTCAATATATTCATGTATAAAATCTCCTCAGTTCTCCTAACTTGACGCTCTGCGGTTGCCACTTCCTTAAAAGCGGGAAACCTGCCCAGGAAGCAAGTACCAGTCCAGGATGCAGCCTACTGTATGTCGACAGCTTCAGGGGGATGTTGAACTTTGATACCGAGCACGGAGCACTCGGGTAGGGTGGGGGCTACTAGTTTGGATCAGAAGGCCTCGCAGACCTGCCTTCAGACTGCTATACACTAAAATTGCAGAGCTATGGTCAATTTAACAAAGAGGCCTACATATTGAACAGAAGGGCCTACACAGGGGTTTTATGCTGGCTGAGTGGTAAGGATGTCTCAGGATAATTATATAGCAACACAGGACCCGCTGGTCAATTTAATACGGCCTACAAATGCAGCTGGCAGGGCAAGGACTAGGGTCTCATACTTCAGGTGTGGACAGAACGGGCCAGGGGCCCCCTGTGATACAAAATCTACCCTCCTTCAAGGCTGTGGCAATGTAATAGACCATTGTGGGCAGAAGGAAGAGGCAATGGTAGTACAACCATACATGCCAACAGACCCGATTCAGCCAGGAAACGTTCAATGTTTTTAAGCTCAAATGGGCTTTATTTGATCTGTCTCCTGTCTACAATATCCTCTTTTTCAATGTAACTCAAAGGGGAAAATCAATACCCCAGTTTTTTTTCAAAATCTCCCTCTTACCAAGTTCAAAATGTTCGCAAGTATGGTACATTGGATCATGGAAGGAAATGGGATAGGGACATGGACTTGGATAACAGAGGACAGGAGGGACATGGAGAGGTGCACCAAACTGACCCTGCAGGGCAGGCATCAGGGTTTGCAGCAGCACAATACACCACACAGGGCATGCAGGACGGGAGTGCAGCACAACAATCCATAGAAAGCAAGAGGGAGGGGACAGGACCATGCACATGGACAACAGAGAACAGAGGGGCAAGAGGCAATGGTAGCTAGCTGACCATAATGGACAGACAGGAGAGAAAGCTGCAGCATAACAGACCATAAAGGGCAGGAGGGACGGATCAGGGGCATTACAATGGAACAGACAAGCCAGGAGGGAGGGAGTAGGGCTGGGGGCAAGGGGGCAGGGCAGGAGCAGCAAGATAGCCATGGAGATCAGGCAGGATGGGCACTAGAAGCAAGACACACCATGAAGAGCAACAGTGAGACTGTGATGGCATACACACAGACCATGGAGGGAAGGTGGGAGGGGGTCAGGGGCAGCTAACTGACCACACAGGGAAGGTGGGAGGGGCCATGGCAGCACAGAAGACCATGCATGGCAAGCGGGAGGGTTAGTGGCAGCACAATGGCTATGATGGGCAAGAAGGAGTGTGGAGGGGCATGCACAAAGGACCATGGAGGATAGAAGGGAGGGTCAGGACCTGGGCACAGACAAGAAAGTTCAGGGGAAGGGACCTCACAACAGACCACACGGGGCAGGCAGGAGGAGCAGTTGCAGCACAACAGACCAGGGAGGGCAGAAGGGTGTGGCAGTACAATGGACCATGTAGGACAGGAGGAAGAGGATAGGGGCATGGCATGTGGACAGGCAGGGTGGAGGTGGCAGGGACAGGTTACAGTCATCTGACAATGCTAGGCAGGTGGGAGGGGAGTGGCAGCTCAACAGAACACTCAGAGTAGATAGGAGTGGCAGGTCCATGGGACATGGTGGGCAAAAAGGATGGAGCAGGGGCATGCACAAAGACATCGGAGGGCAGGGGGAAGGAGAATAGGGGCAGCAAGCTAAGCACAGAGTTTAAGCAGGAGGTCAATGATGGGGCATAGAATTGGGCAATGGAGGGCAGGAGGAGTGGACTGGTACATCATACTAAATTGAGGGCAGTGGCAGCACATCAGACCATGCATGGCAGGAGGGAGGAGGCTAGTCCATGGATTCAACATGCGAAGACAAGTGTGGCATGACATATTCACGGGGTGGTGTTACAGTGCACATGGGCTAGAGAGTGTCATAGCATATGCACTAGCTAGTGGAATACAACACAGAGGTGTGTGGCACTCGGCAGGCAATGGTGGGTGTAACACAGCATTGGGCTCTGTCAGGAGCACGCTGTGACTCTCAAGTGATGTTCGTCCCCTTTCCAGAGAGTAAAATAAAAAGTATTACACATCCGGCAGTGGATGTGTGTTTTATTAACCGTGAGGGGGGTTTCTTGCATAGTTTTGGTCGAATTTTTGTCGAATCCCCTTTGAATGGCTTGGTGTGCATCTGTATTAAATGTGCCCGTCAATAGCTACCCATGTTTGTATAAATAAACGACAAGGGTGTCTACCAGGATTAGGTACGGTAGGGCATCAGACATGTCAGAGCTTCACTAGTGGTGTAAATACATTCCACGTGGATTCATTGCATGCATAGTCGCCTTTTAATGAATATCACGCAAATCGTCATGGTGATAGGTACGTACGGTTTGTCCAGCATGTCCTAGGTGTGTCTATAAATATATATTTTTTAAAAATAATAAAAAACAGTGGCCGGCCCTGGGGATTGGGGTCAAAAAAATATAATTAGGAGACTGGCCCTGGGGGATGGGGTCATCAGGGTCAATAAATTAGAATAAGAAGGGGAACCAAACAGCCCCCCTTCTTAAAAAACTAAAATAAATAAAAGACTGGCATCGTGCCGGAGGCCATGCCCCCTCCGTGCAGCACTCTGCAAACGCGCCCCCAATAGGCATCTCCAGTATGCGCCAGGGAGCTGCGCTGCAGCCAGGTGTTCTGAGGCCAAGCCCCTTTTTACACCTCTCTGCAACGCAGCTCTGTGGCGCTTACTGGAGGTACCTAGTGGTCTAGTTTGACCCTAGGGACCCTTAGGATTCAGGGGGACTTAATCTCTCAACTTAGAACAGCCACAGGGCGCGTTTACACAGTGGTGAAGGGAGGGGACAGGGCCTGAGGTGACGTGTGCAAACACGCACTATGGCACGTTTTAAATTGGGGATATAATTTTCCTTCAATACTGAGGGCCCCTGGGGGCTAACTAGCCCACCAAGTGCTTCCAGTAAGCGCCACTGAGCTGCATTGCAGAGAGGTGGTCCAGGCCGTGCCACTTTTTACACCTCTCTGCAACGCAGCTCTGTGGCACTTACTGGAGGTACCTAGTGGGCTAGTTGGACCCTAGGGACCCTCAGGATTCAAATGAACTTAATCTCCCAACTAAAAATGGACACAGGGCGTGTTTACACAGTGGTGAAGGGAGGGGACGGGGCCTGAGTTAACGTGTGCAAAAACGCCCTGTGGCCTGTTTTAAGAGGTAGTTTTAATCCCCATGCCCTATTATACACTAGGGGCTTACAGAGGAGGTCATGCTAATCACAGGGGGACCCCAACGCATAATGTTCCCTAGTGTATGTAGGTGTTTTCACTGTATTCTAAGTGTCTTTTAACATAGCACTGGCTCTAGGACTGGTTAGTCAGACTCAGTTACCACCAGTATCCGTCTGAAAAAGTTGAGGGTACAGGATGATTTTGCAACAAGGCTTCTTTCTGCTCTTCTTTTTGTTCTTTCTGCACGTTATCCTTCTTCCTGCACTTATCTTCGTATTTGAGGACTTCTGTTGCTTCTTTCTGCACTTCTTTTGTTTCTTTCTGTGCATTTTTTCTTCTTTCTTCACATGTCCTATCTCTGTAGGCATAGTTAGAAATTAGCATTTAAAAAACCTTTGAAATTCACAGAAAAAACCATAGGTTTCAGGCACGTTATAGTTAGGAATTAGCATTTAAAAAACCTCAGAAATTCACTGAAAAAACCATAGGTTTCAGGGGTGTTATAGTTAGCTGGACTTTTCACTCGTACTAAACCATTGAAATTCCCCCGTTATAGTTAGTTCAGCTAACTATAACTCGCGCGCCCGCAATGCACTGCTGATGACGTCACATATTACATCACTCATGACATGGTCAGTGACATCACTCATGACATCACTGATGACATCTCAAATGACATCACTGATGACATCACTGATGACATCATCCTTGTGATAGAGTGGCAGACCTCCTCTCACCCTAATATAACCTTTGATACACACATTCAAAAATAGAGACTACAATTTTCAAAACAATGGACATACCAATACCAGTTACAACAACCTCTTCAGTAATTCTAAGATCCACATACACATCCACTCATTCACCAACAGTCCTATACAGTCACTCATACATGTACTCACTCATCATATGTACTCATACACCTATACATCCTGTTGCACAATGCCACTCATCCATAGAGTTACTCACACACATAGTCACTCATGCTAATAAAGAATCAAACATACATTTACTTGCATATACAGTTATACACACACCACCATACTTACTTCTACGGAAACTTACACATACTTAGTCTTTTAAACAATCACTTATAGAAACACATACTTATTCATACAGGAACTCTTTCAATCTCTCACTCTCACATATACTCACTTATATACACCAATAGTCACATATACTAGTTTAAAACATATGTAGTTACTCATAAAGACACTATTGAGACAGTCATTCACTCACTAACACACCCATACACACACTCATCCACCCATACAGTCCTGCACACATGCTGTGTTCAACACATACAAACAGTGAGTCACTCATTCATGCACCTATGCACTACGTAATACCCCCCACCGAACCATGCAGACACTCAGACTGATACTCAAAAAAACAACTAATAACCTATATAGACACCCATGTAGCTACTCACCAACCCATGCAGCCACTTATACACAAAGTGAGAGACTGATACAGATATTTACATATTTAAACATTACTCACTAAGCCATGTATTCACTATGATACACTTAATCAGTCAGTTACACAATCAATTTTTCAAAAACAAATCATCCATTTAGACACTTATATACCCATTTATTCTTCCATCGACCTTGAGATATACATATATAAAATATATTTAATTTTCAGAAAAACACACATTCACTGGATGATGTCATCAGTGATGTCATCAGTGATGTCATTTGAGATGTCATCAGTGATGTCATGAGTGATGTCACTGACCATGTCATGAGTGATGTAATATGTGACGTCATCAGCAGTGCATTGCGGGCGCGCGAGTTATAGTTAGCTGAACTAACTATAACGGGGGAATTTCAATGGTTTAGTACGAGTGAAAAGTCCAGCTAACTATAACACCCCTGAAACCTATGGTTTTTTCAGTGAATTTCTGAGGTTTTTTAAATGCTAATTCCTAACTATAACGTGCCTGAAACCTATGGTTTTTTCTGTGAATATATATATATATATATATATATATATATATATATATATATATATATATTCATTGAAAAAAAACCATAGGTTTCCGGCACGTTATAGTTAGGAATTAGCATTTAAAAAACCTTAGAAATTCACTGAAAAAACCATAGGTTTCAGGGGCGTTATAGTTAGCTGGACATTTCCCTCGTACAAAACCCTAGAAAGTCCCCTGTTATAGTTAGTTCAGCTAACTATAACTCGCGCCCCCGCAATGCACTGCTGATGACGTCA
Source organism: Triturus cristatus (assembly GCF_964204655.1). Classification (NCBI taxonomy): domain Eukaryota; kingdom Metazoa; phylum Chordata; class Amphibia; order Caudata; family Salamandridae; genus Triturus; species Triturus cristatus. Next base: position 955,980,423 of record NC_140580.1, read on the forward strand.
CATATTACATCACTCATGACATGGTCAGTGACATCACTGATGACATCACTGATGACATCTCAAATGACATCACTGATGGCATCACTGATGACGTCATCCAGTGACTGTGTGTCTCTGTAAAGTTTAAATATGTTTTATATATTTATAGTGAAAGGCCTGTGGAAGAATGAGTGGGTGTACAAGTGTGTGAATGGATGATTTTCTAGGTGCATAACTGACTCTATTAGTGAGTCATTAAATGTATCTTACTGCAGACTAGAAGACTAAACTGTGTGAATGTCTGTATGTGTCTGTGTGTAGGTGTATAAGTGGCTGCATGGTTTTGTAAATAGCTATATGAGTGTCTATATGGGTTATTGATTGGTTGTCTGAGTATCTGTATGGGTGCCTGAGTGTTTGTGTGGGTAGGGTGTGTGTGACTCTATGCATAGATGTGGGAGTGGGTGATTCTATGGGTGCATGGTTTTAAGAGTGCATCTGTGATGAACTGTATGGTTGAGTGACTGTATGTATGGGTGTGTTAGGGATGGAATGTATATCTCAGTGGTACATGTGTGACTAACTACGTATGTGAAAGGCAGTATATATGCGTGTAAGAGTATATAAGAGGGTATATGTGAGAGTGTGTGATTGTGAGAGTGGCTGTATGGATGAGCGTGTGCTTGTATCAATGATTGTATAAGAGTGTAAGAATGTGGTACTATTTTTATGAGTAAGTGAACTTGAGTGTGTATAACTGCGTAGGTGAGTAAATGGGAGTGTGATTAATTATTTGCATGACTGACTAGGTGTGAGAGTACCTCTATGGATGAATGGTGGTGTGTGAGTGTCTATGTAGGTGTATAAATGCATATGATAGTCTTGTACAGAGTGACAGTAAGAATGAGTGACTGTACAGGTGAGTGAGTGGAGGTGTATGTAGACCTAAGAGTTAATGAGTGGGTATGTAGTTATTCGTATTGGAGTATCTATGGTTTTCAAAATGGCCGTCTGAAATTTTGAGTCGGTGTATCAAAGGTTCTATTAGGGTTTGAGAAGATGCACTAATTTATCACATGGATGACGTCATCACTGATGTCATCAGTGATGTCATTTGAGATGTCATCAGTGATGTCATCAGTGATGTCACTGACCATGTCATGAGTGATGTAATATGTGACATCATCAGCAGTGCATTTAAGGAGCGCGAGTTATAGTTAGCTGAACTAACTATAACAGGGGAATTTCTAGGGTTTTGTACGAGGGAAATGTCCAGCTAACTATAACGCCCCGGAAACCTATGGTTTTTTCAGTGAATTTCTAAGGTTTTTTAAATGCTAATTCCTAACTATAACGTGCCTGAAACCTATGGTTTTTTCTATGAATTTCAAAGGTTTTTTAAATGCCAATTCCTAACTATAATGTGCATGAAACCTATGGTTTTTTCAGTGAATTTCAAAGGTTTTTTAAATGCTAATTCCTATCTAGAACTTATCTCTAAAGATATCATGAAAAGCATTCTTTTTTAAAAGTAGGGTGCACATTAGTTTTGTGGAAAAGCATCTTTGTGATTGGTTAAGAAAAAGCAGTTTCAACGTGGAGTACATATCATAGGATAAAAGTTGCTCAGCTCAACCACACCTGCTACTTGCATTTGGAAGGCACTGTTCGAACTTAAAACAATCGTGAACTTTTAACCTGCACGTGTCGTTAAATGTTCAAGAAAATGTTACAAAAAATATCGTTAAGTTTAAAAAAATTGATGAACTTTTAACCTGCACGTGTTGTAGAATGTTCTAGAAAGTGTGTTGATAGAATACGTTGCACTTCTGACTTCTATGTGTTGTTGAATATTAAAAAAACGGTTCATATGGAAAATTAAAAAGAAACCAATAGAGAAGTTTTGAAACCTAAAAGAAACAAGGAACTATTCTAATTTATTCTTTACATGTATTTATGTGTGCAGCAACAAAATGATAGACACAACAGCACTAGGAAGAGGAAGAAGCAGGGCTGGGGGGAGGGGGGGAGATGGGCAGAATGGCACACATGCACAATTAAGTACAACACACATATAGACTAACAATGGCCAAAATGAAACACACCAACAAGAAGCACAAGTCACACAACCCGCCAACATCACACCACTGAACGTGCATAGAAGTGAAAACCACACTGCATTCATACAGGATGTGTACAAAGGCCAGTCGTTGGTGTTGTGGGATGTCTGCGACCGTGGTCATCATGGATGAGATGCCCAGCATGTGGCACATGGTCGAGTTCACTGTGTGTTATGTTGCCAAACGGCTGCTCCTCCCTCCCACGAGCCCCCACACTTTTGTACGGTGCGCTGTTGTATCTCGTGCACTCGTACGGCACACCATTGTAATGCCTATTTGCGCATGTCCTACTACATTCCAACTACAACATCACAGTGCCGTTTGGAGGTGGTGTGTTAGAACCGGCGGTCTCTAGTTGGCAGAGGTATACACTTCTGACAAATAGGGACCTACCAACTCTAGTCAGGGAAAGGGGATTACACACTAAGATAACCCCTGCTACCCCCTTGGTAGCTTGGCAGAGCAGACAGGCTTATCTCAGAGGCAGTGTGTTAAGCATTTATGACCACATACAGTAATAAAGTGAATACACTACAGATGGACACGACACAGAAGTTATTATAAAAATAGTCTTTTTATATAAGGCTTAGCACAAGACCAAATAACGACAAAAATATACCACAGTCTTAATAAATACTCTTTGGAAGGAAAAATAATAGTTCAAGTCAGGTTTCTTCTTGGCAATTAGTTCTTTAGCAAAGTATTCTTCTGAGCACAGTTTTCTGGCAACAATGTAACCCCCACAGGAGTCACACGACGTCGAGTCTACAAGATTCCCAAGGTTCGGCGTCGACCGCGAGGAGCGCTACGTCGAGCCTGGAGTTGCAACAGACCCCACAAGTACAGTACCTTGAGAAACGAAGAAAACGATGATCCGCGACGTCGAGATGTCGGCGTCGAGGTCGGCGTCGATCGTGCCTCGGAGTCGGGTCAATCCGCAGCGGTGTCGAGGGATGTCGGGCCGGAGCAGCGCTCACGGCGTCGAGAAGGGCGTCGAGTCGATGCGATCAGCAGCGGCGTCGGGACGGGGTCGCTTGGAGGTGGAGCCGATACTCACTCCTCACTGGCGTTGATACCGGCGTCGAGACGGGGTCACTTGGAGCCGGGGCCGATACCCACTGCTCACTGGCGTTGCTGCTGGCGTCGAGGCTGCAGATTTTCCCTTGTGTACTGGAAACAACACTTTCCAGCAATTCAGCAATTCAGTAGCTGGTGAAGTCCTTTGGCCCTGTGACTTCAACAGGAGACTGGCACTCTTCCAGTCCTTGGAGATTTCCTAGCAAGTGTTCAGAGAGTACACACCAAGTTCCTCTCTCCTTGTTCCTTGGCAAAAATAAAGAAGCAGCTTTCAGGTTCCTCCACAGCAAAACAGCACTCTGGCAGAAAGGGGAGGCAAGTCCTTAGATCAGCAGGCTTCTTGTCCTTGGTACAGGTTTCCTTGTCAGAAGTGATCTGAGTTCTTGGTTCAGGGGTCCTTCTCTTATACCCCTTTTTCCCTTTGTTCCCTTTGTCCAAGCAGGGAGATTCCCACCATCTCAGGTTTGTTGTGGGTGTTGCCAGGCAGAGGCACCTGGCCTATTCACTGAGCAGGGCAGAGTCCTCAGCCGCCCAGCAGGAGGCGGAGCCAGTATTGTCACTGGCAGGAGCAGGGCTATCAGTCGCCCAGCAGGAGGCGGAGCCAGTATTGTGTCAGGCAGGGCAGGCTACTCTTCCCTCACTCTATGTGTAAACGCCCCATTCACCCCACACTGACTCACTCAGACCTCTGGAGCCACCCAGCCCCTGACACACACACCAAACCAGCAGAGACCGGTAGATAGTTGGACAAGAAAATAGCCACTTTCTAAAAGTGCTATTTTCAAACATAGAATTTAAAAACCATCCATCCTAAAGGGTGTGTTATTAAATTCTGAGTTCAGGGATACTAAACTCGACTTGCTACCATGCTCCCTGAGTCAGATAGATTATAATGGAGTTAATAATCAGTCTGCCCAGTCTGGCCTATTGGAGGCAGGTAGCCCTTCAATAGTGAAAAACGAAAATGGCTGTAATTCACTATTAGGTCATGCCACACACATCCGGGCATGACCTACCTTTTACCAACAATGCACCCTGCCCTAGGGCCTACCATAGAGGTGTCTGAAATGTGGCAAAGTGAAGGTTTAGAGACTGGTAAGTGGGTTTCCTTACCAAGTCGACATGGCAGTCAGGGACTGCACGCAGGCGCTGCGGTGGCAGGCCTGAGACACATTTTACACGCTGCTTCTGTGGGTGGCACAACCAGTGCTGCAAGCCCACCAGCAGCAGTTAACTTACACGCCCTTGGCACACGCAGTACACTAGACTAGGGTCTGAACAGTAAGTCAACCGAGCCAATCAGGGTAACACCAATCAATGTAACAATTTAACATAGGGAGCACTTGCACTGTGGCACTGATCAGCAGTGGCACAGTGCCCAAAGCAATAATCCAGCAAAAACATCGTAAACAGAGGAGGCAAACAGAAAAAAATGGAGGAGAGACTCATGCCAATGATGCCAGGTCTAACATGGTGCATGCCACTGTACAACATCGACTGCTGCGGCTCTTGTAGCAGGCCACACCAGAACACAGAGACACACTTACCGCACTTCCTGTACACGGACATGTCCGAGACACCCCGTTCCCCTTGCCGGATAGGCACACCCCTGCACTGACCTGTGAACCCCAGACCAGCACACGCCAGTTGTGCATGCAGGAGGATGCGTACGTAGCTACACATGCAGGCTCACTGCCAATGCTGAGGTGACAGCACACTGTGATGTTGCAGGGCTCGTGCCTATCATGCTAAGACAATGACCACAGGGACACACTTACTAGGATGTCGGTTTGGGGGGCATTGGCGGTCCTGGAGTTGTTGAGATGAGTCTTCTGGCCCTCATGGGTATCCCTGTATCATGCTCATTGACTCTATGGCACCTGTGGGTGTTCTGGTGTGGCTCTTGGCTGTCTTCCCTTTCATGGTGCAGGTAGTTGTCCTGCTTAACACCAGCAGAAAGCAGGTGTAAAATCCCTGGTGCTAACGTGTCTTATCGCCGGAATTTGTTTCGCATTGCAATTGGTGTGAAAGTTGTGATGTGATTTTTTTCGTGTGCAGAACAATATACGAAGTGAGCAGTGTATCTTGTCAAGATCCAGCACCTGACGCACTATTCCCAATCAATATAAATACAATGAGATTTCTTAATAGATTTTGTGTGTATACTGTAAGTGCAGCCAATACCTCAGTGCAATTCAATACAGGATTTTAGTATTTAGAATAAATCGGAAAGGTGCACCTCGTGTCTTTTTGCACGGGAACGGCACTCTCCATTTCATTATCAGCACTTTAACGGAAGTAAAGTTGAGATAAATCTAACACACTATTCAGAAGTTGGTGCAAACTGCAGATATCACCAGTATTCCAGCTATAAGTGCCCCAAAATTTAACACCATGGTGGACTCCATCAAATAACAGTAATAAGAACAAGAAAGAGTCACACAGCAGTTAAGAGAACAACCAAAAACGTTATTAATTTTTATTTCAAACTTTATTTGTTATAATAATAAATATATAAACGATAAACTATTTTCAAACTTTATTTTTTTATTAACATATATATGAACAATAAACTAATAAACAAAATGTAACAACAATAATACAAAACAACAAGGCGGAACACTCCTGTGAGGACCATGGATGTCGACGACAGACCTGGAAAATCAGAAAGATTGTTAAAAAAAAACAACATGGTATTCTCAACAAAATACCACAAGAAACAAATCACAGATATATAAAATGCATACAGCTAACAAAATTTTATAAGTTTAACTTACAAAAACTGTAAATGTTGCCGCTTTAAAATATTTACCGAATCTGAGGAAATTTTTTTGCAGAAGGCACCACGCCCACAACGTTTTTCTTCAGTGGTGAGGACATTTTTTACTTTTCCCAAGGGGCAAACAAAGACCAATGCCACCTTCGTCACTAGCAAGATTTGCCAAAGAGTTCTGTTACGAGGGGATCCTAACAAAAAATACTCGTGCGGCACAGCAAGTCTGATGAAAGACCTAAGGACCCTTCATCCAAACAATCTTGCACGAGAAGAGAGCAAACAGATGAGAAACACTCCTGTTCTGTATCTGTAAAAAAGAATCAGAAATAAATGTATATTAATAACTTTCAAATTTATACTATTCCATTACTGTACAAACACATTTTATATAAAAACTGACTAAGAAACTATAGCCCTGAACCACAAGTGTGGCGATCGTTAAAACACTATATGCATAGTGCATACTACTTTGAAGCAGTTCATGCCCTAAAGCCTACCTCACTAAAAGACTACATGCTAACTGACTAAATGATTACAGTACTAAAAGGAGACACTCTGGGTGAGTGACAGGGTGTTTGCTAGAAGAGTATGAATACTAACTAGGGAATAGAAGGTGTGAAACACAACTGTGTAGGTGATTAGAGGACTGCATCCATACTGCATGGGCATTTAAAGCAGTCCATGTGCTAAGGCCTGGCTCACTGCATGACTACTTGGGTACTGACTGAATGATTAGAGTACAGCAAAGAGAGTGCCTAGGTGAATTTATAAGCGCTAGGTTTTTTCGCACAGGGAATGGATTAGTACTTGGTACTGAATGGGCCACTAGAGGAGTGCAAAGGCAGTGACAAGTGCTGGACTGTATGGATACTGACTAGGAAATTGAAAATGGGAAAGACAAGTGTCTAGGTGGTTAGAAGACTGCATGCATAGTGCATAGGGGTTTGAAGCAGTCCATGTGCTAAGGCCTGGCTCAGTGAATGAATACTTAGGCACTGACTGAATGATTAGAGTACTGCAAAGATAGTATCTTGGTGAATTTATAAGTGTTTGGGTTTTAGCACAGTGAATGGATTAGTACATGGTGCTGAATGGGTCACTAGAGGACTGCAAAGGGAGTGACAGGGTATTTCCTGGAAGTGTATGGATACTGACTAGGGAATTGAAGGTGTGAAAGACAATTGTATACGTGGTTAGAGGACTGCATGCATAGTGGATAAGGGTTTGAAGCAGTCCATATACTAAGGCCTGGGTCACTGGATGAGTACTTGGGTACTGACTGAATGATTAGAGTACTGCAAGGAGAGTGCCTGGGTGAATTTATTAGGGTTTGGTGCAGTGAATGGATTAGTACATGATGCTGAATGGGTCACTAGAGGAGTGCAACAGCAGTGACAGGGTGTTTGCTGGAAGTGAACGGATACTGACTGGGGAATTGAAGGTGTGAGAGACAAGTGTGTAGGTGGTTAGAGGACTGCATGCATAGTGCATAGGGGTTTGAAGAAGTCCATGTGCTAAGACCTGGCTCAGTGTATGAATACTTAGGCAGTGACTGAATCATTAGAGTACTGGAAAGAGAGTGTCTTGGTGATTTATAAGTGTTTGGGTTTTGGCACAGTGAATGGATTAGTACATGCTGTTGAATGGGTCTCTAGAGGACTGCAAAGGAAGTGACAGGATGTTTCCTGGAAGTGTATGGATACTGACTAGGGAATTGAAGGTGTAAAAGACAAGTGTATAGTATGTTAGAACACTACATGCATACTGCATAGACATTTGAAGCAATCTATTTGGTGCTTAGAAACTGACTAAATAATCAGACTACTTCTAGGACAGTGCTTAGGTAAAACTTTTACATTTTCAGTTCTGCCACAGTGAACAAAATAGTACATGGTACTGCACCTTAGTGTCAAACCCTGACTCATTTTATCAATGCATAAGCAAAGACTAGCTTCTAATGCTACTAAAACTTGACAACATGAGAGGTTTTAAATTAGTTATCTGTCAGTAAATACACGATGTTACCAAATGCTTCTCTCACAGTGGTTCCCATATGCACACAGACTCACAGTGTGATTCTAGACAACAACCACTATACCTAGGAGTTTACCAAAAATCATTCACTACTGTGGAAGTGGTAAGGGAACTGCACACAATCTTCATATTTCAGGACTACACTTTTATGTCAAAGCCTGACTCATATAATCAAAGCATAAGCAAAGACTGGCTTCTAATGCTACTAAAACTTGACAACATGACCGGTTTTAAAACAGTTATCTGTCAGCAAATACACGATGTTACCAAATGCTTCTCTCACAATCCTTACCCAAATGCACACAGACTCACAGTGTGATTTTAGACAAGCAACACTATCCTAGGAGTTTACCAAAACTCATTCACTAGTCTGGAAGAGTTAATGGTACTGCACACAATCTACATATTTAAGTACACCACATCAGTGTCAAAGCATGACTCATTTAATCAACGCATAAGCCATAACTGTCTTCTAATGCTACTAAAACTTGACAACATGACATGTTTTAAAACAGTTATATGTCAGCAAATACACGATGTTACCAAACACTTCTCTCATAGTGGTTCCCAAATGCACACAGAATCACAGTGTGATTCTAGACGAACAACACTATCCCTAGCAGATTACCAAAACTCATTCACTACAGTGGAAGTGGTAAGGGAACTGCACACAATCTACATATTTCACGACTGCACTTTAGTGTCAATGCCTGACTCATTTAATCAACACATAAGCAATGACTAGCTTCTAATGCTACTAAAACTTGACAACATGACAGGTTTTAAAATAGTTATCTGTCAGCAAATACAAGATGTTACCAAATGCTTCTCTCACAGTGGTTCCCAAATGCACACACACTCACAGTGTGATTCTAGACAACAACCACTATACCCAGGAGTTTACCAAAAATCATTCACTACTGTGGAAGTGGTAAGAGAACTGCACACAATCTTCATATTTCAGGACTGCACTTTTGTGTCAAAGCCTGACTCATTTAAAGCATAAGCAAAGACTGGCTTCTAATGCTACTAAAAATTGACAACATGACCGGTTTTAAAACAGTTATCTGTCAGCAAATACACGATGTTACCAAATGCTTCTCTCACAATCGTTACCCAAATGCACACAGACTCACAGTGTGATTTTAGACAAGCAACACTATCCTAGGAGTTTACCAAAACTCATTCACTAGTCTGGAAGAGTTAATGGTACTGCACACAATCTACATATTTAAGTACAGCACATCAGTGTCAAAGCATGACTCATTTAATCAACGCATAAGCAAAGACTGCATTCTAATGCTACTAAAACTTCACAACATGACAGATTTTAAAACAGTTATCTGTCAGCAAATACATGATGTTACCAAATGCTTCACTGATCACAAATACACACTAACTCACAGTGTGATTCTAGACAAGCACCACTATCCCTAGGAGTTTACCAAAACTCATTCACTACAGTGCAAGTGGTAAGGGAACTGCACACAATCTACATATTTCAGGACTGCACTTTTCTGTCAAAGCCTGACTCATTTAATCAAATCATAAGCCATAACTGTCTTCTAATGCTACTAAAACTTCACAACATGACAAGTTGAAACAGTTATCTGTCAGCAAATACACGATGTTACCAAATGCTTCTCTCACAGTGGTTCCCAAATGCACACAGACTCACTGTGTGATTCTAGACCAGGGGTCTCCAACCGGTCGATCGCGAGCTACCGGTAGCTCGCCGAACCCCCATGAGTAGCTCGCGCCTCGCATCTCAATTTTGTAGCCTGTTATTGTCATTTATTGTTCTTAGGTCTTTTTCCATAGCCGCTGCCTGCCATCTCCAAAGCCAGCTGCTCAGATTGGCCTAACTGAGCTCAGCTGGGGCGGGGCAGGGCAAAGATGATGACGCTGTTCCTGAACTGGTTACCTCGCCACCTGCCTTTCACAGCCAGGCACCGCAGTCTTGATTGTGCAACACGTGGTGCCGGAGCAAGCACCAGGCGGGTCGGATCGGAGGAGCAGGTCCCGTAAAGCCTGCTAGCATGCAGGTGGCGCAAGCAGTATTGAACTGCTACAAACCCGCACCACCTGCCTTTTTCTGTCTGGATTCGGAACATATTCAATCAGAAGCAGATTAAATGGTAAGCGCTGGCCTGGCCAGTAACACCATAATGCACTGTTCTCTAGACTGGAGCTGCGATGTGCGCCTTCTATACTTAGCCACTGGTTGCCACGGGCTCTTGAAAGACTGTTAATGTTTTTTTCCCGCTTTCCAGCTCTGCATTATAAATCAGAAGAACCCTTGTGTTGCCAAGTTTCCTTTACCTAAGGCACAAGATAGAAAGCTCTTGCAGTCTGCGCTCCTAAAAAGAATGTAATTGTTCCACTCTTGAGAACAGCTGTGAATTTATGATCCAGTTTCAACTCTTTCATACGCTCTGTGACCAGGTCACTGACAGAGCACAGGCACGGTCATCCAAATTATGCATGTGTTTGTAGCTTTCTAAACCGCAAAACTACCGATTCACTCCATGCCGCAGTCACCCTCGGGTCTTTAGATCACACCATCTTGTGTTACTATGAGTTATGCTCTTAACATAGTAATTATGGACCCGAAATCCGTGCATGCATAGTATTGTTCGTAAGAAAAAAACCCTCCCGGGTGATGGGAAATGCATGACGGAGCGCTGGGCAGGCAGCACTGGATGTGATGTTCTCGAGTGTAAAGTGGTGTGTGTTGTTCCTTTTCCCAGTTTAGCCGGTGTCTCGGGAGATTCGCAATGGGATGATGCGGCCTAACAAAGGACCCCCTCCCGTAAAATCCCACACTCTGTTCCACGGATGTGATGACACGCCGTGCTTGACCGTGTGGGGCTCTGTCCACCACGTGTCCGAGGGGAAGCCAGCTGCAGTCGTAGGGGAGTGATTTTGCCCTCACGTGGTTCTCATTGTGGGGCGTGCGTAAATGAAGTGAATCCTGACTTTAGTGTTACTCACATGGCGCCACAGTGCATGTTTGGTTCAGTCGCATATCGGCTGAGTGACCATATCCAATATTCAGGGATAGTGATGTGTGTTTTCAATATTTAACACAGCAGCAGCTCACTAACATTACTGCACAGTCTCTGTGATGCTGTCCCATTTCTTTTAAGTTTAAAGAGGATTTTATTGAAGAATGAAAAAAGTTGCAATACAATAATAATATACATATATGATAACAAATACATTATAAATCAGATCAGAGCAATGGAAGAGGTAGAGAGAGAAAGAGAAAGAAGAAAAGAGGGAAAGAAAAAGGGATATCATCAAAAGCATATTACAACAATATATTAAATAAGTGGTAGTATAAGGAACAAATATGATTTCATAATACAGGAATTATTATGTAACAAGAGATAAAGCAAATTGGCAAAGTTACCTATAATAATACTATCAGAATTATTAATAAGAACAAAAAACATCAAGGAGGTTTAGATACTTCTTCTCTGCAGGGGTTGTGTAAGGGAATGGATTGGGCAGACAAATTTAGAAAAGAGGTAATGGGTAGCCATAATAGGTCTCTTTTAATCGCAAGGGAGATAGGATAGACATATGCTCTATCTAGCCTATGGTTATAACAAACCCCATACCACCATGCTTGATAGGAAATAAGGGAAGTATCTTTCCAAGCTTTCGTAATTTGTTGAAACGCCACAGCAAGAAGGAGGTCAACAATGGAGGTATCAGTGTTGGAGGGGGACCATATTTGTGAGAGACTCCCAAGAAAAATATGAGAAAAAGAAAAGGGGAAATTGGTAGAAAAAATGGAATTAATTTGTCGCCACACTTTGCCCCAAAAAAGATGAACAGCAGGGCAAATAAACAACATGTGGTTAAGATCAGCCACTAAAGCCGAACAGGACCAACAGCTGGACGGGATAGAGGGGTCAATGAGGTGTAGTTTGGATGGAGTAATTAAAAGTCGATTGTATATAAAAAATAGCGTTTGGGTTGTATTCGCCGCTCTAGATGATTTCCTTATTTTGTTCCAAATGTTATCCCAAGTAGTAAGAGGAAAACAATCCCCTAAATCTGATTCCCAGGCACACTCCACAGGAGATTTCATTCGATTAGCAGACGTATCTCGTAATTTTTTATAGATTTGAGAAGCCGATGGAGAAGAGTGCAAAGATGGTAAGGAAATGAGAGAGGAATTGTGTTGAATGGAAGTATCCGTAAGGGCATCCAGAGTAGCTTGAGCCGCCGATTTTAATAGAATATATTTAGGGTGAGAAGAAAGAGGGAGAGAGAAACGATCCTGAAGGACAGAAAAGGAAATAAAAGAACCATCATGAAAAAGTTGATGAGTCCATTTGAGACCTAGGGAGAGCCAATCGTTCCAAAAGATAGATCTATTTTTAATCTTGATAAGGGAGTTATACCAAATAGGGGATTGTAAAAAACGAGCACGGTCATTTAGGTTATGTAAAATAATAGGTTGAAAGGTCTTGCAAACATGTTGGAGAATAGGAAGAGAAAATTTCTTTGGAGCTTGTGACAATGAAACAAATTCTTCAAACGTAAAAGGTTGAAAAAAGGAAGACTCAACCTCTACCCATAGAGGACAAGAAGAGGGGTCAGAAGTATGATCAGAAATGAAAAAAGCAGAGTGAGCAAGGAAAAAGGAAGTATGATACGACGAAAAATCAGGAAAGTTAACACCACCTAAGTGTTTAGGAGATTTGAGTCTGGAGAAAGACATTCTGGCCGTTTTGTTTTGCCATAAGAATTTAGATAAAATGGAGTAGATAGTCTTGTAATAGAACTTAGGAATGTGAACCGGAAGATTCGACAAAAGAAACAAAACTAAAGGAACCAACATCATCTTGATAGAATCTAGTCTACCCCACCAAGATAGGAACAAAGGATGCCATTGATTCGTAGAGGTAGTGAGAGCAGTAAGTAAATTTTTAAAGTTCAAAGCCACTGTGTCCTTAATAGAAGGTGTAAACCAAAGACCAAGATATTTGATTTTGTTCGGGCTCCAATTAAAGGAAGAAGTTAAAAAATCGGCATGAAAACAAAATTTATTAAGAGGAAGAATTTCGCACTTGTCTACATTAAGCTTATATCCAGACACTGATGCGTAGTTCGAGACTTCTGATAAAAATGCTGGAAGAGATGTATGGGGATTCGAGAGAAATAATAAAATATCATCTGCGTATGCGGAAATCTTTAACTGTGTAGAACCATAAGGGAAACCAGAAATATCAGCGTTCATACGAATTTTAGTTAAAAAGGGTTCTAATGCTAATATAAATAAGAGTGGGGACAGCGGGCATCCCTGTCGAACCCCACGGAGAAGCGGAAAGGAAGAGGAAACAAGGCCATTAGCTAGAATAAAGGATCTAGGAGAAGAGTAAAGCATTGAGACATAAGAAAGAAATTTAGGACCAAAACCAAACCAGGAAAGGGAGGAAAAAATAAATTGCCAATTGACTCTATCAAAAGCTTTCTCAGCGTCCAATGCAATAGCTGCCAATGACGACTTATGAGAGTGCGATTTACTTAAAACATTAAAGAAGAGACGGGTATTATCAGATAAGTGACGTCCTTTGATAAATCCACATTGTTCTTTGGCAATTAATTTTGGGAGAATTTTTTCTAAACGAAGGGCAAGGATCTTGGCAAAAATTTTGTAATCTAAATTAATTAAGGAAATGGGCCTATAATTCTTACAAAAGGTGTGATCTTTACCATCCTTGGGGAGAAGACAAATAAGGGCCTCTTGAAAGGTACCTTCTGATCTTTGGGAAGTTATAAAGGATGAGAAAAGTTGGTGAATCCTAGGAAGAAGTAAGGAGGAGAAATGGGAATAAAATTCTATAGTAAACCCATCAGGGCCAGGGGCTTTACCCCTCTTCAGAGTTTGGATAGCCTCCAAAATGTCATTGCGAGTAATGTCAGCCTCTAAAGGGGAAAAATCAACTTCTGAAGAGGAAGGTGGGGCAATGGACGATAAATAACGAGTAATATCGGATACGGTTGGGGAGGATTCCGGAGTATATAGACGCTGATAGAAATCCGTAAATTCGGCCAAAATATCTTCATCTTTATGGACCTTAACATTAGAGGAGGTAACAATAGATTCAATTTTAGTACGTTCCTTCCTGACTTTGAGGTATCTAGCTAAAAGATTACCGGCTTTATTTTGGGCAGTATAATACTTAGCACTAGACTTAAGTAAAAATAGATTGGCAGAATCAGTGGAAATTTTGTTAAAGGAGAGCTTAGCCTTAATAAGATTATCTAAGTCGGATTGTTTCTTAGAAAGGTAAAAGGAGTGTTCTAATTGTTTAATTTGTGTGTTAAGAGATTGGGCTGATTGAGAGGCTTTACGACGTTTACGGGCAACAAATGTAATAATGAAGTCTCTAGAGGCGGCTTTAAAAGTGTCCCAAATAAGGGAAGGAGTTAACTGAGGTGAGTCATTTTCTACAAAAAATGAAGAGGCAAAATCCATAAAAGCTGGTGGAAATTGTGGGTCCAGTAAAAGAGAATTATTAAACCTCCATCTCCTAGTGCCTTTCACGGGGGGGAGTAATTCCAGGCTTAAGGAGACTGGAGCATGATCAGAAATTAGGATAGAACCTATGTCTGAGTGAGTAATTAGCTGAGTGAGGGCTTTGGAAATGAAAATATAATCTAACCGGGACTGGGAAGAGTGAGGGGGTGAGTAAAAGGTATACTCTCTAAGAGTAGGGTGGCAGAGCCTCCACGAATCAACAAGGGCTCTTTGGGTGATAGTGGATGTAAACAAAGAATGCATGTGGGAAGGGGAGAATCTAGAGTCAGATCTTCTATCCAAAAAGGGGTCTACAACCATATTACAGTCTCCACCCAAAATTAGATAATCATCGGTGACTTGCATAAGTAAGGAGAGAATATGGGGCCAAAAGACTTTGTCAGGAACAGTGGGAGCATAAATATTAATAATAGTCAAAGGAACTTTATTAATCAGCAAAGAAACTGCTACCCACCTACCATCTGTATCGTTATCTTGATTGACAAGCTGAACATCTAACTTCTTATGGCATAGAATGGCAACACCATTGCGCTTCCCAGAACCAGGAGAGGCAAACACATGACCAACCCAATTGCGACGCAATTTAGGAATTTCAGTATCTTTAACATGAATTTCTTGTAGTAAAACAATATCCCCTTTTAAATTTGCTACATGAGATAAAACTCTTTGGCGTTTAATAGGTGACCCAAGACCTTTAACATTCCAGGATAAAATATTCAAAGTCATTCACATAGAAGGAGAAAAATGTAAATAAAAGGAAAACGGAAAAGCATAAATAGGGAAAAATTGGATAGTAACCTTACAATAGTAAAGAAAGGAAAGACAAAGCATTGCAGGGAGAAGAGATAGTATCAAACACAAGAAAGAAAAGTAGATACATAATATAATAAAAACGACCAAGGAACTACCATAAAACACATTATATTGAAAAGGGAAGAAAATCAAAGAATACAGAGATGAAACGAGAATGAAAGAGGTATGAACAAATAAGGAAAAAAGATAAAAGATAGATTGAAGAAACTGAACCCCGAGAAAGAGAGAAGAAGAAAGAAAAAAGCAATAGGTAAGAGTAAAAGAAGGAAGAATGAAACAATGATACTGAGAAAAGAAAGAAGGAGTAAGAGAGGAGAATAGAATAAGGAGAAGAAAGCGAGAAAGCATACAAAACCAATTCCATAAACATAAGAACACAATGGCAAAAGACATACCACAGGAGAACAAGAAAGGATGAGGGTGTTGGAACCACATCAGGGAAATGAAACGCCGAACGGGAAACCACAGGGCAACGACGGCAGGGAGGGCGGCATCCAGGAAAATTGAAGAGGATAACAAACAGGGGCCCAAGTATCCAAAACTAAGGGGAAAAAAGACCAAATACAGATGTTAACGAAGTGGAACAATAAACCATATACAGTAAAACAGCTAACATTCTACATGAAGGAAGAAAAATAATTATAATCTGGAGACATCCATAGACTCATGACGACAGTTATTCAAAAATTGTTGGAGAACAGCTGGATCTTCATAAGAGACAGTCTTGTTATTGTATGTCACTTTAAAAAGGCATGGATGAAAAAGGCCATATCTCGCATTAAGACTTCGAAGAGCAGGTCTCATTTCCAGGAATTTTTTCCGACGATCTGCAGTCACTTTGGCATAGTCTTGAGTAAAAAATAGATTGGAGCCTTGCCAAGAGATCTTTCCTTTTTGTTTGGCAGCTTGGAGTACTTTGAGGAGGTCCGTATATTCCAAAAAATATAGAATAGTACCTCGAGGTCTCGCTGAGGAGGAAGAAGAAGCAGACAACCGGCCCAAACGGTGAGCGCGTTGAATGTTCAAAGGAGGAGATTCAGGAAGACCAAGAAGAGACGGTAAGAATGACTGAAAAAATGAAATTGGATTGGAACCTTCAAGGCCTTCAGCTAAACCATAAATACGTAAGTTGTTGCGCCTGTTGCGGTTTTCCAATTGTTCGACTTGTTGTTTGAGTCGATCAACTTCTGTATGTAATAGGGGTACTTGCTGTAGGGTATCTTCGGACGCGTCAACTCTTTGTTCAAGGACCACAACTCTCTGGACGGTGTGAGACCAGTTGTCTTCAAGGCTTTGTAGGCGCGAATTAGTTTCTTCCATATACGGCTTCAAAGCACGAATTTCCTCAAGGAGAAGCTCCATAGAGACTGAAGAGGATGGATTAGTAGGAGAAGGGGGGTTAATTTTTGCCCGTTTGCCAGAGGGCGGAGCTGTAGGTAATTTGGAGAGTTGTTTGGGGCGAGTATCCGCCGAAGAGGAGGATTTATGATCGGAGGACTCTGGAGAAGCTTCATCCATAGTGTCCCGTAGGACATTAAAAGGATTGTTGTCAGCCAGTGGCGAGGAGATAACTTGGTGAGCCCCAGCGCGGGCGCCACTGCGAGCACCGCGCGGCATTGCCATGTAGAAACAGAAGACAAAGTTTCTTTTGATGACGGAAGAGACGGTCCCAGGTAGAGATGATTCAGACAACAATATCTGTCAAAATTGGAAAAAGTCTGCCACAGAGCGTTGATGAAAGGAGAACGAAAAACTGAAGAAAAAAGATTCTGCGGGAGGTACTCCAATAATTTGTCACAAAGAAAACCCGGAAGCTACACCATACATGAAGAAAAAACCTTTGTGCATATATTATAATATCAGTCTCGTAGTGAATGGTACTGATAAAAAGGGTGACGAACGCATCAGTAAACTATCGTCACAAAAAACAAAATGGCGGCCGTTGTTCTGACTGACTGCATTTCTGGAAATAAAATCACCTTAACGGCATGGAAACTCTCCGTTATTCCTCACACCGATAGCTGAGGTATTCCGACTAAGGACATGTCGATGTTGCGACCCAAAACAGAAGAAAAGAAGCCTGGAAGCCCTCCACTGTCTACGTCGCCGCGGAGCTCCCGAAATCAGCGGCCATCACCAACGGCTCCAAAGCCACGCCCCATGCTGTCCCATTTCTAATATGTGATATTCTGTTTCGATCAAAAGAATCATTTTTATGGAAATTGCATGAAACATTACCCACACTATGTAAATCTGCACATCCATCGGCCCACCTGCAGCCTTATATATTTATGCAATATTTCCCACTAGCGAAATTCTGGCAGGTCCAGCTTTCTGCACTTTGTGGCGGTTGCAAGTTTTCCCACTTCTCTCTTCTTGAGTGAAGTTTTTTTCCCCGACTTGCAGGATAAGTTTCACTTCATAAAGCACATAGTTTTCTCCACTGAAAAGTTGCATGTGCGATGTTACTAAAACGCCAAAGTGAAAAAATAATGTAGGTACATTTGCAAAGCGGCCCATATGATTGTACAAAGGTCGCAAAAGAAAAGCTTTGTTAGCTCATAATTGTAAGGTGCTCCCTGCACTCAGGTGCATAGCCTTGATAAAATACTGCAGGGGACAGGAGGTGTATGGATGGTAATTGTGAGTGCATCTTTTCTGCCGTGCTTTAAAGTGCTACTAGCAACATCTCATTGAGGTGTGCAGTGTTGTACGGAGTCCCTGGTGCATGGTGTTTTTGATTCACTCATGGACAGTAATTCACGAGTTGTTTCAAGTAACAGTGCTGACCCCTGGTCTATAATCAGCATCTCATTCAGGATGTGTAAAAGGAAGAGTATGGGATGCAAGCTATAGAGTTTAAGAGGGTTCTTCAAGCACCTGTTAGGAACGGTTCCTGTTGTCGTAACCCAGCGAGGGTTCTACTAGGGGTAACAAAGCATAGCAGCTGCCACCCAGGTGCAGCCTCGTTTTACCCATATCATGCCAAATTCATCTGCCTCTTTCTTGCTGGCGCCCACCAGTGACCATTAATCCAGATCACCGCCTACAAACCCCTCTGTACCTCCTCAAGGTTAAAGGTCGCTGCCCTCCTGGCACTTTTTCACCAGAAGACACTCTCTCCATCTTAAGGCTGGCTTAAGGCCTGCTGTATCACTGTGCACCTTCAAACATGTCCTCACGCCACACATTCATCAGAATGACTTGTCCCATCTTCCCTCTCCCAACGATTCTCACCTG
This sequence comes from Triturus cristatus, assembly GCF_964204655.1. NCBI lineage: Eukaryota > Metazoa > Chordata > Amphibia > Caudata > Salamandridae > Triturus > Triturus cristatus. The sequence goes on from NC_140580.1 coordinate 955,999,024, forward strand.
ATCACCAAAGGGACGGGGGCTGGGCAATATCAATGCGCCTTATGAGGAGAAAATGAACTTTCCAAACCATGTTCATTACGGGGAACATCGACTTCGTGGAGGTGATGGTATTTATATTTGTGGTTTTATATTGTTCTGATGAGGCCCAACAAACCATACCAATGCAATGCAAAGTATAATAAAATTTAAAACTTTACAAAAAAAAGAGTATGTAGTGAAGGGGAAATAATTGAGGTTCTTCTTACTAAAATGAGTCTCTTTTTTTTAAAACTAATGACCACATCTATGTTAGACTTTAATAAATCACATTTGGTAAGCAATATATGTTGAGGTTTAACTTTTGCAGTTTGTGAACAAGTTGATCGATGATCACAAAAGGAGGTCATAGGCTTGTATCCCACAGTAGTTCGTTATACTTTCCAGGTATGCTTCCAAGCAAGACAAGCTTTTGCTTCAGGTAGCACAACCTGCGGCTGTCTGTCACTTCAAAAGAGGGAGTGCAGCCCCTTATGTTCAAACGACAGTAAGGGCTCCAAAGAAAGGCTTAAAATCAATTAAACTGGGCGTGGGGCGTCTCTCAAAAAAATGCGCGAGTTGCTTGGCCTTTTAGTAGCTCACGACGATTTTCACTGATCAGAAGTAGCTCTCACTACAGAAAAGGTTGGAGACCCCTGTTCTAGACAAACAACACTATCCCTTGCACTATACCAAAACACATTTCTTCATCTAGAAGCAGTACTACATTTTAGTATAGAAACATAACATAACTCATTTCACAAATTCATAAACAATGACTGGTTTCTAATTCTACCAAAATATAAAAACAGCACAGTTATCTGTCTACAAACACATGAAAAACACAAATGCTTGTCACAGAATGGTTTCTACATGTACACACATTGTAGAGAAAAAAAGTACTCCCTACACTTTAGCAGGAGAAATACATTAGTCTGATTAAAATCAAAATGATCTACATACATCCCCTCACAATTAAATAACTAATCTTTCAAGTTATTTTGTAGATTAAGAAGTATATCAATCACTCACCATATTTTCTTTTACAGAATCTCTGCACTGTTCACCTCAGCAAAAACAAAGAATGGAAAAGTTTACCTTTCATTTTCCACACATGTACATGTAAACATCAAATCACAATCCTTCACACATAAACTCAAAAGCAAACACACATTTCTATTGGTTAAACATTTCAACCCTTTCCAACTGAAATACATTTCAACCCTTCCCCCAATCTGCCTGTTACCATAGAAACAGGTCATGGAACACTGCACTGAGCTCACAGGTCACAATTTCAGCACACAATATTACTAAACAAGACAGGAAGTGTGCTTGACTTTTCAACATATCAGCTTATCACATATAATGTTCCTTACAATCTGTTTTTGTTAACCAATAAGAATCATACCTTTGAAAAACAGAAATATACACCCTACCTTTCAGTGTAGAAAGTAGTCATACAACCAATGATTTCTTGTCTTTTTTCAAAAAACATTGCCGTGGATCCGCGCACCCAACGCGTGAGAATCCGTGCACCCAACGCGTTAGGATGTGCGCACCGTGCGCGCATTTCGCCGTTTAAAAAAAAAAAAAGGGGGCCCCAGGGGGTCCATCTGGGACCCCCTAAGCACCTCTAGAGGGTCAGATATTTCCACTCTGCCCCCTTTATATGTTTTACACACTTATTCCCCTTGCTTCTTCAGCCTCGCTTCTACCGAGGCAGAAAATGGCCGCCAACAGTTCCTGGTTTCGAATGTAGAGAGACACTCGACAGCCAATTAGCATTCAGCGCGTGATCGGGAGGGTGCGCGCTTGGTTCGGGGAGGGTGCGCTTACGGTGCATGTACGGTCCGCGGATCCTCCGCGGCCATAGATATCACTAACTATTTTACCTTAATTTTCTCAGGAACTACTGAACAGATTCACACCATTTATGCAAAAGGCACAAGTCTGAACTGAGGACTACCTCTTTGCCAAATTTGGTGTCATTCCGTTCTGCGGTTCGGGCTGTAGCTGCGACAACAGATCCTATGGGAAATTGCATGGGGAAAACGCGTTTTGGGACCCCCCTTTTTTCTCGGCCCCCGTTTGACTAATCACCACAAAACTTTCAGGGTAGGAGCGGAGCGGAGCTGGCCAAAAGTTTGGAAAAGTTCGCGAAGATTCGTCAATCGGCGCCAGACTTATTGGGAATAGAATGTTGCGGATTTCCTATGGAAAATAGGTCCTAACTATAACTATCTACTGGCGACCGCCAGTAGATAATATATATATATCAGCAACAATTCCTTACACCAAGGATGACGAAGCCATGTTCTTGACAAAATAACAGTTTTAATTGTCAGCTGTCGGACGCGTTTCGCCTGACCTGCAGGCTTGCTCACCAACAAACTAATAAAGTTTTCAGCCATTTTAAATGCAGTGCGTGAATCGTCATTTGTGAAACTACAATCTTAGTGCATAAGAAGACAGACTAGTAGTCCTTAAACAAACCTTCTTTACAATTTGTTAAGGGAGCCTTTGCCGGACATAAAATCAATTCATGTTTGCATGATTAATAACTGATAATTAGTTTGTGCTCTCAATAATAACAGCCATTGAATTTGTCGATAAGATCAATGTGAATCATGAAAATCTAAAATTCACATGCAATATCAATAGACAACAGGTAGACTTCCTAGATGTCAACATCTTTATTCGTGAGGGACAAATAGCCACCACCCTCCACTGGAAAAGCACTGCTGGCAATTCCATACTACATGCCAGCAGTGCTCATCCCAAACATGTCATCAACAACATCCCTTATGGTGAGCTGTTAAGGCTTAAACGTATTTGCAGCACCGAAGAAGACTTAGCCATATGTACCACCCAAGCCCTCACGAGATTCAGACAGAGAGGGTAAAAGGATATTATCCTAAATCAGGCAGTCAACAAAATGAATGCCAACCCCAGGGATTCACTGTTAAAAGAGAAAGAGGTGAAAGGCACAGATCCTGGGAAAAAAGACAATGAATCTGCTCCCAGGTTTATAACAACCTATAATCGCCAAAAAAGGAAGATCAGAGCCATTATAACAAAAAGCTGGCCCATACTACTAACAGATGGTGTGTTGCCTCCAAGGCTCCCCTCCACTCCCACCATTACATATAGGAAAGGGCCCTCAAATCACTAAGAGTTTTCCAGCACTGAGTAAAGATCAAATGTGGTTACAACCCCGGCCGGGGTTTGTAAAATGTTCCAGCTGCAGGGCTTGTAGGTTTGGAACCAACACCACCCAATATGCCATCCCATTTAGTCCAGAAATGATTAACATCAAGGGGAATTACAACTGTGGAGCTGAATACGCTGTCTACGTTCTGACATGCGCCTGCAGCTTGAGATACGTGGGCAGCACCAAGCTGCAGGTGCATGTCAGAATCCTCCAGCATCTTCAAGCAATCGTTAACAATGACAGCTCATATCCAGTCGCAAGACACTTTAAGCTAATACACAAAAATGATTTACAGTGTCTTAGTTTTTTCGTAATAGCGGCAATTCCCAAACCACGCAGAGGTGGGGACAGAGACAAGATGCTGAGAAGGATGGAATCCAAAATAATCTTAGAACTAGACAGCAAATTCCCAAATGGATTAAACACGACAGAGGATCTCTATAATTTTTTTATAAATACAGAATCATAGTATTTGTGAATATAAATTGGTTGTTTTCTGAGAATTTAGCATTGACCACAGCTTTTTAGGCTACCTCCCTGCAGCATCGTAGTTTTTTTCAAACATAAACACATACAAAATATTTTTTAATTAACAATTTTCTTTATGGGACTGTTTCAAAAATTGTTTACACACTATGTTTGCACGTCTAATAAGCTGATGATAGGACAAAGGTTCAATCATTTTCATAATGTTACATCAGTACTATACCGGGTGGTTAGGCAAACAATGGTCTTAACAAACCCAAATCTAGTTTACATATATTGGTTTTTAGCACATTTAACAATAACTTGTTCAAAGGGAATCATAGAATTTATCAACATTTTTGGCTGTATATGGGCAAGTGCAGAATTGACAAATAAGTGAGGCGATATTTGCACAGAACTGCATGTTGTTTTAGAATGCGTACGTTTGCACATGTTTCACATGTTTACAGATCTTTTGCTTGATTTGCACATCAGACTTATGCTGTATTTACACATGCATATTTAAATTGTGTAATGTTGCACATATTTCTCTGCTGTATGGTGCACATATTTAGTATGTGAGGCGATATTCACAGAGAAGTTAATGCTGCTCTAAAAATTTGCGTAATTTGCACATGTTGGTAGATCTTGCTTGATTTGCATAATAGCTTCAATATGTGAATTGTGTGATATTGCACATATTTTTCTATTCAGTGTTGCACATATCTTTTTGCATTATTTGCACAAAAATATGCAATATATCTGCCCGTTTGCATAAAATATTAACGATCACTATGTATATATTTATGCATTGCCCATAAGTTCTAGTATTTATACAGGAATTGTAAGATGATCAAATATATTGCTTGCCTTTTGTTTTAGCCCTATTCACAAAACTAGTTCTCATAGTATTATTTGCATTTGTGCTTTCAAATTATTTATGTTTTTGGATCTTAATATGCTTCTTCTTGCTAAATCGGCAAGATTTAAACATGACAATTGCCTGATTCCTGGGATTCGTGTTGTCTCTGTTCGCCGAACTGGAAGTGCGGGGACGGCTTGTTTTTGACCTTCTTTACAATTTGTTAAGGGAGCCTTTGCTGGACATAAAATCAATTCATGTTTGCATGATTAATAACTGATAATTAGTTTGTGCTCTCAATAATAAAAGTGGAAAAAGAAGGCGGCGCATCTGATATTACATTGTTCACAATCATGACAAACCTAGTGTCATATAGCGTAACATTTACTCAAAATGTCATATTGATAAATTCGCAAACGCTGGGATATAATTGATCAGGAGCCTGATTTTCAAGATCTGTTTAAGGATCCCCCTCTCTTTGCACACACTAGACCAAAGAATTTGAGGGATCTCCTCAAAAGCCACACTCGCCCCGCAATATTGAACAACGCGGGCATGAGAAAATGCTACAACTGTGGGCAATGCAGTAATGTAATTACAGGGAACGTGTTCACACACCCTCACACAGGCAAAGGCATTAAACTTCAACACACCTCAGACTGCAACACAGAATGGGTTATTTATGCTATTAAGTGCCCATGCGGCCTTGTATATGTAGGGAAGACAAGCCGCAAAATTAAAACCAGGATCATTGAACACAAGAGCAGGATTCGCAACAGCAATTTGACATCCTCCCTGGTTACACATTGGGTAAACACATCTCACACCATTCCACAACTACGTTTCACAATTTTAGAACGTCTTCACATACAGACAGATTCAGACATGAACAATGTCCTTGCACGCAGAGAAACACACTGGATTAAATTCTTAGGAACAGTGACTCCGGGTGGTCTAAATGATCATTATGAACTATTATGCTTTATTTAAGGTTTTGACATGACGTTCATTTGTAAAGGATTTGCACTCGTATTTAAGTTTTTGTTTCTCTTGTGGAAGCTCATATCCACTCTTACTTGTTTATTCTCTTTTTATATACACTGACTCTAACATACATTTTAGCTTTGATCCCTTGTGTAATGGCAGTCTATACGTTTCCAATCATAAGTATAATTTCTAGGACTCATATTCTGTGGATATAGCAGCTACAGCCACTTAGATTCACTTGATTCCTAAGTCCCATCTCTATTTCATTGTTTTACCCTATTCTACAGTCCTCTTTTCATTGCCACCACTTTAGAACTTTCTTCTCTTTTTAAGCCCTTCAGTTTCACGCCGTACGTATGCGCCAATTTCAGCGAGAGAATTTTGGAAGCTTTTTTGTATACACACGGATTAGAACAGAAGGTGAGACGCGATCCTTCACTCGCGCAGTAGAAATACTGAAACTTTTAAATTCCATTTCAGTATAGCAACCGAGAGTAACTTCTCTGGGTGCTTCTATTACAGGCACGGCACTTCCTTATACCACCGGAGTAGCGGATATCACTCTCGGCATCTAATAACTGAGGAGGGTGAGTCCATATGGCACGAAGCGAATTTAGTTTTACTCGCAGTAACGTACGATGTTATACGCAACCGGCAGCTTATAAAACACATCTTTTTTCAGACGGTTTGTCACCAACTGCCCAGGGAACTTTTTTTCAACACTAGGCAACGCCGATATTTCGGTAAGCTTGCAACATATTTTTACGCTTTCACTTTTGGGTGACATTTTATTTATTTTTTTCTTAACTTCACCATCATACGGGAATCTTTTTAAAGGTCCTCTTTTCTTCTCCTAGTTTTGCTTTTTTTCCGAGTGCAAATTCTATAATATTTAAATGTTATCACAACATGGCTAACAGCACACATGTGACTTTTGTTGTAGTTCCGTTTGGAGGTCAAGAAGAATTGAACGCAAGAAATTTCGAAAACTGTTTATTGTCAATTTAGAACTCATTTATCCCCTGACGAAGGGTTAGATATTAACCCGAAATGCATTGGGATTTTTAACGCAACATTGAATGTTTATTTACTCTTTTTGATTTGAACAGTTATGCATTGTATTAGGTGATGTGAAACTTTAAATGCATACTAAATGGCTTGAAGTATAAAGCGGACAATACAATTTATTTTCTAAACAATTATGGTGGTAGTGTTTTTTGGAACACAAGACTGTGCAATTTTCTTTTTCTATGCAAACCTAACATTTGTTAATACTTTGTTTTACATAAATTGAGACCTTAGGTCCTAGCTGTGATTCACGCAGGCTCTGGTTTTTCCAGAACCTTTCTTTCTTCATATTGATAAATTGATCATTTTGGTTACATCCCCATTACGAAATTCATGTAATTTGTATGAATATGCCCTAGTATGCAAATTTCGTCATCCGAATTTTGCAAAGCCGATTTAAAGTTATGCAAAATCATATTACGACATCATGGGAAAATAGACAGAAAAATCACACTCAAATTTCATGTGTTTGCAATTGAACAATACATATACATTCTATGAACTTTTTCATTATCAAATCTTGCCCAAGTGGCCATGCTAAATGTTTTGAGCTACGCTCCTGTGTTTACAATTTAACAATACACGAACATTTTAATAATGCATAAGCATTCTCAAATCTTGCCCAAGTGGGCCTATTAAATATTGTGAGCTCCTGGCGCACTGCTGCTCAGAGGATGATATCCACTTGTGTCCTGAGGTCCGTAGGACACAAGAGGACCTCATCGCCCCACCAGCAGTGCGTCAAAAGGCCGTAATGGACCCCCACATTTGAATATTTAGTGTCCTGGGGCAGTGTGGGGGGCTCAAGCCCCTCACACTAATTATTACTTATAGCCCTGGGGAGGTGGTGTTCCCTGGGCTTGGGAGGGCCCGTGGGCCCCCTGCCCTTATTTAATTAAAGCCCCGGAGAGGTGGTGGTCCCTGGGGATGCGGGGGGCCGCGTGCCCCTGTGCATAAATTATAAAGCCCCGGCCCACCCGGGGGCTTTTTAACCACGCTTCGGTTTTTTTCATAATTTCAGACGGATTCACGCACCCAGCGCAAATTCTGTCGAAATTATTTTAAAAAATTCTTTTTGTGGGCCTGACGATCCTTGTGGGACCCCCTGAGCAGGCCTAGGGGGTCAGGGTGTTTCTACCCTGCCCCCTGTTCTTCATTTTTATCTTTTTTCACCTTTTTCTTGTGACTCAGTTACCGAGTTACAGATGGCTGCCAACACTTCCTGGTTTGGAGTGTTGGCAGAGTGAAGCTCGTGCCCAGGAGGGTTCGCAAACCCTCCTCAGTGTTCATATATTGATAGTTTTATTTTTTTGAATTTCTCAGCAACTACTGAATGGATTTACAACATTTAAAGAAAAGAGTGCTTTCTGAACTAAGAGCTACCTTTTTGCCAAATTTGGTGTAATTCCGTTCAGCTGTACGGGCTGTAGCCGTGTCTAAAGTTTCCTATGGAAATTACCATGGGGAAAACGTGTTTTACGGGCTCCCCATTTTTTCTCAACCCCGCTCGACAAATCACCCCAAAACTTTCCAGACAGGAGCTGACCTGAGTGAACCAGTAATATAGAAGAGTTCACGAAGATTCGTCAAATGGCGCCAAAGATATTGGCAAAAGAAAAAAAAAATTGGGAATAGAAACTAGGTCCTAATATATATATATATATATATATATATATCTCCCAACATTGCTCAACGCTTGAGGCCGCACCCGCTGCAAGTTTAAGGAACATCCTTTATTCAACACAAAACAGGCAGTTGTTAATCCAGTGTTCATAGGACCCACTGGAGGGCGTAACAAAGCATTAATTATACTACAAACACCAGCGTGCATTGCAGAATGACGTGAACTGAGGCACACCAGGGGCCACTTAAGAATAATTTAAAAGCACGTGTGATGTTTGGTAGGTTGCTTGGAACTCACCGTTTATGCCGATTGCCTCTGAGGAAAGAGATGGAATCTCTGAAACGCGTCAGGCTCAGGCTATGAACACTGGATTAACAACTGCCTGTTTTGTGTTGAATAAAGGATGTTCCTTAAACTTGCAGCGGGTGCGGCCTCAAGCGTTGAGCAATGTTGGGAGACATATATATATATATATATATATATATATATATATATATATATATATATATATATATATATATATATATATATATATATATATCTCACAACCATGATTCCCCAATCCATGGAACCGTCTCCCAAAAGACCGCACTCTGGAGCCATAGAGCTTTTCTATTTTCTTCTTTTAATGCAACGTTTCTGCAGTTGTTTATCGACAAACCCGTTTCGGCGTACTCGCCTTCGTCAGTATCCATAATTCAGTGATATGCTGTGTTTAAATAAAGTTGTGCTATACAAAAAGCCAACGACATAGAAAGTGTCTTGGTGCTTCAAATCAACATAAACAAATTCATTCATCATGTGGCAAACATCTTGGAATCATCTTAATGTGCACTGTTAACCTCACAGTTCTATTCCTTGTGTATATACAATTACAGTGCTCAATCTCTTATTACTCTTTCGTTAATAAATGCCGATGTTATATACAAATGTTTTCGGCGTAATCACTGTTGCTATGTTATTTTGCAACTCGAGTTGGAGACCACGGAGACAGAGTCAGCACAGCCATTTCTTGGTTGTGTTGTTATTTAACTTCCTCTGACACCATCAATTCATTTGTTTTGTCTCCTTAATGATTGTTTATTTAGATGTCCTGTTGCGATTAGGTCGTAATTACGCCCTGTATGGGCTTGCTGCTTGTTATTGTGTACACTCAGCCATGTCCCTTTTCACAATATTTACAATGTTTACACCATCAACCTCCTCTTATTTAGGATTGCTGGGATCATCCCTGAATGGCTCTTGATTGACAAAGAGGAAGATAAGAGCCAGGATAACAAAATAAGGCTTATCACTAACTACACTGAGAAATCATCCGAGGTGTTCCAAATCCTGAGGAGGAATTGGAGGATGTTGAAATCAGACAGTGTAGTAGGGAAACTGATATCCGAAAACCCCTTGGTGACTTACAGGAAATGGACCTCCCTGAAAGATCATCTAGTGAGAAGTCATTACACACCAAAACAGAAAAGATCGAACCCAATTTAGGGGATCTTCCCCTGCATGAGGTGTAAAGCTTGCAAAAACAGCCAAAAAGTGAAGGACTATTTAATACCAGGAAAAAAGTCCAAAACTTTGATAACAACCTTTCTCAATTGCAATTCAGATTATACAGTTTACTGTTTTGAGTGCCCATGTAGGAAACAATACGTGGATAGTATAATTCACCCCACCAAAAAAAGAGTCCTAGAACATCTGAGGGCAATTAACAACAAGGATCATAAAAATCCAGTTGTCCGGCACTTTGAGATTGAACATAACAGTAACAGCAGTTTATTAACATTCTTTTGCTTGGATCAAGTGGAAAAATCAGAAAGGGGTGGAGACATAGTAAGAAAACTACGCACGCTAGAATCCAAATATATCATTAAAATGCAGAGTAAGACACCAAGGGGATTAAACAATGAAGAAGAGATGTGGGTGCATATAGGGTAATAAATGAAAGAACTTGACAGGCAATCATGAATAAGGCTCCCCGTAGTTAGTAGAGCACAAATGCAACCATGTATAAGGCTCCCCTTAGTAGAGTACACACACCAGAATCTCATGTCGCCAGTAGAGCCCATTCAGGGATGATCCCAGCAATCCTAAATAAGAGGAGGTTGATGGTGTAAACATTGTAAATATTGTGAAAAGGGACATGGCTGAGTGTACACAATAGCAAGCCCATACAGGGCGTAATTATGGCCGAATCGCACCAGGACATCTAAATAATCAATCTAGAAATGCACGGGCGTCTGTGCATGCGCATTTGTGAAAAGAAGTTGCCATCAACGAGGAAGAGGGTGCCCCGGGACACCGCGCTGCAGGTAAGGCATTTTATCTTATTTTTTATCATAGTTTAACCTATTTTAAAAGGAGGACGGGCGGGAGGCGGGCGACGCGTAGTGGGGCTATGCAGAGCGCGCGAGTGTGCGTAGATTTGGCCACACTATGCGATGCTCCACGTAGCCCCACTACGCCCACGACGCTCCCGGGGTTACTTGACGCCCCTCAATCATAGGCTGTTTCTCACAAGTGTTTATGAAGTGCTCCTTTATTCAAATTTTACCGCATGCTTCTATTGGTTATCAGCCCTTGGTGGGCTGCACTCAGTTCGTGCAAGGAAGTTTCTGCATGCTGGGAAGTGTATTCACTTGATTCTTTAAAACATATTTTAGTCCTGTAGTAGGATACATGATGCGCAGGTGAGTGCGTTAAATCAGGCTTCCAGCGCTGAAACGATTTTCAAATTGTTTTGATCCCCAGCCTCTTCATTTACTTGTAGAAAAGATGGTGCAGTCCTGACGCTGCCGGACCACCGCGTTAAATAGATTTCCAACAAATTGCCCTGAAGCTTTCCAGGACACACTCAGTTGCAGGACAGCCCTGCGGCTTACAATGATTTCACTCGCCTTTGCATCACGATGAGTTTAGCTGCCTGACGCGTTTCGGGGCTTGACTCCCCTTAATCATAGGCTGCTTCTCACAAGTGTTTACGAAGTGCTCCTTTATTCAAATAGGAAATATGCAAAGTAACCCACTTAGGGTAATTGATAAATTAGCATGAGGAATAGAAATAAAAAAGAGCCCTTCTGTCTAACTCTGCATAGAAGCGTATGATTAAGATGTTTGTAACATCGAAACCCGTCAGGCAGCAATACGTTTCTGGGACGCTGCGGGAAGTCAGCAAAAGCAGACCGGGTGGTCGACCTCCAGCCGAGTGCCCTCCAAAGCTCTCGGGCACTTTGTTGAATCATAAACTTACGCGGCAGGCCCTATCGTGGGAGGGCACCATCTCGACGATATCAAGAGAGGCTGTGGTGAGGAACGGGTCCTTGGCCGTGCAGCGTTGGAGGTCGCATGAAGAGACTCTCTGTGACGCCCCGGAGTCCTACTAAGGAACAATATAGTTCTAAAATCGCGGATATCAACAGAAACCTACAAAGGGAACATTTTTTGCTTGCTAAAGGACCACAAGTTCCAGCATGCTTCACAAGGACTGCACTATGCAAGTAACCCACTTATGGTAATTGATAAATTAGCATGCGGAATAGAAATAAAAAGAGCCCTTCTGTCTAACACTGCATAGAAGCCTATGATTAAGATGTCTGTAACATCGAAACGCGTCAGGCAGCAATACGTTTCTGGGACGCTGCGGGGAGTCAGCAAAAGCAGGCCGGATGGTCGACCTCCAGCCGAGAGCCCTCCAAAGCTCTTGGGCACTTTGTTGAATCATAAACTTATGCGGCAGGCCCTGTCGTGGGAGGGCACCATCTAGACGATATCAAGAGAGGCTGTGGTGAGGAACGGGTCCTTGGCCGTGCAGCGTTGGAGGTCGCATGAAGAGACTCTCTGTGACGCCCCGGAGTCCTACTAAGGAACAATAAAGTTCTTAAATCGCGGAGATCAGCAGAAACACACAATGGGAACACTTTTTGCTCGCTTAAGAACCACAAGGTCCAGCATGCTTCACGAGGACTGCACTATGCAAAGTAACCCACTTAGGGTAATCGATAAATTAGCATGCGGCATAGAAATAAAAAGAGCCCTTCTGTCTAACTCTGCATAGAAGCCTATGATTAAGATGTTTGTAACATCGAAATGCGTCAGGCAGCAATACGTTTCTGGGACGCTGCGGGGAGTCAGCAAAAGCAGACCGGATGGTCGACCTCTAGCTGAGTGCCCTCCAAAGCTCTCAGGCACTTTGTTGAATCATAAACTTACGCGGCAGGCCCTGTAGTGGGAGGGCACCATCTCGACGATATCAAGAGAGGCTGTGGTGAGGAACAGGTCCCTGGCCATGCAGCGTTGGAGGCCGTATGAAGAGACTCTCTGTGACGCCCCGGAGTCCTCCTAAGGAACAATAAAGTTCTTAAATCACGGAGATCAGCAGAAACCTACAAAGGGAACATTTTTTGCTCGCTAAAGGACCACAAGTTCCAGGATGCGTCACGAGGACTGCACTATGCAAAGTAACCCACTTAGGGTAATTGATAAATTAGCATGCGGAATAGATATAAAAAGAGCACTTCTGTCTAACTCTGCATAGAAGCCTATGATTAAGATGTTTGTAACATCGAAACGCGTCAGGCAGCAATAAGTTTCTGGGACGCTGCAGGGAGTCAGCAAAAACAGACCAGATGGTCGACCTCCAGTCGATTGCCCTCTAAAGATCTCGGGCACTTTGTTGAATCATAAACTTACGCGGCAGGCCCTGTCGTGGGAGGGCACCATCTCGACGATATCAAGAGAGGCTGTGGTGAGGAACGGGTCCCTGGCCGTGCAGCGTTGGAGGTCGCATGAAGAGACTCTCTGTGACGCCCCGGAATCCTACTAAGGAACAATAAAGTTCTTAAATCACGGAGATCAGCAGAAACCTACAAAGGGAAAATTTTTTGCTCGCTAAAGGACCACAAGGTCCAGCATGCGTCACGAGGACTGCACTATGCAAAGTAACCCACTTAGGGTAATTGATAAATTAGCATGTGGCATAGAAATAAAAAGAGCCCTTCAGTCTAACTCTGCATAGAGCCTATGATTAAGATGTTTGTAACAGCAAAACGCGTCAGGCAGCAATACGTTTCTGGGACGCTGCGGGGAGTCAGCAAAAGCAGACCGGATGGTCGACCTCTAGCTGAGTGCCCTCCAAAGCTCTCGGGCACTTTGTTGAATCATAAACTTACGCGGCAGGCCCTGTCGTGGGAGGGCACCATCGCGACGATATCAAGAGAGGCTGTGGTGAGGAACGGGTCCTTGGCCGTGCAGCGTTGGAGATCGCATGAAGAGACTCTCTGTGACGCCCCGGAGTCCTACTAAGGAACAATAAAGTTCTTAAATCACGGAGATCAGCAGAAACCTACAAAGGGAACATTTTTTGCTCGCTAAAGGACCACAAGTTCCAGGATGCGTCACGAGGACTGCACTATGCAAAGTAACCCACTTAGGGTAATTGATAAATTAGCATGCGGAATTGATATAAAAAGAGCACTTCTGTCTAACTCTGCATAGAAGCCTATGATTAAGATGTTTGTAACATCGAAACGCGTCAGGCAGCAATAAGTTTCTGGGACGCTGCAGGGAGTCAGCAAAAACAGACCGGATGGTTGACCTCCAGTCGATTGCCCTCTAAAGATCTCGGGCACTTTGTTGAATCATAAACTTACGCGGCAGGCCCTGTCGTGGGAGGGCACCATCTCGATGATATCAAGAGAGGCTGAGGTGAGGAACGGGTCCCTGGCCGTGCAGCGTTGGAGGTCGCATGAAGAGACTCTCTGTGATGCCCCGGAATCCTACTAAGGAACAATAAAGTTCTTAAATCACGGAGATCAGCAGAAACCTACAAAGGGAACATTTTTTGCTCGCTAAAGGACCACAAGGTCCAGCATGCGTCACGAGGTCTGCACTATGCAAAGTAACCCACTTAGGGTAATTGATAAATTAGCATGCGGCATAGAAATAAAAAGAGCCCTTCAGTCTAACTCTGCATAGAAGCCTATGATTAAGATGTTTGTAACAGCAAAACGCGTCAGGCAGCAATACGTTTCTGGGACGCTGCGGGGAGTCAGCAAAAGCAGACCGGATGATCGACCTCTAGCTGAGTGCCCTCCAAAGCTCTTGGGCACTTTGTTGAATCATAAACTTACGCGGCATGCCCTGTCGTGGGAGGGCACCATCTCGACGATATCAAGAGGGGCTGTGGTGAGGAACAGGTCCCTGGCCGTGCAGCGTTGGAGGTCGTATGAAGAGACTCTCTGTGACGCCCCGGAGTCCTACTAAGGAACAATAAAGTTCTTAAATCACAGAGATCAGCAGAAACCTACAAAGGGAACATTTTTTGCTCGCTAAAGGACCACAAGGCCTAGCATGCGTCACGAGGACTGCACTATGCAAAGTAACCCACTTAGGGTAATTGATAAATTAGCATGCAGAATAGAAATAAAAAGAGCACTTCTGTCTAACTCTGAATAGAAGCCTATGAATAAGATGTTTGTAACATCGAAACGCGTCAGGCAGCAATACGTTTCTGGGACGCTGCGGGGAGTCAGCAAAAGCAGACCGGATGGTCGACCTCCAGCCGAGTGCCCTCCAAAGCTCTCGGACACTTTTTTGAATCATAAACTTAGGCGGCAGGCCCTGTCGTGGGAGGGCACCATCTAGACGATATCAAGAGAGGCTGTGGTGAGGAACGGGTCCTTGGCCATGCAGCGTTGGAGGTCGCATGAAGAGACTCTCTGTGACGCCCCGGAGTCCTACTAAGGAACAATAAAGTTCTTAAATCGCGGAGATCAGCAGAAACCTACAAAGGGAACATTTTTTGCTCGCTAAAGAACCACAAGGTCCAGCATGCTTCACGAGGACTGCACTATGCAAAGTAACCCACTTAGGGTAATTGATAAATTAGCACGCGGCATAGAAATAAAAAGAGCCCTTCTGTCTAACTCTGCATAGAAGCCTATGATTAAGATGTTTGTAACATCGAAACGCGTCAGGCAGCAATACGTTTCTGGGACGCTGCGGGGAGTCAGCAAAAGCAGACCAGATGGTCAACCTCTAGCTGAGTGCCCTCGAAAGCTCTCGGGCACTTTGTTGGATCATAAACTTACGCGGCAGGACCTGTCGTGGGAGGGCACCATCACGACGATATCAAGAGAGGCTGTGGTGAGGAACGGGTCCTTGGCCGTGCAGCATTGGAGATCGCATGAAGAGACTCTCTGTGACGCCCCGGAGTCCTACTAAGGAACAATAAAGTTCTTAAATCACAGAGATCAGCAGAAACCTAGAAAGAGAACATTTTTGCTCGCTAAAGGACCACAAGGCCCAACATGCTTCAAGAGGACTGCACTATGCAAAGTAACCCACTTAGGGTAATTGATAAATTAGCATGCGGAATAGAAATAAAAAGAGCCCTTCTGTCTAACTCTGCATAGAAGCCTGTGATTAAGATGTTTGTAACATCGAAACGCGTCAGGCAGCAATTAGTTTCTGGGACGCTGCGGGGAGTCAGCAAAAACAGACCGGATGGTCGACCTCCAGTCGATTGCCCTCCAAAGCTCTCGGGCACTTTGTTGAATCATAAACTTACGCGGCAGGCCCTGTCGTGGGAGGGCACCATCTCGACGATATCAAGAGAGGCTGTGGTGAGGAACGGGTCCCTGGCCGTGCAGCGTTGGAGGTCGCATGAAGAGACTCTCTGTGACGCCCCGGAATCCTACTAAGGAACAATAAAGTTCTTAAATCACGGAGATCAGCACAAACCTACAAAGGGAACATTTTTTGCTCGCTAAAGGACCACAAGGTCCAGGAGGCATCAAGATGACTGCACTATGCAAAGTAACCCACTTAGGGTAATTGATAAATTAGCATGCGGAACAGAAATAAAAAGAGCCCTTCTGTCTAACTCTGCATAGAAGCCTATGATTAAGACGTTTGTAACATCAAAACGCATCAGGCAGCAATAAGTTTCTGGGACGCTGCGGGGAGTCAGCAAAAGCAGACCAGATGGTCGACCTCCAGCCGAGTGCCCTCCAAAGCTCTCGGGCACTTTGTTGAATCATAAACTTACGCGGCAGGCCCTGTCGTGGGAGGGCACCATCTCGTCGATATCAAGAGAGGCTGTGGTGTGGAACGGGTCCTTGGCCGTGCAGCGTTGGAGGTCGCATGAAGAGACTCTCTGTGACGCCCCGGCGTCCTACTAAGGAACAATAACGTTCTTAAATCGCATAGATCAGCAGAAACCTACAAAGGGAAAATGATTTGCTCGCTAAAGGACCACAAGGTCCAGTATGCTTCATGAGGACTGCACTATTCAAAGTAACCCACTTAGGGTAATTGATAAATTAGCATGCGGAATAGAAATAAAAAGAGCCCTTCTGTCTAACTCTGCATAGAAGCCTATGATTAAGATGTTTGTAACATCGAAACGCGTCAGGCAGAAATACGTTTCTGGGACGCTGCAGGGAGTCAGCAAAAGCAGACCGGATGGTCGACATCCAGCCGAATGCCCTCCAAAGCTCTCGGACACTTTGTTGAATCACAAACTTACGCGGCAGACCCTGTCGTGGGAGGGCACCATCTCGACGATATCAAGAGAGGCTGTGTTGAGGAACGGGTCCTTGGACGTGCAGCGTTGGAGGTCGCATGAAGAGACTCTCTGTGATGCCCCGGAGTCCTACTGAGGAAAAATAAAGTTCTTAAATCGCGGACATCAGCAGAAACCTACAAAGGGAACATTTTTTGCTCGCTAAAGAACCACAAGGTCCAGCATGCTTCACGAGGACTGCACTATGCAAAGTAACCCACTTAGGGTAATTGATAAATTAGCATGCGGCATAGAAATAAAAAGAGCTCTTCTGTCTAACTCTGCATAGAAGCCTATGATTAAGATGTTTGTAACATCGAAACGCGTCAGGCAGCAATACGTTTCTGGGACGCTGCGGGGAGTCAGCAAAAGCAGACCTGATGGTCGACCTCTAGCTGAGTGCCCTCCAAAGCTCTTGGGCACTTTATTGAATCATAAACTTACGCGGCAGGCCCTGTCGTGGGAGGGCACCATCTCGACGATATCAAGACAGGCTGTGGTGAGGAACGGGTCCTTGGCCGTGCAGCGTTCAAGATCGCATGAAGAGACTCTCTGTGACGCCCCGGAGTCCTACTAAGGAACAATAAAGTTCTTAAATCACAGAGATCAGCAGAAACCTACAAAGGGAACATTTTTTGCTCGCTAAAGGACCACAAGGTCCAGCATGCTTCACGAGGACTGCACTATGCAAAGTAACCCACTTAGGGTAATTGATAAATTAGCATGCGGAATAGAAATAAAAAGAGCCCTTCTGTCTAACACTGCATAGAAGCCTATGATTAAGATGTCTGTAACATCGGAACGCGTCAGGCAGCAATACGTTTCTGGGACGCTGCGGGGAGTCAGCAAAAGCAGGCCGGATGGTCGACCTCCAGCCGAGAGCCCTCCAAAGCTCTTGGGCACTTTGTTGAATCATAAACTTATGCGGCAGGCCCTGTCATGGGAGGGCACCATCTAGACGATATCAAGAGAGGCTGTGGTGAGGAACGGGTCCTTGGCCGTGCAGCGTTGGAGGTCGCATGAAGAGACTCTCTGTGACGCCCCGGAGTCCTACTAAGGAACAATAAAGTTCTTAAATCGCGGAGATCAGCAGAAACCCACAAAGGGAACACTTTTTGCTCGCTTAAGAACCACAAGGTCCAGCATGCTTCACGAGGACTGCACTATGCAAAGTAACCCACTTAGGGTAATCGATAAATTAGCATGCGGCATAGAAATAAAAAGAGCCCTTCTGTCGAACTCTGCATAGAAGCCTATGATTAAGATGTTTGTAACATCGAAACGCGTCAGGCAGCAATACGTTTCTGGGACGCTGCGGGGAGTCAGCAAAAGCAGACCAGATGGTCGACCTCTAGCTGAGTGCCCTCCAAAGCTCTCAGGCACTTTGTTGAATCATAAACTTACACGGCAGGCCCTGTAGTGGTAGGGCACCATCTCTACGATATCAAGAGAGGCTGTGGTGAGGAACGGGTCCTTGGCCGTGCAGCGTTGGAGATCGCATGAAGAGACTCTCTGTGATGCCCCGGAGTCCTACTAAGGAACAATAAAGTTCTTAAATCACAGAGATCAGCAGAAACCTACAAAGGGAACATTTTTTGCTCGCTAAAGGACCACAAGGTCCAGCCTGCTTCACGAGGACTGCACTATGAAAAGTAACCCACTTAGTGTAATTGATAAATTAGCATGCGGAATAGAAATAAAAAGAGCCCTTCTGTCTAACTCTGCATAGAAGCCTATGATTAAGATGTTTGTAACATCGAAACGCGTCAGGCAGCAATAAGTTTCTGGGACGCTGCGGGGAGTCAGCAAAAACAGACCGGATGGTGTCCTCCAGTCGATTGCACTCCAAAGCTCTCGGGCACTTTGTTGAATCATAAACTTACGCGGCAGGCCCTGTCGTGGGAGGGCACCATCGCGACGATATCAAGAGAGGCTGTGGTGAGGAACGTGTCCTTGGCCGTGCAGCGTTGGAGGTCGCATGAAGAGACTCTCTGTGATGCCCCGGAATCCTACTAAGGAACAATAAAGTTCTTAAATCACGGAGATCAGCAGAAACCTACAAAGGGAACATTTTTTGCTCGCTAAAGGACCACAAGGTCCAGCATGCGTCACGAGGACTGCACTATGCAAAGTAACCCACTTAGGGTAATTGATAAATTAGCATGCGGCATAGAAATAAAAAGAGCCCTTCAGTCTAACTCTGCATAGAAGCCTATGATTAAGATGTTTGTAACAGCAAAACGCGTCAGGCAGCAATACGTTTCTGGGACGCTGCGGGGAGTCAGCAAAAGCAGACCGGATGGTCGACCTCTAGCTGAGTGCCCTCCAAAGCTCTCGGGCACTTTGTTGAATCATAAACTTACGCGGCAGGCCCTGTTGTGGGAGGGCACCATCGCGACGATATCAAGAGAGGCTGTGGTGAGGAACGGGTCCTTGGCCGTGCAGCGTTGGAGATCGCATGAAGAGACTCTCTGTGACGCCCCGGAGTCCTACTAAGGAACAATAAAGTTCTTATATCACAGAGATCAGCAGAAACCTACAAAGGGAACATTTTTTGCTCGCTAAAGGACCACAAGGTCCAGCATGCTTAACGAGGACTGCACTATGCAAAGTAACCCACTTAGGGTAATTGATAAATTAGCATGCGGAATAGAAATAAAAAGAGCCCTTCTGTCTAACTCTGCATAGAAGCCTATGATTAAGATGTTTGTAACATCGAAACGCGTTAGGCAGCAATACGTTTCTGGGACGCTGCGGGGAGTCATTAAAAACAGACCAGATGGTCGGCCTCCAGTCGATTGCCCTCCAAAGCTCTTGGGCACTTTGTTGAATCATAAACTTACGCGGCATGCCCTGTCGTGGGAGGGCACCATCTCGACGATATCAAGAGAGGCTGTGGTGAGGAACAGGTCCCTGGCCGTGCAGCGTTGGAGGTCGTATGAAGAGACTCTCTGTGACGCCCAGGAGTCCTACTAAGGAACAATAAAGTTCTTAAATCACAGAGATCAGCAGAAACCTACAAAGGGAACATTTTTTGCTCGCTAAAGGACCACAAGGCCCAGCATGCGTCACGAGGACTGCACTATGCAAAGTAACCCACTTAGGGTAATTGATAAATTAGCATGCGGAATAGAAATAAAAAGAGCACTTCTGTCTAACTCTGAATAGAAGCCTATGAATAAGATGTTTGTAACATCGAAACGCGTCAGGCAGCAATACGTTTCTGGGACGCTGCGGGGAGTCAGCAAAAGCAGACCGGATGGTCGACCTCCAGCCGAGTGCCCTCCAAAGCTCTCGGACACTTTTTTGAATCATAAACTTAGGCGGCAGGCCCTGTCGTGGGAGGGCACCATCTAGACGATATCAAGAGAGGCTGTGGTGAGGAACGGGTCCTTGGCCATGCAGCGTTGGAGGTCGCATGAAGAGACTCTCTGTGACGCCCCGGAGTCCTACTAAGGAACAATAAAGTTCTTAAATCGCGGAGATCAGCAGAAACCTACAAAGGGAACATTTTTTGCTCGCTAAAGAACCACAAGGTCCAGCATGCTTCACGAGGACTGCACTATGCAAAGTAACCCACTTAGGGTAATTGATAAATTAGCACGCGGCATAGAAATAAAAAGAGCCCTTCTGTCTAACTCTGCATAGAAGCCTATGATTAAGATGTTTGTAACATCGAAACGCGTCAGGCAGCAATACGTTTCTGGGACGCTGCGGGGAGTCAGCAAAAGCAGACCGGATGGTCAACCTCTAGCTGAGTGCCCTCGAAAGCTCTCGGGCACTTTGTTGGATCATAAACTTACGCGGCAGGACCTGTCGTGGGAGGGCACCATCACGACGATATCAAGAGAGGCTGTGGTGAGGAACGGGTCCTTGGCCGTGCAGCATTGGAGATCGCATGAAGAGACTCTCTGTGACGCCCCGGAGTCCTACTAAGGAACAATAAAGTTCTTAAATCACAGAGATCAGCAGAAACCTAGAAAGAGAACATTTTTGCTCGCTAAAGGACCACAAGGTCCAACATGCTTCAAGAGGACTGCACTATGCAAAGTAACCCACTTAGGGTAATTGATAAATTAGCATGCGGAATAGAAATAAAAAGAGCCCTTCTGTCTAACTCTGCATAGAAGCCTGTGATTAAGATGTTTGTAACATCGAAACGCGTCAGGCAGCAATAAGTTTCTGGGACGCTGCGGGGAGTCAGCAAAAACAGACCGGATGGTCGACCTCCAGTCGATTGCCCTCCAAAGCTCTCGGGCACTTTGTTGAATCATAAACTTACGCGGCAGGCCCTGTCGTGGGAGGGCACCATCTCGACGATATCAAGAGAGGCTGTGGTGAGGAACGGGTCCCTGGCCGTGCAGCGTTGGAGGTCGCATGAAGAGACCCTCTGTGACGCCCCGGAATCCTACTAAGGAACAATAAAGTTCTTAAATCACGGAGATCAGCAGAAACCTACAAAGGGAACATTTTTTGCTTGCTAAAGGACCACAAGGTCCAGCAGGCGTCAAGATGACTGCACTATGCAAAGTAACCCACTTAGGGTAATTGATAAATTAGCATGCGGAACAGAAATAAAAAGAGCCCTTCTGTCTAACTCTGCATAGAAGCCTATGATTAGGACGTTTGTAACATCAAAACGCGTCAGGCAGCAATAAGTTTCTGGGACGCTGCGGGGAGTCAGCAAAAGCAGACCAGATGGTCGACCTCCAGCCGAGTGCCCTCCAAAGCTCTCGGGCACTTTGTTGAATCATAAACTTACACAGCAGGCCCTGTCGTGGGAGGGCACCATCTCGTTGATATCAAGAGAGGCTGTGGTGTGGAACGGGTCCTTGGCCGTGCAGCGTTGAAGGTCGCATGAAGAGACTCTCTGTGACGCCCCGGCGTCCTACTAAGGAACAATAAAGTTCTTAAATCGCATAGATCAGCAGAAACCTACAAAGGGAAAATGATTTGCTCGCTAAAGGACCACAAGGTCCAGTATGCTTCATGAGGACTGCACTATGCAAAGTAACCCACTTAGGGTAATCGATAAATTAGCATGCGGAATAGAAATAAAAAGAGCCCTTCTGTCTAACTCTGCATAGAAGCCTATGATTAAGATCTTTTGAAACATCGAAACGCGTCAGGCAGAAATACGTTTCTGGGACGCTGCAGGGAGTCAGCAAAAGCAGACCGGATGGTCGACATCCAGCCGAATGCCCTCCAAAGCTCTCGGACACTTTGTTGAATCATAAACTTACGCGGCAGACCCTGTCGTGGGAGGGCACCATCTCGACGATATCAAGAGAGGCTGTGTTGAGGAACGGGTCCTTGGACGTGCAGCGTTGGAGGTCGCATGAAGAGACTCTCTGTGATGCCCCGGAGTCCTACTGAGGAAAAATAAAGTTCTTAAATCGCGGACATCAGCAGAAACCTACAAAGGGAACATTTTTTGCTCGCTAAAGAACCACAAGGTCCAGCATGCTTCACGAGGACTGCACTATGCAAAGTAACCCACTTAGGGTAATTGATAAATTAGCATGCGGAATAGAAATAAAAAGAGCCCTTCTGTCTAACTCTGCATAGAAGCCTATGATTAAGATGTTTGTAACAGCAAAACGCGTCAGGCAGCAATACGTTTCTGGGACGCTGCGGGGAGTCAGCAAAAGCAGACCGGATGGTCGACCTCTAGCTGAGTGCCCTCCAAAGCTCTCGGGCACTTTGTTGAATCATAAACTTACGCGGCAGGCCCTGTCGTGGGAGGGCACCATCGCGACGATATCAAGAGAGGCTGTGGTGAGGAACGGGTCCTTGGCCGTGCAGTGTTGGAGATCGCATGAAGAGACTCTCTGTGACGCCCCGGAGTCCTACTAAGGAACAATAAAGTTCTTATATCACAGAGATCAGCAGAAACCTACAAAGGGAACATTTTTTGCTCGCTAAAGGACCACAAGGTCCAGCATGCTTAACGAGGACTGCACTATGCAAAGTAACCCACTTAGGGTAATTGATAAATTAGCATGCGGAATAGAAATAAAAAGAGCCCTTCTGTCTAACTCTGCATAGAAGCCTATGATTAAGATGTTTGTAACATCGAAACGCGTTAGGCAGCAATACGTTTCTGGGACGCTGCGGGGAGTCATTAAAAACAGACCGGATGGTCGGCCTCCAGTCGATTGCCCTCCAAAGCTCTTGGGCACTTTGTTGAATCATAAACTTACGCGGCATGCCCTGTCGTGGGAGGGCACCATCTCGACGATATCAAGAGAGGCTGTGGTGAGGAACAGGTCCCTGGCCGTGCAGCGTTGGAGGTCGTATGAAGAGACTCTCTGTGACGCCCCGGAGTCCTACTAAGGAACAATAAAGTTCTTAAATCACGGAGATCAGCGGAAACCTACAAAGGGAACATTTTTTGCTCGCTAAAGGACCACAAGGCCCAGCATGCTTCACGAGGACTGCACTATGCAAAGTAACCCACTTAGGGTAATTGATAAATTAGCATGCGGAATAGAAATAAAAAGAGCCCTTCTGTCTAACTCTGCATAGAAGCCTATGATTAAGATGTTTGTAACATCGAAACGCGTCAGGCAGAAATACGTTTCTGGGACGCTGCAGGGAGTCAGCAAAAGCAGACCGGATGGTCGACATCCAGCCGAATGCCCTCCAAAGCTCTCGGACACTTTGTTGAATCACAAACTTACGCGGCAGACCCTGTCGTGGGAGGGCACCATCTCGACGATATCAAGAGAGGCTGTGTTGAGGAACGGGTCCTTGGACGTGCAGCGTTGGAGGTCGCATGAAGAGACTCTCTGTGATGCCCCGGAGTCCTACTGAGGAAAAATAAAGTTCTTAAATCGCGGACATCAGCAGAAACCTACAAAGGGAACATTTTTTGCTCGCTAAAGAACCACAAGGTCCAGCATGCTTCACGAGGACTGCACTATGCAAAGTAACCCACTTAGGGTAATTGATAAATTAGCATGCGGCATAGAAATAAAAAGAGCTCTTCTGTCTAACTCTGCATAGAAGCCTATGATTAAGATGTTTGTAACATCGAAACGCGTCAGGCAGCAATACGTTTCTGGGACGCTGCGGGGAGTCAGCAAAAGCAGACCTGATGGTCGACCTCTAGCTGAGTGCCCTCCAAAGCTCTTGGGCACTTTATTGAATCATAAACTTACGCGGCAGGCCCTGTCGTGGGAGGGCACCATCTCGACGATATCAAGACAGGCTGTGGTGAGGAACGGGTCCTTGGCCGTGCAGCGTTCAAGATCGCATGAAGAGACTCTCTGTGACGCCCCGGAGTCCTACTAAGGAACAATAAAGTTCTTAAATCACAGAGATCAGCAGAAACCTACAAAGGGAACATTTTTTGCTCGCTAAAGGACCACAAGGTCCAGCATGCTTCACGAGGACTGCACTATGCAAAGTAACCCACTTAGGGTAATTGATAAATTAGCATGCGGAATAGAAATAAAAAGAGCCCTTCTGTCTAACACTGCATAGAAGCCTATGATTAAGATGTCTGTAACATCGGAACGCGTCAGGCAGCAATACGTTTCTGGGACGCTGCGGGGAGTCAGCAAAAGCAGGCCGGATGGTCGACCTCCAGCCGAGAGCCCTCCAAAGCTCTTGGGCACTTTGTTGAATCATAAACTTATGTGGCAGGCCCTGTCATGGGAGGGCACCATCTAGACGATATCAAGAGAGGCTGTGGTGAGGAACGGGTCCTTGGCCGTGCAGCGTTGGAGGTCGCATGAAGAGACTCTCTGTGACGCCCCGGAGTCCTACTAAGGAACAATAAAGTTCTTAAATCGCGGAGATCAGCAGAAACCCACAAAGGGAACACTTTTTGCTCGCTTAAGAACCACAAGGTCCAGCATGCTTCACGAGGACTGCACTATGCAAAGTAACCCACTTAGGGTAATCGATAAATTAGCATGCGGCATAGAAATAAAAAGAGCCCTTCTGTCGAACTCTGCATAGAAGCCTATGATTAAGATGTTTGTAACATCGAAACGCGTCAGGCAGCAATACGTTTCTGGGACGCTGCGGGGAGTCAGCAAAAGCAGACCAGATGGTCGACCTCTAGCTGAGTGCCCTCCAAAGCTCTCAGGCACTTTGTTGAATCATAAACTTACACGGCAGGCCCTGTAGTGGTAGGGCACCATCTCTACGATATCAAGAGAGGCTGTGGTGAGGAACGGGTCCTTGGCCGTGCAGCGTTGGAGATCGCATGAAGAGACTCTCTGTGATGCCCCGGAGTCCTACTAAGGAACAATAAAGTTCTTAAATCACAGAGATCAGCAGAAACCTACAAAGGGAACATTTTTTGCTCGCTAAAGGACCACAAGGTCCAGCCTGCTTCACGAGGACTGCACTATGAAAAGTAACCCACTTAGTGTAATTGATAAATTAGCATGCGGAATAGAAATAAAAAGAGCCCTTCTGTCTAACTCTGCATAGAAGCCTATGATTAAGATGTTTGTAACATCGAAACGCGTCAGGCAGCAATAAGTTTCTGGGACGCTGCGGGGAGTCAGCAAAAACAGACCGGATGGTGTCCTCCAGTCGATTGCACTCCAAAGCTCTCGGGCACTTTGTTGAATCATAAACTTACGCGGCAGGCCCTGTCGTGGGAGGGCACCATCGCGACGATATCAAGAGAGGCTGTGGTGAGGAACGTGTCCTTGGCCGTGCAGCGTTGGAGGTCGCATGAAGAGACTCTCTGTGATGCCCCGGAATCCTACTAAGGAACAATAAAGTTCTTAAATCACGGAGATCAGCAGAAACCTACAAAGGGAACATTGTTTGCTCGCTAAAGGACCACAAGGTCCAGCATGCGTCACGAGGACTGCACTATGCAAAGTAACCCACTTAGGGTAATTGATAAATTAGCATGCGGCATAGAAATAAAAAGAGCCCTTCAGTCTAACTCTGCATAGAAGCCTATGATTAAGATGTTTGTAACAGCAAAACGCGTCAGGCAGCAATACGTTTCTGGGACGCTGCGGGGAGTCAGCAAAAGCAGACCGGATGGTCGACCTCTAGCTGAGTGCCCTCCAAAGCTCTCGGGCACTTTGTTGAATCATAAACTTACGCGGCAGGCCCTGTTGTGGGAGGGCACCATCGCGACGATATCAAGAGAGGCTGTGGTGAGGAACGGGTCCTTGGCCGTGCAGCGTTGGAGATCGCATGAAGAGACTCTCTGTGACGCCCCGGAGTCCTACTAAGGAACAATAAAGTTCTTATATCACAGAGATCAGCAGAAACCTACAAAGGGAACATTTTTTGCTCGCTAAAGGACCACAAGGTCCAGCATGCTTAACGAGGACTGCACTATGCAAAGTAACCCACTTAGGGTAATTGATAAATTAGCATGCGGAATAGAAATAAAAAGAGCCCTTCTGTCTAACTCTGCATAGAAGCCTATGATTAAGATGTTTGTAACATCGAAACGCGTTAGGCAGCAATACGTTTCTGGGACGCTGCGGGGAGTCATTAAAAACAGACCGGATGGTCGGCCTCCAGTCGATTGCCCTCCAAAGCTCTTGGGCACTTTGTTGAATCATAAACTTACGCGGCATGCCCTGTCGTGGGAGGGCACCATCTCGACGATATCAAGAGAGGCTGTGGTGAGGAACAGGTCCCTGGCCGTGCAGCGTTGGAGGTCGTATGAAGAGACTCTCTGTGACGCCCAGGAGTCCTACTAAGGAACAATAAAGTTCTTAAATCACAGAGATCAGCAGAAACCTACAAAGGGAACATTTTTTGCTCGCTAAAGGACCACAAGGCCCAGCATGCGTCACGAGGACTGCACTATGCAAAGTAACCCACTTAGGGTAATTGATAAATTAGCATGCGGAATAGAAATAAAAGGAGCACTTCTGTCTAACTCTGAATAGAAGCCTATGAATAAGATGTTTGTAACATCGAAACGCGTCAGGCAGCAATACGTTTCTGGGACGCTGCGGGGAGTCAGCAAAAGCAGACCGGATGGTCGACCTCCAGCCGAGTGCCCTCCAAAGCTCTCGGACACTTTTTTGAATCATAAACTTAGGCGGCAGGCCCTGTCGTGGGAGGGCACCATCTAGACGATATCAAGAGAGGCTGTGGTGAGGAACGGGTCCTTGGCCATGCAGCGTTGGAGGTCGCATGAAGAGACTCTCTGTGACGCCCCGGAGTCCTACTAAGGAACAATAAAGTTCTTAAATCGCGGAGATCAGCAGAAACCTACAAAGGGAACATTTTTTGCTCGCTAAAGAACCACAAGGTCCAGCATGCTTCACGAGGACTGCACTATGCAAAGTAACCCACTTAGGGTAATTGATAAATTAGCACGCGGCATAGAAATAAAAAGAGCCCTTCTGTCTAACTCTGCATAGAAGCCTATGATTAAGATGTTTGTAACATCGAAACGCGTCAGGCAGCAATACGTTTCTGGGACGCTGCGGGGAGTCAGCAAAAGCAGACCGGATGGTCAACCTCTAGCTGAGTGCCCTCGAAAGCTCTCGGGCACTTTGTTGGATCATAAACTTACGCGGCAGGACCTGTCGTGGGAGGGCACCATCACGACGATATCAAGAGAGGCTGTGGTGAGGAACGGGTCCTTGGCCGTGCAGCATTGGAGATCGCATGAAGAGACTCTCTGTGACGCCCCGGAGTCCTACTAAGGAACAATAAAGTTCTTAAATCACAGAGATCAGCAGAAACCTAGAAAGAGAACATTTTTGCTCGCTAAAGGACCACAAGGTCCAACATGCTTCAAGAGGACTGCACTATGCAAAGTAACCCACTTAGGGTAATTGATAAATTAGCATGCGGAACAGAAATAAAAAGAGCCCTTCTGTCTAACTCTGCATAGAAGCCTATGATTAGGACGTTTGTAACATCAAAACGCGTCAGGCAGCAATAAGTTTCTGGGACGCTGCGGGGAGTCAGCAAAAGCAGACCAGATGGTCGACCTCCAGCCGAGTGCCCTCCAAAGCTCTCGGGCACTTTGTTGAATCATAAACTTACACAGCAGGCCCTGTCGTGGGAGGGCACCATCTCGTTGATATCAAGAGAGGCTGTGGTGTGGAACGGGTCCTTGGCCGTGCAGCGTTGAAGGTCGCATGAAGAGACTCTCTGTGACGCCCCGGCGTCCTACTAAGGAACAATAAAGTTCTTAAATCGCATAGATCAGCAGAAACCTACAAAGGGAAAATGATTTGCTCGCTAAAGGACCACAAGGTCCAGTATGCTTCATGAGGACTGCACTATGCAAAGTAACCCACTTAGGGTAATCGATAAATTAGCATGCGGAATAGAAATAAAAAGAGCCCTTCTGTCTAACTCTGCATAGAAGCCTATGATTAAGATCTTTTGAAACATCGAAACGCGTCAGGCAGAAATACGTTTCTGGGACGCTGCAGGGAGTCAGCAAAAGCAGACCGGATGGTCGACATCCAGCCGAATGCCCTCCAAAGCTCTCGGACACTTTGTTGAATCATAAACTTACGCGGCAGACCCTGTCGTGGGAGGGCACCATCTCGACGATATCAAGAGAGGCTGTGTTGAGGAACGGGTCCTTGGACGTGCAGCGTTGGAGGTCGCATGAAGAGACTCTCTGTGATGCCCCGGAGTCCTACTGAGGAAAAATAAAGTTCTTAAATCGCGGACATCAGCAGAAACCTACAAAGGGAACATTTTTTGCTCGCTAAAGAACCACAAGGTCCAGCATGCTTCACGAGGACTGCACTATGCAAAGTAACCCACTTAGGGTAATTGATAAATTAGCATGCGGAATAGAAATAAAAAGAGCCCTTCTGTCTAACTCTGCATAGAAGCCTATGATTAAGATGTTTGTAACAGCAAAACGCGTCAGGCAGCAATACGTTTCTGGGACGCTGCGGGGAGTCAGCAAAAGCAGACCGGATGGTCGACCTCTAGCTGAGTGCCCTCCAAAGCTCTCGGGCACTTTGTTGAATCATAAACTTACGCGGCAGGCCCTGTCGTGGGAGGGCACCATCGCGACGATATCAAGAGAGGCTGTGGTGAGGAACGGGTCCTTGGCCGTGCAGTGTTGGAGATCGCATGAAGAGACTCTCTGTGACGCCCCGGAGTCCTACTAAGGAACAATAAAGTTCTTATATCACAGAGATCAGCAGAAACCTACAAAGGGAACATTTTTTGCTCGCTAAAGGACCACAAGGTCCAGCATGCTTAACGAGGACTGCACTATGCAAAGTAACCCACTTAGGGTAATTGATAAATTAGCATGCGGAATAGAAATAAAAAGAGCCCTTCTGTCTAACTCTGCATAGAAGCCTATGATTAAGATGTTTGTAACATCGAAACGCGTTAGGCAGCAATACGTTTCTGGGACGCTGCGGGGAGTCATTAAAAACAGACCGGATGGTCGGCCTCCAGTCGATTGCCCTCCAAAGCTCTTGGGCACTTTGTTGAATCATAAACTTACGCGGCATGCCCTGTCGTGGGAGGGCACCATCTCGACGATATCAAGAGAGGCTGTGGTGAGGAACAGGTCCCTGGCCGTGCAGCGTTGGAGGTCGTATGAAGAGACTCTCTGTGACGCCCCGGAGTCCTACTAAGGAACAATAAAGTTCTTAAATCACGGAGATCAGCGGAAACCTACAAAGGGAACATTTTTTGCTCGCTAAAGGACCACAAGGCCCAGCATGCTTCACGAGGACTGCACTATGCAAAGTAACCCACTTAGGGTAATTGATAAATTAGCACGCGGCATAGAAATAAAAAGAGCCCTTCTGTCTAACTCTGCATAGAAGCCTATGATTAAGATGTTTGTAACATCGAAACGCGTCAGGCAGCAATACGTTTCTGGGACGCTGCGGGGAGTCAGCAAAAGCAGACCGGATGGTCAACCTCTAGCTGAGTGCCCTCGAAAGCTCTCGGGCACTTTGTTGGATCATAAACTTACGCGGCAGGACCTGTCGTGGGAGGGCACCATCACGACGATATCAAGAGAGGCTGTGGTGAGGAACGGGTCCTTGGCCGTGCAGCATTGGAGATCGCATGAAGAGACTCTCTGTGACGCCCCGGAGTCCTACTAAGGAACAATAAAGTTCTTAAATCACAGAGATCAGCAGAAACCTAGAAAGAGAACATTTTTGCTCGCTAAAGGACCACAAGGTCCAACATGCTTCAAGAGGACTGCACTATGCAAAGTAACCCACTTAGGGTAATTGATAAATCAGCATGCGGAATAGAAATAAAAAGAGCCCTTCTGTCTAACTCTGCATAGAAGCCTGTGATTAAGATGTTTGTAACATCGAAACGCGTCAGGCAGCAATAAGTTTC
Source organism: Triturus cristatus (assembly GCF_964204655.1). Lineage (NCBI taxonomy): Eukaryota > Metazoa > Chordata > Amphibia > Caudata > Salamandridae > Triturus > Triturus cristatus. The sequence goes on from NC_140580.1 coordinate 956,029,118, forward strand.
TGGGACGCTGCGGGGAGTCAGCAAAAACAGACCGCATGGTCGACCTCCAGTCGATTGCCCTCCAAAGCTCTCGGGCACTTTGTTGAATCATAAACTTACGCGGCAGGCCCTGTCGTGGGAGGGCACCATCTCGACGATATCAAGAGAGGCTGTGGTGAGGAACGGGTCCCTGGCCGTGCAGCGTTGGAGGTCGCATGAAGAGACTCTCTGTGACGCCCCGGAATCCTACTAAGGAACAATAAAGTTCTTAAATCACGGAGATCAGCAGAAACCTACAAAGGGAACATTTTTTGCTCGCTAAAGGACCACAAGGTCCAGCAGGCGTCAAGATGACTGCACTATGCAAAGTAACCCACTTAGGGTAATTGATAAATTAGCATGCGGAACAGAAATAAAAAGAGCCCTTCTGTCTAACTCTGCATAGAAGCCTATGATTAAGACGTTTGTAACATCAAAACGCGTCAGGCAGCAATACGTTTCTGGGACGCTGCGGGGAGTCAGCAAAAGCACACCAGATGGTCGACCTCCAGCCGAGTGCCCTCCAAAGCTCTCGGGCACTTTGTTGAATCATAAACTTACACAGCAGGCCCTGTCGTGGGAGGGTACCATCTCGTCGATATCAAGAGAGGCTGTGGTGTGGAACGGGTCCTTGGCCGTGCAGCGTTGGAGGTCGCATGAAGAGACTCTCTGTGACGCCCCGGCGTCCTACTAAGGAACAATAAAGTTCTTAAATCGCATAGATCAGCAGAAACCTACAAAGGGAAAATGATTTGCACGCTAAAGGACCACAAGGTCCAGTATGCTTCATGAGGACTGCACTATGCAAAGTAACCCACTTAGGGTAATCGATAAATTAGCATGCGGAATAGAAATAAAAAGAGCCCTTCTGTCTAACTCTGCATAGAAGCCTATGATTAAGATGTTTGTAACATCGAAACGCGTCAGGCAGAAATACGTTTCTGGGACGTTGCAGGGAGTCAGCAAAAGCAGACCGGATGGTCAACATCCAGCCGAATGCCCTCCAAAGCTCTCGGACACTTTGTTGAATCATAAACTTACGCGGCAGACCCTGTCGTGGGAGGGCACCATCTCGACGATATCAAGAGAGGCTGTGTTGAGGAACGGGTCCTTGGACGTGCAGCGTTGGAGGTCGCATGAAGAGACTCTCTGTGATGCCCCAGAGTCCTACTGAGGAAAAATAAAGTTCTTAAATCGCGGACATCAGCAGAAACCTACAAAGGGAACCTTTTTTGCTCGCTAAAGAACCACAAGGTCCAGCATGCTTCACGAGGACTGCACTATGCAAAGTAACCCACTTAGGGTAATTGATAAATTAGCATGCGGCATAGAAATAAAAAGAGCTCTTCTGTCTAACTCTGCATAGAAGCCTATGATTAAGATGTTTGTAACATCGAAACGCGTCAGGCAGCAATACGTTTCTCTGACGCTGCGGGGAGTCAGCAAAAGCAGACCGGATGGTCGACCTCTAGCTGAGTGCCCTCCAAAGCTCTTGGGCACTTTATTGAATCATAAACTTACGCGGCAGGCCCTGTCGTGGGAGGGCACCATCTCGACGATATCAAGAGAGGCTGTGGTGAGGAACGGGTCCTTGGCCGTGCAGCTTTCGAGATCGCATGAAGAGACTCTCTGTGACGCCCCGGAGTCCTACTAAGGAACAATAAAGTTCTTAAATCACAGAGATCAGCAGAAACCTACAAAGGGAACATTTTTTGCTCGCTAAAGGACCACAAGGTCCGGCATGCTTCACGAGGACTGCACTATGCAAAGTAACCCATTTAGGGTAATTGATAAATTAGCATGCGGAATAGAAATAAAAAGAGCCCTTCTGTCTAACTCTGCATAGAAGCCTATGATTAAGATGTTTGTAACATCGAAACGCGTCAGGCAGCAATACGTTTCTGGGACGCTGCGGGGAGTCAGCAAAAACAGACCGCATGGTCGACCTCCAGTCGATTGCCCTCCAAAGCTCTCGGGCACTTTGTTGAATCATAAACTTACGCGGCAGGCCCTGTCGTGGGAGGGCACCATCTCGACGATATCAAGAGAGGCTGTGGTGAGGAACGGGTCCCTGGCCGTGCAGCGTTGGAGGTCGCATGAAGAGACTCTCTGTGACGCCCCGGAATCCTACTAAGGAACAATAAAGTTCTTAAATCACGGAGATCAGCAGAAACCTACAAAGGGAACATTTTTTGCTCGCTAAAGGACCACAAGGTCCAGCAGGCGTCAAGATGACTGCACTATGCAAAGTAACCCACTTAGGGTAATTGATAAATTAGCATGCGGAACAGAAATAAAAAGAGCCCTTCTGTCTAACTCTGCATAGAAGCCTATGATTAAGACGTTTGTAACATCAAAACGCGTCAGGCAGCAATACGTTTCTGGGACGCTGCGGGGAGTCAGCAAAAGCACACCAGATGGTCGACCTCCAGCCGAGTGCCCTCCAAAGCTCTCGGGCACTTTGTTGAATCATAAACTTACACAGCAGGCCCTGTCGTGGGAGGGTACCATCTCGTCGATATCAAGAGAGGCTGTGGTGTGGAACGGGTCCTTGGCCGTGCAGCGTTGGAGGTCGCATGAAGAGACTCTCTGTGACGCCCCGGCGTCCTACTAAGGAACAATAAAGTTCTTAAATCGCATAGATCAGCAGAAACCTACAAAGGGAAAATGATTTGCACGCTAAAGGACCACAAGGTCCAGTATGCTTCATGAGGACTGCACTATGCAAAGTAACCCACTTAGGGTAATCGATAAATTAGCATGCGGAATAGAAATAAAAAGAGCCCTTCTGTCTAACTCTGCATAGAAGCCTATGATTAAGATGTTTGTAACATCGAAACGCGTCAGGCAGAAATACGTTTCTGGGACGTTGCAGGGAGTCAGCAAAAGCAGACCGGATGGTCAACATCCAGCCGAATGCCCTCCAAAGCTCTCGGACACTTTGTTGAATCATAAACTTACGCGGCAGACCCTGTCGTGGGAGGGCACCATCTCGACGATATCAAGAGAGGCTGTGTTGAGGAACGGGTCCTTGGACGTGCAGCGTTGGAGGTCGCATGAAGAGACTCTCTGTGATGCCCCAGAGTCCTACTGAGGAAAAATAAAGTTCTTAAATCGCGGACATCAGCAGAAACCTACAAAGGGAACATTTTTTGCTCGCTAAAGAACCACAAGGTCCAGCATGCTTCACGAGGACTGCACTATGCAAAGTAACCCACTTAGGGTAATTGATAAATTAGCATGCGGCATAGAAATAAAAAGAGCTCTTCTGTCTAACTCTGCATAGAAGCCTATGATTAAGATGTTTGTAACATCGAAACGCGTCAGGCAGCAATACGTTTCTCTGACGCTGCGGGGAGTCAGCAAAAGCAGACCGGATGGTCGACCTCTAGCTGAGTGCCCTCCAAAGCTCTTGGGCACTTTATTGAATCATAAACTTACGCGGCAGGCCCCGTCGTGGGAGGGCACCATCTCGACGATATCAAGAGAGGCTGTGGTGAGGAACGGGTCCTTGGCCGTGCAGCTTTCGAGATCGCATGAAGAGACTCTCTGTGACGCCCCGGAGTCCTACTAAGGAACAATAAAGTTCTTAAATCACAGAGATCAGCAGAAACCTACAAAGGGAACATTTTTTGCTCGCTAAAGGACCACAAGGTCCGGCATGCTTCACGAGGACTGCACTATGCAAAGTAACCCATTTAGGGTAATTGATAAATTAGCATGCGGAATAGAAATAAAAAGAGCCCTTCTGTCTAACTCTGCATAGAAGCCTATGATTAAGATGTTTGTAACATCGAAACGCGTCAGGCAGCAATACGTTTCTGGGACGCTGCGGGGAGTCAGCAAAAACAGACCGGATGGTCGACCTCCAGTCGATGGCCCTCCAAAGCTCTTGGGCACTTTGTTGAATCATAAACTTACGCGGCATGCCCTGTCGTGGGAGGGCGCCATCTCGACGATATCAAGAGAGGCTGTGGTGAGGAACAGGTCCCTGGCCGTGCAGCGTTGGATGTCGTATGAAGAGACTCTCTGTGACGCCCCGGAGTCCTACTAAGGAACAATAAAGTTCTTAAATCACGGAGATCAGCAGAAACCTACAAAGGGAACATTTTTTGCTCGCTAAAGGACCACAAGGTCCAGCATGCGTCACGAGGACTGCACTATGCAAAGTAACCTACTTAGGGTAATTGATAAATTAGCATGCAGAATAGAAATAAAAAGAGCTCTTCTGTTTAACTCTGAATAGAAGCATGTGAATAAGATGTTTGTAACATCGAAACGCGTCAGGCAGCAATACGTTTCTGGAACGCTGCAGGGAGTCGGCAAAAGCAGACCGGATGGTCGACCTCCAGCCGAGTGCCCTCCAAAGCTCTCGGGCACTTTGTTGAATCATAAACTTACACGGCAGGCCCTGTCGTGGGAGGGCACCATCTCGACGATATCAAGAGAGGCTGTGGTGAGAAAGGGGTCCTTGGCCGTGCAGCGTTGGAGGTCGCATGAAGAGACTCTCTGTGATGCCCCGGAATCCTACTTAGCAACAATAAAGTTCTTGAATCGCGAAGATCAGCAGAAACCTACAAAGGGAATATTTTTTGCTCGCTAAAGGACCACAAGGTCCAGCATGCTTCACGAGGACTGCACTATGCAAAGTAACTCACTTAGGGTAATTCATAAATTAGCATGCGGTATATAGAAATAAAAAGAGCCCTTCTGTCTAACTCTGCATACTAGCCTATGAATGACATGTTTGTAACATCGAAACGCGTCAGGCAGCAATAAGTTTCTGGGACGCTGCGGGGAGTCAGCAAAAGCAGACCGGATGGTCGACCTCCAGCCGAGTGCCCTCCAAAGCTCTCGGGCACTTTGTTGAATCATAAACTTACACAGCAGGCCCTGTCGTGGGAGGGCACCATCTTGACGATATCAAGAGAGGCTGTGGTGAGGAACGGGTCCTTGGCCCTGCAGCATTGGAGGTCGCATGAAGAGACTCTCTGTGACGCCCCGGAGTCCTACTAAGGAACAATAAAGTTCTTAAATCGCGGAGATCAGCAGAAACCTACAAAGGGAACATTTTTTGCTCGCTAAAGGACCACAAGGTCCAGCATGCTTCACGAGGACTGCACTGTGCAAAGTAACCCACTTAGGGTAATTGATAAATTAGCATGCGGAATAGAAATAAAAAGAGCCCTTTTGTCTAACTCTGCATAGAAGCTTATGATTAAGATGTTTGTAACATCGAAACGCGTCAGGCCGCAATAACTTTCTGTGACGCTGCGAGGAGTCAGCAAAAGCAGACCGGATGGTCGACCTCCAGTCGAATGCACTCCAAAGCTCTCGGACACTTTGTTGAATCATAAACTTACGCGGCATGCCCTGTCGTGGGAGGGCACCATCTCGACGATATCAAGAGAGGCTGTGGTGAGGAACAGGTCCCTGGCCATGCAGCGTTGGAGGCCGTATGAAGAGACTCTCTGTGACGCCCCGGAGTCCTCCTAAGGAACAATAAAGTTCTTAAATCGCGGAGATCAGCAGAAACCCACAAAGGGTACATTTTTTGCTCGCTAAAGGACCACAAGGTCCAGCATGCTGCACGAGGACTGCACTATGCAAAGTAACCCACATAGGGTAATTGATAAATTAGCATGCGGAATAGAAATAAAAAGAGCCCTTTTGTCTAACTCTGCATTGAAGCCTATGATTAAGATGTTTGTAACATCGAAACGCGTCAGGCAGCAATACGTTTCTGGGACGCTGCGGGGAGTCATTAAAAACAGACCGGATGGTCGGCCTCCAGTCGATTGCCCTCCAAAGCTCTTGGGCACTTTGTTGAATCATAAACTTACGCGGCATGCCCTGTCGTGGGAGGGCACCATCTCGACGATATCAAGAGAGGCTGTGGTGAGGAACAGGTCCCTGGCCGTGCAGCGTTGGAGGTCGTATGAAGAGACTCTCTGTGACGCCCCGGAGTCCTACTAAGGAACAATAAAGTTCTTAAATCACGGAGATCAGCAGAAACCTACAAAGGGAACATTTTTTGCTCGCTAAAGGACCACAAGGCCCAGCATGCGTCACGAGTGTAGGAGAGTAGGGTCTGCTTTCTATGTTCACCCCCACTTTTTGCTTTTGCTTTACTGTTTTTCGACTTAGATGTGGCTGTGGGCCTGCTAATCAGACCCACAGCCCTGCTGTTCTCTCTCTAAATTAATACTATGTACTTTAGGTGCATAACCCATTTGGATAGGATCACCTTATTGGCCCCTGTACAGTGTACCCTAGGTACCCAGGGCATAGGTGTACCCTAGGCCTACCAGGGGCTGCAGCATGTATTATGCCACCCCTGGCCTGGCCTTCCATTTTGACACAACTGGCTGATCACTCAGCTGGGGCAAGGTCGTGTAATCACCCCTTGCTTAGGTGTAGTATTCCTATACCTAACTTACATATAGACACATGTGTACCTATTAGTCACTCCTATGGCAGGCCTTGACAATCCTGGAGGCAGAGTGCTTGGTAACATGTGAGATGGTGCTCTAGCATGAGCTGAGCCTGTCTGCAGCTTTCGGAACCTTGTCCTTATAGCTGTTCTATGATATAGCCTACCATATACTCTTAAAGTGCCTTATAATCTTAGACGGTTATGGTAACTATGGTTTGGCTTTATCAAAACATGTCGTGTAAGGTGTCTAACACTAGGGAATAATACCCCCATGCCATTTCTGGACATGAGAATATTATTCCCCCCTTCTAGAGGGAAAGACATGTTAAAATCATACTTCAACTGTTAGCCTCTGACCAAAGCCTCAGCATCACAAAATGGATGCTGCTGCCACGACACAAGTCTGACCTCCTGCAGCTGGGAGTGATCCCAGCCAGGGAGGCCTGGACAATAGGTTTCCTGCTTGGGGAGGTGCTAGCACCTCCCCAGACAGCCTTTAGTGTATTGGGGCAGGGTGGGCTGAAAGGAATGAGACATGCCTGGGGCACACAAGGTGTTCCTTGCATAGTCCAGTTCAAACCGGCGCTGGGGCACTCCAGCCCCAGCTCTGGCGCGAAACTGGACAAAGGGAAGTGGGTGTAACCACCCCCTCCCAGGTCCCACCCATAAGGCGTGACCTAGCAGGTATCCCAGCCCCCCAGATTAGTATAAGAGTGGGAGTTGGGCCTCAAGACTTTAGATTATCCTGAACCTGCAAAACTGAACAGAAACTCTGGACCTTCGACATTCGACGAAAGAAGAAGACTGAAGAATCTCCCTTGTAGCCAAGGAGTGGCTACCCTGTGCAAACAGGCACCATCAAGAGACTACCCTTTGCTTTGCGACCGTTCTACGAGGAACCGACTGCAGAGCCCGACCAGAGCCTTGACTTTCAGACTTCTCCGACCCTCATCCACATCTGCAGCAGAGCTGAGATCCGTGGAGGCGACGAGCGACGTGGGACCGGCTACCTGGGAAAAGTGGCTAGTAACTTACAGCGCAGCTTCTGAGGTACCCTCGAAGTTGTGCACCGGGGATTGAGAAGCCCCAACCCCAAGCACCATCTGCACCGAAGATCAGCCCCCCACACTCCACGAGTCCTGCGTGGGGCCCTTCAGCATTTTCCTGCTTGCCGCGTCTGTCCGGTTGCTTGCCCGCTGGCTAGTGGCCTCTGTGACGACGCACCCTGAAATCTTCTGCGCTGGTTTGGCTCCTCCAGACTGGCTCCCGCTTCTCTGCAAAGAAGAAGCACCCCAGACCTTCCTGGTCTGCACCAGAAGCAAGTCCTTCGTTCTTCGTGGGTTCCGCTTGCCAAGGCTTGGTGAGTCCTAGTCCAACTTCGACGCCGCCGACAGCAAGAGCCTTCGTGGGACAGCTCGCCTCCTGGTCCTGGTCGTCCTCGACGCTTCCTGGTCCTCCTGGCTGCAGCGACAAGCTTCACCTTCACCTGCAACTCTTCACGACATCGCCTGGTTCCTTCCTGGTTCCACATGGTCACTGGCTAGTGACCTTGACTCTGTCCCTTCTGCTTGCAGGTTTCTTCTCTTCTTGATCCCAGCCTTGGGATCCACCGGACACTCTTCACTGACTGCCTGTCAGCATCTTTCTTCAGGCATCCATAGGAGCCGACGACGAAAACGACGCATCTTCACCCCTATGCACCCGCAGCCTGTGGGCTAGGTAACTTGGGTACTCCGGTGCTCATCAGGATAGTGACTATCCTAGTGTCTAGTTTTCAAGTCTCAACTTCCTAGCTACTCCGGAAGTGTCCTAAATCTACCGTTTTCTAAACTGTACTATTGCTATTGACTTTTACGCATTACGCGTGAGTGTTTCCACTCTGCACACGAATCCCGCGGGCCTCCCACTTCCTAACTAACGCTAGTGTAGTGTAGCCCCAGCGATTCCCTAGGCCTAGGCCTATTCTATTTCCGTGACAGTGGTTCTTATACCACTTACTTAGTATATGGTTTGCGTGGCCCCTAGGGCCTAACTGTATTATTTACCTGTGTGACTTACTGTATGCATTAATAAGACTGTGTTGTACTTACCTCTAATCTCATAAAGAGTGCGGAGGGTTTGCTTAGAATAAATACACTTTATTTTATATATATATCTGTTGTGGTGTCCTTTCATTTGGTATTCAAGGGATTATATATGGTATCACAGCTGGCTTCACATGCCATTCAGAGTTTAGCCTAAGACTGCTCTTGTCCATGCTACCACTAGGATAGCTGGTCTATAAGGTTGACTTTACAACCAATCACCATAAGGGTATTTGGACTGATATAAGGTGTACACTATAACTAGTGACATCATACATCAGGCCAACTTCTCACATTGGTGAGCAGCGGTTGGGATCTGAGCTTGCTGTTGTAATACCATTGTAATCTTGAGATACTAAATTGAAAGATCACACAGATATTGTCTAGGTACATATAACATAGATTATTATACTTAAGTCCTACTGGACTTTGTAGTTGTAGGTTGAAGGGAGTAACACACCCTGACTACAACTACTAGAGAGGTTTAGTAGATACAACTAGTGTAGGTAGGTGCACACACCACACCCTCACTAGATCATGTCTCTGAGAGTAGATCAAGTAGATGCTCTCTCAGGAGGATCAGGTCTGCAAAAGATCCCCTCTAGATATGATACCTTAACATTCCAGGAGATGAGACACTTGTGTACCTCCAGAGGAATAAAACAGGGTGCAAACCCTACCCTCCTTCAGTTAAGACAACTCCTAGAGGAGTATGATGCTCATAGGGCATCTCAGGCAGGTGCCCTAGGCACAGAGGAGGGTCTACCCACCACAGAGGAGTCAGATGGGGCTTCAGATGGGGAGGTAGACAGCCAGAGCCAAGTAAGGAGACTTAGCCAGGCTAACCTAAGTTTACATGGGAGTTTGCATGGGGTCCCCCCATACAGACCCCCAAGTAGGCATTCACAGAGAAGCAGGAGGGACAGATCCCCTTCAAGGGAATCCATCCACTCCCATGTCTCTAGCATCTCTAATGCTTCCTCTCACAGGGGAATGACTTCACCTGAGAGAAAGGAGCATGCAGCCAGAATGAGGGAGGCTAATCTGAGGATTCAGAGGGAAGAACTTGCCCTTGCCAAAGAGAAGCTTGCTCTGGCTAGAGAGCAAAAGTTAAGTGGGTTAGAACCCACTGGTGGCAGCAACATTCCTAGAGATAGAGACAGGCACTATGACAATAGAAACCTGAGCAAGATTGTCCCTCCCTACAAGTGTGGGGATGACATCCACAAATGGATAACTGCTTTGGAGAGAGCTTGCAAAGTACAGCAGGTACCCCAAAGTCAGTGGGCAGCTATCTTGTGGCTCTCCTTCTCTGAGAAAGGAAGAGACAAGCTCCTCACAGTTAGTGATGAGGATGCAGATAATTACACTGTCCTGAAGAGTGCTCTGATTGATGGGTTTGGCCTAACCACTGAACAATACAGGTTGTTGTTCAGGGATACCCAGAAGACACAGACTCAGGACTGGACTGACTTTGTAGATTGTGCCACTAAGGCTCTGGAAGGCTGGCTAATGGGAAGTAAGGTTAAGGACTATACAGGATTGTATAATTTGATCATGAGAGAGCAAATACTTAACAACTGTCAAAACCAGCTATTGCATCAACACCTGATTGATTCTGATCTGACTTCTCCCCAAGAATTGGGAAAGAAGGCAGATAGATGGGTCAGGACTAGAGTTAAGCAGAAAACACAGAACCAGGGCGGTGATCAGAAAAAGGCAGACCAGAAGGGTAATGAGCAGAAACAAAAAGACCAGAAGTCTTCACCAGGCCCCCAAAAGGCTCAGGGGGAGGGTGGTTCCAAAAAGGATAAGAAGAAAGATGGCCAAAAGAAACCATGGTGCAACTATTGTAAGTCCAACTCACATTGGTTTAGTGAGTGCACCAAAAAGGATAAGCCCCCAGCCACCATTGCCCCTAAGGCAACTGTACCCCCTAGTTCAGCTGTAAGTGGTGGTTCCCAGCAAAAGGGTGTAGTAGGGTTAACCCTGGGAACTGAGGAGGATTCTGGCCTAGTCAGAGTACCTACTCAGGCTGTTCTGATCTGTGATGGGGACTTAGCTTTGTCCTCTACTGTAGGCCCCAGTAACCTGGGCAAGTACAGACAGACACCTTTTATCAACCAAAGAATGGCTCAGGCCTACAGGGACACTGGAGCTAGTGTCACAATGGTGACACCTGCTTTTGTGGACCCTGGACAGATCATACTAGGTGAGAATTACCTAGTGACCAACACTAGCAATGCCACTACCTCCCATAGTGTGGCTATTGTTAACTTCTCCTGGGGAGGGGTAACTGGCCTCAAGAAAGTTGTTGTTAGTTCAGACCTTCCTGTAGAGTGTTTACTGGACAATGATCTTGAAACTTCAGTTTGGTCTGAAGTGGAGTATAGGACCCATGCAGAAATGCTGGGGATAGATGCACATGTCCTTGCTGTGACCAGGTCACAGGCCAAAAAGTGCAACACTGAACAAGTGCTGGATCCTGAAACTATGGACCAGTCACAACCCAAGAGAAAGAGCAGTAGGGTTAAGGCTGTGCCTTCCCCCCTGCCTCAGGTGGTGGATCAGCCCTCCCAGGAGGATGATTCTGAGAGCCCTGAAGGAACTGTCCTAGAAGAACTTGAACCTGATCAGGTTGAGTTTCTTGGGACAGGGGGACCTTCCAGGGCAGATCTGAGGCAGGCTCAATTAGACTGCCCCTCTCTTGAACCCCTCAGACAGCTGGCTGCTGCTGAGGCTGCAGGGAATGCTCAAGGTACCCATAGAGTGTATTGGGATGAAGGGCTACTGTACTCAGAGGCTAGAGACCCCAAGCCTGGTGCATCCAGGAGGTTGGTCATACCACTGAAGTTCAGAGGCTTCCTTCTAACCTTGGCCCATGATATTCCCCTTGCAGGACATTTAGGCCAGAACAAGACTTGGGACAGGCTTGTCCCTCACTTTCACTGGCCCCATATGTCAGAAGATACTAAGGAGTTTTGTCGCTCCTGTGTCACCTGCCAAGCCAGTGGCAAATCAGGTGGCACCACAAAGGCCCCCCTCATACCACTACCTGTGGTGGGGGTCCCCTTTGAAAGAGTGGGCATAGATATTGTAGGACCAATGGACCCACAAACAGCATCTGGGCACAGATTCATACTGGTGATAGTGGACCATGCCACCAGGTACCCAGAAGCAATTCCCCTGAGGACCACAACAGCTCCTGTTGTGGCAAGGGCCCTGCTTGGAGTATTCTCCAGAGTGGGCTTTCCAAAGGAGGTCATTTCTGACAGAGGTGCCAACTTTATGTCAGGATACTTGACTGCAATGTGGAAGGAGTGTGGTGTTAACTATAAGTTCACCACACCCTATCACCCACAGTGCAATGGGCTTGTTGAGAGATTCAACAAGACCCTAAAGGGAATTATAAAAGGATTACCAGACAAGCTTAGGCGAAGATGGGACATCCTTTTACCCTGCCTTCTGTTTGCTTACAGAGAGGTCCTACAAAAGGGGGTTGGCTACAGCCCTTTTGAGCTTTTGTTTGGGCATCCTGTAAGAGGACCCCTGTGTTTGGTGAAGGAAGGATGGGAGAGACCTCTCAGACAACCCAAACTAGACATAGTGGATTATGTACTTGGTCTCCGCTCCAGGATGGCAGAGTATATGAAGAAGGCTTCTAAAAACCTTGAGGCAAGCCAAGAACTCCAAAAAGCTTGGCATGACCAAAAGGCTGTACTGACTGTTTACCAGCCAGGACAGAAAGTGTGGGTGTTGGAGCCAGTGGCCCCAGCAGCACTCCAAGACAAATGGTCTGGACCCCACACTATTGTTGAGAAAAAGGGAGAAGTCACCTACTTGGTGGACCTTGGGACTCCCAGAAGCCCCCACAGGGTGCTTCATGTCAACAGATTGAAGGCATATGTTGACAGGGCAGACATGGGGCTACTCATGGCTACAGATGAGGGGCAGGAGGAAGAGAGTGACCCTCTCCCAGACCTGTTGACTCAGAACCCTGATGATGGCTCAGTTGATGGTGTGGTCTTTTCTGACAGCCTCACTGTCCATCAGCAACAGGACTGCAGACAAGTTCTGCAAGCCTACAGACATATGTTCTCTCTGACCCCAAGTCAGACAAACTGGTGCACCCATGAGGTGGACACTGGTGACAGTCTGCCTGTGAAGAGTAAAATCTACAGGCAACCTGACCATGTCAGGGACTGCATAAAAGTTGAGGTACAAAAGATGTTGGAGCTGGGAGTCATTGAACCTTCAGAGAGCCCTTGGGCTAGTCCTGTAGTCCTTGTGCCAAAACCTCACACCCAAGATGGTAAGAGAGAGATGAGGTTTTGCGTGGATTACAGAGGTCTCAATGCTGTCACTAGGACAGATGCCCACCCAATACCTAGGGCAGATGAGCTCATTGACAGACTGGCAGCTGCTAAGTTTTTGAGCACATTTGACCTAACAGCAGGCTACTGGCAAATCAGACTAGCTGAGAGTGCAAAGGCCAAAACTGCTTTCTCGACCCCAGGAGGACATTATCAATTTGTGGTAATGCCCTTTGGTTTGAAGAATGCACCTGCCACTTTCCAAAGGCTGGTGAATCAAGTCCTTACTGGGTTGGATGATTATTGTGCAGCTTATCTTGATGATATTGCTGTCTTTAGCTCCACCTGGGAGGATCACCTGGTCCACCTGAGGAATGTTTTAGAGGCCCTGCAAAAGGCAGGCCTCACTATCAAGGCCACTAAGTGCCAGATAGGGCAGAGCAAGGTTGTATACCTGGGCCACCTAGTTGGTGGGGGTCAGGTTCAACCACTGGAGAGCAAGATCCAGACCATAAAGGACTGGGCTCCTCCAACTACCCAGACTCAGGTCAGAGCTTTCTTGGGCCTGACTGGGTACTACAGAAAGTTTGTTAAGAACTATGGGTCCATAGTGACACCACTTAATGACTTGACCTCCAAGAAGATGCCAAAGAAAGTTCAGTGGACAGTAAGCTGTCAAAAAGCATTTGATGACCTGAAGCAGGCCATGTGCAGTGCACCTATTCTGAAAAGTCCAGACTACTCCAAAGAGTTCATTGTCCAGACAGATGCTTCTGAGTTAGGTGTGGGAGCTGTTCTTTCACAACTGAATGTAGATGGTCAAGACCAGCCCATTGCTTTTATAAGTAGAAGGCTGACCCCTAGAGAGAAACGTTGGTCAGCTATTGAGAGGGAGGCCTTTGCTGTGGTTTGGGCCCTGAAGAAGCTGAGGCCATACTTGTTTGGCACTCACTTCAAGATTCAGACAGACCATAAGCCCCTCTTGTGGCTAAATCAGATGAAGGGTGAAAATCCCAAACTTCTTAGGTGGTCCATTTCCCTACAGGGGATGGACTTCACAGTGGAACATAGACCTGGGACTGACCATGCCAATGCAGATGGACTCTCCAGATATTTCCACTTAGAACATGAAGACTCAACTGGTCAAGGTTAGTTTAATGTCCCTAAGTTTGGGGGGGGGGTTGTGTAGGAGAGTAGGGTCTGCTTTCTATGTTCACCCCCACTTTTTGCTTTTGCTTTACTGGTTTTCGACTTAGATGTGGCTGTGGGCCTGCTAATCAGACCCACAGCCCTGCTGTTCTCTCTCTACATTAATACTATGTACTTTAGGTGCATAACCCATTTGGATAGGATCACCTTATTGGCCCCTGTACAGTGTACCCTAGGTACCCAGGGCATAGGTGTACCCTAGGCCTACCAGGGGCTGCAGCATGTATTATGCCACCCCTGGCCTGGCCTTCCATTTTGACACAACTGGCTGATCACTCAGCTGGGGCAAGGTCGTGTAATCATCCCTTGCTTAGGTGTAGTATTCCTATACCTAACTTACATATAGACACATGTGTACCTATTAGTCACTCCTATGGCAGGCCTTGACAATCCTGGAGGCAGAGTGCTTGGTAACATGTGAGATGGTGCTCTAGCATGAGCTGAGCCTGTCTGCAGCTTTCGGAACCTTGTCCTTATAGCTGTTCTATGATATAGCCTACCATATACTCTTAAAGTGCCTTATAATCTTAGACGGTTATGGTAACTATGGTTTGGCTTTATCAAAACATGTCGTGTAAGGTGTCTAACACTAGGGAATAATACCCCCATGCCATTTCTGGACATGAGAATATTATTCCCCCCTTCTAGAGGGAAAGACATGTTAAAATCATACTTCAACTGTTAGCCTCTGACCAAAGCCTCAGCATCACAAAATGGATGCTGCTGCCACGACACAAGTCTGACCTCCTGCAGCTGGGAGTGATCCCAGCCAGGGAGGCCTGGACAATAGGTTTCCTGCTTGGGGAGGTGCTAGCACCTCCCCAGACAGCCTTTAGTGTATTGGGGCAGGGTGGGCTGAAAGGAATGAGACATGCCTGGGGCACACAAGGTGTTCCTTGCATAGTCCAGTTCAAACTGGCGCTGGGGCACTCCAGCCCCAGCTCTGGCGCGAAACTGGACAAAGGGAAGTGGGTGTAACCACCCCCTCCCAGGTCCCACCCATAAGGCGTGACCTAGCAGGTATCCCAGCCCCCCAGATTAGTATAAGAGTGGGAGTTGGGCCTCAAGACTTTAGATTATTCTGAACCTGCAAAACTGAACAGAAACTCTGGACCTTCGACATTCGACGAAAGAAGAAGACTGAAGAATCTCCCTTGTAGCCAAGGAGTGGCTACCCTGTGCAAACAGGCACCATCAAGAGACTACCCTTTGCTTTGCGACCGTTCTACGAGGAACCGACTGCAGAGCCCGACCAGAGCCTTGACTTCCAGACTTCTCCGACCCTCATCCACATCTGCAGCAGAGCTGAGATCCGTGGAGGCGACGAGCGACGTGGGACCGGCTACCTGGGAAAAGTGGCTAGTAACTTACAGCGCAGCTTCTGAGGTACCCTCGAAGTTGTGCACCGGGGATTGAGAAGCCCCAACCCCAAGCACCATCTGCGCTGAAGATCAGCTCCCCACACTCCACGAGTCCTGCGTGGGGCCCTTCAGCATTTTCCTGCTTGCCGCGTCTGTCCGGTTGCTTGCCCGCTGGCTAGTGGCCTCTGTGACGACGCACCCTGAAATCTTATGCGCTGGTTTGGCTCCTCCAGACTGGCTCCCGCTTCTCTGCAAAGAAGAAGCACCCCAGACCTTCCTGGTCTGCACCAGAAGCAAGTCCTTCGTTCTTCGTGGGTTCCGCTTGCCAAGGCTTGGTGAGTCCTAGTCCAACTTCGACGCCGCCGACAGCAAGAGCCTTCGTGGGACAGCTCGCCTCCTGGTCCTGGTTGTCCTCGACGCTTCCTGGTCCTCCTGGCTGCAGCGACAAGCTTCACCTTCACCTGCAACTCTTCACGACATCGCCTGGTTCCTTCCTGGTTCCACGTGGTCACTGGCTAGTGACCTTGACTCTGTCCCTTCTGCTTGCAGGTTTCTTCTCTTCTTGATCCCAGCCTTGGGATCCACCGGACACTCTTCACTGACTGCCTGTCAGCATCTTTCTTCAGGCATCCATAGGAGTCGACGACGAAAACGACGCATCTTCACCCCTATGCACCCGCAGCCTGTGGGCTAGGTAACTTGGGTACTCCGGTGCTCATCCGGATAGTGACTATCCTAGTGTCTAGTTTTCAAGTCTCAACTTCCTAGCTACTCCGGAAGTGTCCTAAATCTACCGTTTTCTAAACTGTACTATTGCTATTGACTTTTACGCATTACGCGTGAGTGTTTCCACTCTGCACACGAATCCCGTGGGCCTCCCACTTCCTAACTAACGCTAGTGTAGTGTAGCCCCAGCGATTCCCTAGGCCTAGGCCTATTCTATTTCCATGACAGTGGTTCTTATACCACTTACTTAGTATATGGTTTGCGTGGCCCCTAGGGCCTAACTGTATTACTTACCTGTGTGACTTACTGTATGCATTAATAAGACTGTGTTGTACTTACCTCTAATCTCATAAAGAGTGCGGAGGGTTTGCTTAGAATAAATACACTTTATTTTATATATATATCTGTTGTGGTGTCCTTTCATTTGGTATTCAAGGGATTATATATGGTATCACAGCTGGCTTCACATGCCATTCAGAGTTTAGCCTAAGACTGCTCTTGTCCATGCTACCACTAGGATAGCTGGTCTATAAGGTTGACTTTACAACCAATCACCATAAGGGTATTTGGACTGATATAAGGTGTACACTATAACTAGTGACATCATACATCAGGCCAACTTCTCACAACGAGGACTGCACTATGCAAAGTAACCCACTTAGGGTAATTGATAAATTAGCATGCGGAATAGAAATAAAAAGAGCACTTCTGTCTAACTCTGAATAGAAGCCTATGAATAAGATGTTTGTAACATCGAAACGCGTCAGGCAGCAATACGTTTCTGGGACGCTGCGGGGAGTCAGCAAAAGCAGACCGGATGGTCGACCTCCAGCCGAGTGCCCTCCAAAGCTCTCGGACACTTTTTTGAATCATAAACGTAGGCGGCAGGCCCTGTCGTGGGAGGGCACCATCTAGACGATATCAAGAGAGGCTGTGGTGAGGAACGGGTCCTTGGCCATGCAGCGTTGGAGGTCGCATGAAGAGACTCTCTGTGACGCCCCGGAGTCCTACTAAGGAACAATAAAGTTCTTAAATCGCGGAGATCAGCAGAAACCTACAAAGGGAACATTTTTTGCTCGCTAAAGAACCACAAGGTCCAGCATGCTTCACGAGGACTGCACTATGCAAAGTAACCCACTTAGGGTAATTGATAAATTAGCACGCGGCATAGAAATAAAAAGAGCCCTTCTGTCTAACTCTGCATAGAAGCCTATGATTAAGATGTTTGTAACATCGAAACGCGTCAGGCAGCAATACGTTTCTGGGACGCTGCGGGGAGTCAGCAAAAGCAGACCGGATGGTCAACCTCTAGCTGAGTGCCCTCGAAAGCTCTCGGGCACTTAATTGGATCATAAACTTACGCGGCAGGACCTGTCGTGGGAGGGCACCATCACGACGATATCAAGAGAGGCTGTGGTGAGGAACGGGTCCTTGGCCGTGCAGCATTGGAGATCGCATGAAGAGACTCTCTGTGACGCCCCGGAGTCCTACTAAGGAACAATAAAGTTCTTAAATCACAGAGATCAGCAGAAACCTAGAAAGAGAACATTTTTGCTCGCTAAAGGACCACAAGGTCCAACATGCTTCAAGAGGACTGCACTATGCAAAGTAACCCACTTAGGGTAATTGATAAATTAGCATGCGGAATAGAAATAAAAAGAGCCCTTCTGTCTAACTCTGCATAGAAGCCTGTGATTAAGATGTTTGTAACATCGAAACGCGTCAGGCAGCAATAAGTTTCTGGGACGCTGCGGGGAGTCAGCAAAAACAGACCGCATGGTCGACCTCCAGTCGATTGCCCTCCAAAGCTCTCGGGCACTTTGTTGAATCATAAACTTACGCGGCAGGCCCTGTCGTGGGAGGGCACCATCTCGACGATATCAAGAGAGGCTGTGGTGAGGAACGGGTCCCTGGCCGTGCAGCATGGAGGTCGCATGAAGAGACTCTCTGTGACGCCCCGGAATCCTACTAAGGAACAATAAAGTTCTTAAATCACGGAGATCAGCAGAAACCTACAAAGGGAACATTTTTTGCTCGCTAAAGGACCACAAGGTCCAGCAGGCGTCAAGATGACTGCACTATGCAAAGTAACCCACTTAGGGTAATTGATAAATTAGCATGCGGAACAGAAATAAAAAGAGCCCTTCTGTCTAACTCTGCATAGAAGCCTATGATTAAGACGTTTGTAACATCAAAACGCGTCAGGCAGCAATAAGTTTCTGGGACGCTGCGGGGAGTCAGCAAAAGCAGACCAGATGGTCGACCTCCAGCCGAGTGCCCTCCAAAGCTCTCGGGCACTTTGTTGAATCATAAACTTACACAGCAGGCCCTGTCGTGGGAGGGCACCCTCTCGTCGATATCAAGAGAGGCTGTGGTGTGGAACGGGTCCTTGGCCGTGCAGCGTTGGAGGTCGCATGAAGAGACTCTCTGTGACGCCCCGGCGTCCTACTAAGGAACAATAAAGTTCTTAAATCGCATAGATCAGCAGAAACCTACAAAGGGAAAATGATTTGCTCGCTAAAGGACCACAACGTCCAGTATGCTTCATGAGGACTGCACTATGCAAAGTAACCCACTTAGGGTAATCGATAAATTAGCATGCGGAATAGAAATAAAAAGAGCCCTTCTGTCTAACTCTGCATAGAAGCCTATGATTAAGATGTTTGTAACATCGAAACGCGTCAGGCAGAAATACGTTTCTGGGACGCTGCAGGGAGTCAGCAAAAGCAGACCGGATGGTCGACATCCAGCCGAATGCCCTCCAAAGCTCTCGGACACTTTGTTGAATCATAAACTTACGCGGCAGACCCTGTCGTGGGAGGGCACCATCTCGACGATATCAAGAGAGGCTGTGTTGAGGAACGGGTCCTTGGATGTGCAGCGTTGGAGGTCGCATGAAGAGACTCTCTGTGATGCCCCGGAGTCCTACTGAGGAAAAATAAAGTTCTTAAATCGCGGACATCAGCAGAAACCTACAAAGGGAACATTTTTTGCTCGCTAAAGAACCACAAGGTCCAGCATGCTTCACGAGGACTGCACTATGCAAAGTAACCCACTTAGGGTAATTGATAAATTAGCATGCGGCATAGAAATAAAAAGAGCTCTTCTGTCTAACTCTGCATAGAAGCCTATGATTAAGATGTTTGTAACATCGAAACGCGTCAGGCAGCAATACGTTTCTCTGACGCTGCGGGGAGTCAGCAAAAGCAGACCGGATGGTCGACCTCTAGCTGAGTGCCCTCCAAAGCTCTTGGGCACTTTATTGAATCATAAACTTACGCGGCAGGCCCTGTCGTGGGAGGGCACCATCTCGACGATATCAAGAGAGGCTGTGGTGAGGAACGGGTCCTTGGCCGTGCAGCGTTCGAGATCGCATGAAGAGACTCTCTGTGACGCCCCGGAGTCCTACTAAGGAACAATAAAGTTCTTAAATCACAGAGATCAGCAGAAACCTACAAAGGGAACATTTTTTGCTCGCTAAAGGACCACAAGGTCCGGCATGCTTCACGAGGACTGCACTATGCAAAGTAACCCATTTAGGGTAATTGATAAATTAGCATGCGGAATAGAAATAAAAAGAGCCCTTCTGTCTAACTCTGCATAGAAGCCTATGATTAAGATGTTTGTAACATCGAAACGCGTCAGGCAGCAATACGTTTCTGGGACGCTGCGGGGAGTCAGCAAAAACAGACCGGATGGTCGACCTCCAGTCGATGGCCCTCCAAAGCTCTTGGGCACTTTGTTGAATCATGAACTTACGCGGCATGCCCTGTCGTGGGAGGGCGCCATCTCGACGATATCAAGAGAGGCTGTGGTGAGGAACAGGTCCCTGGCCGTGCAGCGTTGGATGTCGTATGAAGAGACTCTCTGTGACGCCCCGGAGTCCTACTAAGGAACAATAAAGTTCTTAAATCACGGAGATCAGCAGAAACCTACAAAGGGAACATTTTTTGCTCGCTAAAGGACCACAAGGTCCAGCATGCGTCACGAGGACTGCACTATGCAAAGTAACCTACTTAGGGTAATTGATAAATTAGCATGCAGAATAGAAATAAAAAGAGCTCTTCTGTTTAACTCTGAATAGAAGCATGTGAATAAGATGTTTGTAACATCGAAACGCGTCAGGCAGCAATACGTTTCTGGAACGCTGCAGGGAGTCGGCAAAAGCAGACCGGATGGTCGACCTCCAGCCGAGTGCCCTCCAAAGCTCTCGGGCACTTTGTTGAATCATAAACTTACACGGCAGGCCCTGTCGTGGGAGGGCACCATCTCGACGATATCAAGAGAGGCTGTGGTGAGAAAGGGGTCCTTGGCCGTGCAGCGTTGGAGGTCGCATGAAGAGACTCTCTGTGATGCCCTGGAATCCTACTTAGCAACAATAAAGTTCTTGAATCGCGAAGATCAGCAGAAACCTACAAAGGGAATATTTTTTGCTCGCTAAAGGACCACAAGGTCCCGCATGCTTCACGAGGACTGCACTATGCAAAGTAACTCACTTAGGGTAATTCATAAATTAGCATGCGGTATTTAGAAATAAAAAGAGCCCTTCTGTCTAACTCTGCATACTAGCCTATGAATGACATGTTTGTAACATCGAAACGCGTCAGGCAGCAATAAGTTTCTGGGACGCTGCGGGGAGTCAGCAAAAGCAGACCGGATGGTCGACCTCCAGCCGAGTGCCCTCCAAAGCTCTCGGGCACTTTGTTGAATCATAAACTTACACAGCAGGCCCTGTCGTGGGAGGGCACCATCTTGACGATATCAAGAGAGGCTGTGGTGAGGAACGGGTCCTTGGCCCTGCAGCATTGGAGGTCGCATGAAGAGACTCTCTGTGACGCCCCGGAGTCCTACTAAGGAACAATAAAGTTCTTAAATCGCGGAGATCAGCAGAAACCTACAAAGGGAACATTTTTTGCTCGCTAAAGGACCACAAGGTCCAGCATGCTTCACGAGGACTGCACTATGCAAAGTAACCCACTTAGGGTAATTGATAAATTAGCATGCGGAATAGAAATAAAAAGAGCCCTTTTGTCTAACTCTGCATAGAAGCTTATGATTAAGATGTTTGTAACATCGAAACACGTCAGGCCGCAATAACTTTCTGTGACGCTGCGAGGAGTCAGCAAAAGCAGACCGGATGGTCGACCTCCAGTCGAATGCACTCCAAAGCTCTCGGACACTTTGTTGAATCATAAACTTACGCGGCATGCCCTGTCGTGGGAGGGCACCATCTCGACGATATCAAGAGAGGCTGTGGTGAGGAACAGGTCCCTGGCCATGCAGCGTTGGAGGCCGTATGAAGAGACTCTCTGTGACGCCCCGGAGTCCTCCTAAGGAACAATAAAGTTCTTAATCGCGGAGATCAGCAGAAACCCACAAAGGGTACATTTTTTGCTCGCTAAAGGACCACAAGGTCCAGCATGCTTCACGAGGACTGCACTATGCAAAGTAACCCACATAGAGTAATTGATAAATTAGCATGCGGAATAGAAATAAAAAGAGCCCTTTTGTCTAACTCTGCATTGAAGCCTATGATTAAGATGTTTGTAACATCGAAACGCGTCAGGCAGCAATAAGTTTCTGGGACGCTGCGGGGAGTCAGCAAAAGCAGACCGGATGGTCGACCTCCAGCCGAGTGCCCTCCAAAGCTCTCGGGTACTTTGTTGAATCATAAACTTACGCGGCATAGAAATAAGAAGAGCCCTTCTGTCTAACCCTGCATAGAAGCCTATGATTAAGATGTTTGTAACATCAAAACGCGTCAGGCAGCAATAAGTTTCTGGGATGCTGCGGGGAGTCAGCAACTCTCCAAAGCCCTCGGGCACTTTGTTGAATCATATATATATATATATATAGGGAACAGACGCCTCTTATTTCGTGCAAGTAAATTGTTTTATTTTTCAATCGGGCTTTGCCGCCATGACGCGTTTCAACCTCTAGAAGCCTTGATCACATGCCGTGCTACCATTTCTCTTTACATTTAAAGTGCCAAGTGCTATTAAACAGGGAGAACAAACTACTCAGCGGTTTTCTCTACAGCAGTCACAGTACTTTTCAGCATGTTATGCAATTTGTCCATAATAAGCCATTATATGCGCAAAATACGCAATAATTATTGTATAAATACAATGGGGTAATACACGTAATAAAAACATCTTAAAAAGTCAAAATATGAACAACTTAGTATTGCTCACTTATGGCATGTGACAGCAAGCTGGTTCTGTATAAATACAATTCTGTAATGTAACCATAGACTAAATCATAGTTACCAGCCTAATGGCTGATAACTGGAGCTTAATTTTACTTTACTTTTAAAACCATGTGCAAAATACGCTAAATACAAGTATAAATACGATTATATATATATACATATATATATATTATCTACTGGCGGTCGCCAGTAGATAGTTATAGTTAGGACCGTGTTTCCATAGGAAATCTCAAAATTCTATTTTGAATAACTTTGGCGCCGGTTGACGAATCTTCGCGAAATTTTCAAAACTAATGGGGCGCTCCGCTCAGCTCCTACCCTGAAAGTCTCGGGGGGATTCGTCAAGCGGGGGCCGAGAAAAAAGGGGGGTCCCAAAACACGTTTTCCCCATGCATTTTATCATAGGACCTTTAGTCGAAGGTACAGCCCGAACGGCTGAACAGAATTACTTGAAATTTGGCAGAGAGGTAGTCCTCAGGTCAGGGATGTGCCTTTTGCATATATGGAGTCAATATGTTCAGTAGTTCCAGAGAAAATTGCAGTAAAAAGCACATACATATCTATAGCCGTGCACGGTGCGCGCACCCTAACGTGCACGAGCGTAATTCTGATTGGTTGTTACATGTCAGTCAACGTTCGAATCGGTCGAAATCAGGAAGTGTCGGCCGCCATTTTGTTTGTTTTCAGTGCGAGAGTGGAAAAGGAAGGTGGCGAACGTGAAAAGGGGGCAGGGTAGAGAGTTCCTGACCCCCTAGCCTTGGTCAGGGGGTCCCTGAAGGACCCCGAAGGCAGAAAAAAACATTTACATTTTTTTTTTAAAAATCGGGGGGGTGCGCGCCCCGTGCGCGCACGGTGAAAAACCATAAAAAAAATTACTTTTTTTTTTTAATACGTAGTTTATTGAAAAATAAATATATAAAAAAAATAATAATACATACATAACTTAGCATTTAAAAAACCATACAAATTCACTGAAAAAACCATAGGTTTCACACACGTTATAGTTAGGAATTAGCATTTCAAAAACCTTGCAAATTCATTTAAAAAACCATAGGTTTCACACATGTTATAGTTAGGTGGATATTTCACTCGTAAAAAACCAATGAAATTCCCCCGTTATAGTTAGTTGAGATAACTATAACTCGCGCGACCGCCACTCTATCACAAGGATGATGTCATCAGTGATGTCATGAGTGATGCCACTGACCATGTCATGAGTGATGTAATATGTGACGTCATGAGCAGAGGATTGCGGGCGCGCGAGTTATAGTTATCTCAACTAACTGTAACTGGGGAATTTCATTGGTTTTTTACGAGTGAAATATCCACCTAACTATAACATGTGTGAAACCTATGGTTTTTTAAGTGAATATATATATATATATATATATATATATATATATATATATATATATATCAAACACAAAAAGTTACCCTCCTTGGGATGCCCTCCCGGAGAGCTAACCTCTGACAAGAGGACTGCAGCACAGTCAGGTTCCAACTTAAAAACAAATCTGTAGAGTCTTTACGCGTTTCAAACTCTCGTTCTTGATCACAAGCCACATTGGAGAAAAACAGCCACCTCACTATGGAACACCTGCTGATTTTATTAAACGAGTCCTGCCCCAGTGGGCGTGTACTATCGCGACTGTCAGTAGGTAATATACATATATATATACATATATATATTTATATATACGCTATACTAAACTATGTTTGTTGTGTTAATTATACCTGATTACCACAGTATGAAGAGGCCCATTGTAACATGAAAAAGCCATGCAGGACTTACATACCAAAATCAAATACATTAAAATGCCAGACACATACAGCTGGACCTCAGATTGCTATTGGCTTAACAGCAATTTATCATAAACATACCTAAATGGATAGAAAAAATAAAAAATCGTTATGAGTGGATACCACTACTTTGCATTACTTTAGGCAACTTTCCAATGCAGCTCAAGATTTCATTTCAAAGTAAATCTCAACACAACATTTTTCACAGCGTTTGCAACAATTTTGTGAAGCGAACATTGCACAGTGTTAGTAAATTACTCCCACTAGGTCACGGAAGCCGCTTATCCGCTGTGATCCGCTGTGCTCCCGAGAGACCCGTGCCTCGAGCTTGTCTGTTTATCGTCACGACGAGTCAATCCAGGCGTAACCACTCTTATCGCCAGCCTCTCTAAACCCCCGAGCTGGTCCATTTGACAAAGAGATTGACTGTGCGTCGATTTCCTGCCCGATTAGAGGAAAACCTTCTCTCTCTACCCGTCGACGACTAACCCTGTCTTAACTTGGATTGATCCCTAGATAACCCACGGATATTTTATCGCTCAAGGCCTCCATCTGTCACTTGAAACCTGCTATCTCCTTGAAGAAATACCGTATTTGTCGGTTGGCGCTAAATCCCTTGACCGTTAGGTGCGCCTGTCCCACCATCCTTGCCCTCCTTCGCCCTGATGAAGGTGCAGCCCCTGCTGGGGCTTGTACACCGAAACGCGCGTTGGCATACTGTAACCTAAATTTTGGCTATTCTAAACGTGCTCATTGGCGCTTTTTAGCCCTACGGGCTGTTCAAAGTCCATTCATTTGAATATGAATTGTGGAACGACCATTCTAATTTGTACATGTTTTTATTAGTATGTATTAATGTTATGTGCTGTTTGATGTTGCTGTCGGATGCGAGATAGTATGATTGCGTGTTTTTTGAAGGAGTATTTGTGGGACTGTTAGTAATCTGATGTATAGGAACTGTATTATTTTTCTCCTTTATTGTTTTTGTTAATCTACTTAAATTTCAAAAAAAGATTCTAACATCTATACAAACAAAAATGATGAAATAAAAAGACATCTTAAAAATATTTAAATTTACTTATATTTTGCCTTGTGTTTTTCCTTGTCTTGGTTTGCCTATTGGTTGTGGTCTTTAATCATTTGGACCCTTTTTAGGGCCTTATCCATTATCAATTTGTGGCAGGTACTCTCTTTTTTCCTCTGGTACTCCCACTAGGTTAATCATCGTATATTTTGGGTGAGACTATTCGAATAATGTGCTCCTGCTGTTACAGCTGCAGTTTTTGGAAACATTGTTTATATGCAAAATCAAATTAAGGTCAAATTCGCTTTTAGAAGCAAAATTGTTTGTAAGGGCAAAATAAGCAGGAGGAGCAAAACACCTTCAAGGGCCCAAATCACATTTAGAAGATAAAATACATACGGGGTATAATCACATTTAGATGCAAAGTCACCCTTGACCCAACATCAACATGAGTGAAATTATTTTCAGGAGAACAAATTACACATTTAGGAAAAAAACATTTAGGGGCAGAATCACCATTGGTAAAACAGCAGGTGAATGAAAACACTGGTAAGAGAAACATGATATTAGGTGCAAGATACATTTAAAAGCAAAATCGTATTTATCTGCAAGCTGAAGCATGGGTCAGAAGGGTGTATCAATATTACAAGTGGATGACAGAGCTTTCAGTAGCAAAATCACCCTTCGTGCAACCCTAGCATTAGTATGGAAACAATTTAGAAGTACAAATCACATTTAGGTGCGAAATCTAATTTACATGTAAAATCCTATTATTAGTACAAAATCACATGTTGGTGCAAAGTAGTCAGGATTACGGAATCACCCCTAGGTGGAAATTCACCACTAGATACAAAATCCCCATGGGTGCAACATCAGCAGAATTGTGAAAACTAATTTAGGAGCAGGAAAACATTGTTACGAATAAAACCCAAATTCAGGAGTAAAACACATTTAGGTGCAAAATCACTCTATAATCCATCAACAGGAGTGTAAACCCACAAGTAACAACTTTAGTGCAAAGTCAGTAGGGATGTGGTATTACAACTAGTTGCAAAGTCACTCTGTACATAAATAAAACAAATGTTATAGTAGGATGATTGTAAGGTGTCACATTAAGTGTCAAAAGCTTGCTTCAGTAGGGCAATATATTAAACTGACTGCACATTGGGTCCACAATCACTCGCAGTGCAACTTCAGTATCAGTATAGCATAAATGATATTTAGTTGAAAATCACTTTCAAGTGAAAAATCACCGTTGGTGCTGTAGAAATCATTTTGTTTCAGGTTTCATTTGTGCCACTCAACGTGAGCTTGCAGAACATTCATAGTCTGTCCTGGTGGCCTGAGCTGAACTGGCAATGACCGCAAGGCTTTCACAATGAATAAATCACCAGTGTACAGGAGACATTGCTGCTTTGATTAGCATTTCTGATTTCATAACCTGACATCATTATGAAGACAAATGCTGATGTTGCTAAAGATTATTATTGAGAAATATGTTATACCAGCGAAATGCCAGGATTTGTTGTGTATCTACCACAATATGCTTTGAAAGAGGTATAAACCCATGAAATTTACTTTCCAGGTAGTCCAGGACAGAAATACTCTTGACTCAATGCAGCTGTGAGATAAACTTTCTTTTGGAACGTTATTGCATATTGTTTTATTGATTTTAATCTTTCACAGTGTAAAGTATGCAGCATTGTGATATTGAAGGTAGGAGCAAGATCACATTTATGTGCAAAATTATAGTATGCAAAATCACTGTTGGTGCAATATTCTCAAGAGTTAGTAAACATTTTTAGGAACACTAAATTCATTTCAGAGCAAAATCATATGTGTGTGCAAAATTACCATTTGTGCAGCATCAACAGGAGCGTGGGAATACTTTTAGGAATACTAATGTGCTTTAATTGCAGTGTATGGATGCGTTGCTTCATTGCCCATTTACAGAAAATTAGTCTGATCATATAGCTCACCCAGTGGGGGAGGGATGAATTCAATATGAAACAAAGGAAACCCCCACTTGCTATTGATCAATTCAATACAAAGAGACATTAATCAGTACCTTAATCCTGTGTGTCTAAAGTGTAAGATGTGTTTCTAATTTTTTGTATCTTCTCTTTTACACCATGTCACCTTATCTTTCATACACATAAAACAACTTGTTAACACACAAAATCAATAAATCACAGATCCTTAAATCCACAAACAAGACAAATATTGTGATATATTCCCAAATTATTAACAATGCAAAAAATACAATATCATATAAATGGCACACAACTAAAACCTCTTTTGCAAGTCCTTTTCTGCATACAAACAGAAGATGAAGTCACTATGAACTTAATCACCAGTTTAACTAAGAAATTTCATCACATGCCCAATTCTTCGCTGAGGCCTGACATGGATGAATTATTTTAGTCCCCGTAATTAATACTATTTATATAATTGTAGTGTATTGCTGGTTGGTCAATCCTTTTGACCAAATATGCTGGGCAAACGTAGTAAGTTTAGGATTTTATCTCAGATTAGTTCTATGAATCGGCCCCCTCCACATGAAAAATTAATGAGACTTATAATTGTGTGCATAGAACAAGACTAATAAAGGTCTTTGTAATATTCATATAATAATGTGTCAGGAGAAGTTAACATTTAAGATGTGTCTCATTGTGGAGTTAATAAAGGTGTAGAGACATCCTCTGCAAGCAGTTAACCATGGACGTCGATTCACCAAAATGGAAGGAGGTAACAGTAGTGACATCATATACACTTTGACCTTAATGATATTGCAGCAAGTGACATCATATGACCTTTGACCCTGCATCATTCCAAGAAGTGATGTCACATAAACTTAATCCTGAAGACATCACAATAATTAATATTGCTGAACCTATGGAATTGCATCATTCATATTTTATATTCTTCTAGGGAAGAACAAAGGGCGGGTTTTTCTCTTCCCTGAGAAAATTTTGAAACAAATGGGCTTTACTATTGCATTTTAATGAACAATTTTCACTTAAATTTGCTAAGAAGTCATAGACTCTAACAAAACACACTAGCTAAATATTCAAGTTCTTTCATGGTGTGCCAAGCTACTGAAATCTGACAGTCCCCTTGAGTTCACCTAATTATGTTTTTAAAATGTCCTATGTATACCCTCTTATGTAAAAATGTATTAGCTTTTTTACCACTGTGGCCCCTTTTGCCCATGGATGTCCCCATGACCTTGCCACAGTTGTCTTCCCTTATGCCAAGAATTTCCTCCAATGGGCCACCACCAGCAATTTGCCACAGGTGCCAACTATGCCAAGAATTTCCTCCAGAAGGCTGGTGCTGGCATTTTTTTTATGGGTGCTCCATGCCAAAATGTACCTACAGAGTGCCAGGGGTAGCATTTTGCTGAGGATATCCCAAATGCAAGCATGCCTCCAGTATTCCAGTGCCAACATTTTGTCCAGGGTGCTTCTATTATCCAAGAATCATGGTAGGTCCTCCTACAGCGGATCTGCAAGCATAACAATACATGCTCACTTACATTCACTTATTCACACTAATTCTATCATTAGCACAGACTTGCACTCATTTATTTTCGCCTACTCTTGTGCACTCACTCTCACCCTGAATCACTAATTCACACTCTCTGACTCACACTATCTCACTTATACTTACTAATTTTCACACACAAACATCCATGATCCCATATACAAACATACATGCTTACACATATACATGATTTCTCACCCAAACTCACTCTCACTCACATGCACGCATACAACATATATTAAAATCCTTTTTTTTAAATCTAAATGCCAGTGAAGATCCAGATCTTGCTGCTCCACTTTGTATTACACTAATAGTGAATAATAAACTATTATTACCATTAATGTATTAAAAATGAGCAGAAAAAGAGGTTAGAACCTGAATCTGATAATGCGAGACACCCCTGAGTTCTTGGCACTGATTTTGCCACCTCTGAGGCCAGAGTTTGCAAAGCAGTGCCTGGGGTAGCAAGGGGCAAGCTAGGGGTTGAAACTGCGACCCCTGGCAACTCCTAAATCATCAGTCCAGGCAGCTAACAGCAGAGGATTAGAACAGTCTGGCTGTGGGAATATGGCACTGTGTCTGAAGGAAAGTGCTGCTGTAAGAGGCCCAGGAAAATGAAGGCACTATAACTGAAGAGAGCTGAAGATGTAACAAGAGGAATTTCTCTCCTTCTTCAGTTAGACACTTCCATAGGAAGACCCACGATGGGGGGAGAGGGTGTCTGTTCAAACACATTCAAGTGTATTTTGTTGGAAATATTGTCTAGGAAGTTGATTCACAGCAGTCATCTTAGGGCCTCATGACAACTTTGACCGTCTTACAGCAGGCGGTGCAATGTACCATCCTCTGTAGGACCATTAAAGCTGTGGTGCTGCTGCCGGCCAGATTAGAAGTTAAATCCTGGTCTGGTGGGCAATGCTGTGGTTGTCTGGCAACAACAGCCTGCCAGGCTCATATAAGAGCCTAACATGCAGACCACTGCCAGAGCAACAACTGCACCTTCCTCTACGGTGTGGCATACATGCCACACCATACAGGAACTGGGGGTGCAAATCCAGGGGGGCACTACATGTGCTCTCCTGCATACACCACCTGGGCCTGAGGTGGCAGGGGACCCTATTAGGGCCCCCTTAGTTGACTCACCACTACCCTTTTCATGGTGGGCTCACTTGCGTGGAAAGGGTGGTGGTTTGACAACTCGGAATATGTTTGGATGTGCCACTGCGGCACCACCAGCATAGTCCTGCCTCACACTGCACATTGCAGGATCTTGGATCCCAGTGGAGGTGGCGCCACACTCAGAATGCGGTGCCATACTCATAGAGAGGAGTTGGCTTAACGGCTAGGGCGCTCGACCTCAGACTTGGGGGAACTGGGTTTGAGTCTTGGTAACGACGCTATACAGCCTGTGATTCTGGGAAAATCACTTAATCTCCCCGTGCCTAACAAAAAAAAAATAATGAATGTGTGTTCTCATGTAACGTAACTGGTGCTATGTAAAGCGCTTTGATACCTGATTGGATTCGGGTCAAGTTCGCGCTATATAAAACTCTGCTAAAAAAAAAATAATAATAATCAGGCCCATTGGGCCCGATTCACAGAACTAACTTAAGACAAAATCCTAAACGTACTACCATTTTGGTATTCACAGAAGGCACTTACTCATTTTGGTATTCACAGAAGGCACTTACTCATTTCGGTATTCACAGAAGTTAGGAGTCCTAACTTTAGGACACCTAAATGCCTTCTGTGAATACCGAAAGTCTTAAAATTAGGATTTTTCTCAGTTTAGTAGTAGTATAGTTAGGACTCCTAACTTTAGGACACCTAAATGCCTTCTGTGAATACCGAAAGTCTTAAAATTAGGATTTTTCTCAATTTAGTAGTAGTAAAGTTAAGACTCCTAACTTTAGGACTCCTAAATGCCTTCTGTGAATACCGAAAACCTTAAAATTTGGATTTTTCTCAGTTTAGTAGTAGTATAGTTAGGACTCCTAACTTTAGGACTCCTAAATGCCTTCTGTGAATACCGAAAGTCTTAAAATTAGGATTTTTCTCAATTTAGTAGTAGTAAAGTTAGGACTCATAACTTTAGGACTCCTAAACTGAGAAAAATCCTAATTTTAAGACTTTCGGTATTCACAGAAGGCATTTAGGAGTCCTAAAGTTAGGACTCCTAACTTCTGTGAATACCGAAGTGAGTAAGTGTCTTCTGTGAATACCAAAATGAGTAAGGGCCTTCTGTGAATACGAAAATGGTAGTAAGTTTAGGATTTTGTCTTAAGTTAGTTCTGTGAATCGGGCCCATTGTCTTCTCTATTAGCAATTCATGTATATATTAAAGATACTGTAAATGTTTTATGTCCATGGGCCTATACGGCAGTTTATTTAGGTTTCATCAGGGGGGTAGCTGTGAACCCACCTTGCTTGCTGTTTTTGACCCCAGGCCCTGGCTGTGCTACCCCTGGCCTCTGAAGTAGCAAAAGAAGTTAGGAACACAGGGGTGGCACATTTTGTTATACTATAAATGAATAATAGTCTATACACCAGGAGCTAGAATGGGACCTTCACTGGCAGCCAAGGCAAGTATAAAAGACGCTTTTGCATGTATGTTATTTGTGTGCTTTCAGGTGGGAAATAGCCTGTGTATGTGTGAGATTATGTGTTTGTGTGAGTGTGTGTGTGTAAAAGTGAGCAAGAGTCAGTGACAGTGGTGATAATGTGTGAGACTTAGTAACAGTAAGTGAGTATGAGTGAGTCAGAGTGAGTGAGATAAGAATAACTACAAGGGAGTGAGAGTGGATGACTGAGAATGAATACGAATGTATGGAGGGAGTGTTACTAGTTCTGAATGAGAATGAGTGACAGTGAGTTTAATTGTGTGTGAGAATGAGTGAGTCAGAATTAGTGAGAATACATTAGAATGAGTGGATGAGAGTCAGAGTGAGCAAGAATGAGTTGGTGAGAGTAAGAGTAAATGTGAAAGTTAGTTTGAATGTATGTTAGTCATATTGAGTTAGAATGAGGGAGTGAGAGTAAGAGTGTTCTCCAGAAACCAGTGATGTGAGTGAATGAGATTGTATGAATGAATCAATAAGAATGAGTGAGAGTAAATGTGAATGAGTAAGAGTGAGTGCAGGGCAGTGAGTGAGAGAATGAATGTGAGTGATTGATGATGAGTGTGAGTGAATGTAAGTGAGTTTAAGTAAGAATGTGTTGTTATGCTTGTGAGTCATACTCAAGGCAATTCTTGGTTTGCAGACGTTCCCGTGAAAAAATACTATTACTGGCATACTGTTGGCAATTCTTAGCATTGTAGGCACCTGTAGCAAAACACTACCACTGCCATACTATCTGTCATACTTTATATAATTGACAACCACTGTAACTAACACTACTACAGACATACCAGAGTTCATTCTTGGCACCAATGGAATAATGCTGATGCTGGAATTATTGAAGAAATTCTTGCCATATGGGAACATCTATGGCAAAATGCTGACACCAGCACAATTTACCACATACGAGGTAATTCCTTACAGCTATGGCATATTGGAGGCAGGCAACCATGACAAAATGTTGGTAGGTCTATGGGCAGCACCTTCGACCTAAGTATGGCCGGGCTGAATGTCTTCAGTTTTGAAAAAACATACCTTTTTAACCCCAACACATAATTTTTTTCAAATATGAAGTTTTATAAAAGGTACATTGATGACATTCTTCTCATTTGGGAAGGCCCAGAAGAATCGCTACACACTTTTCTCACATGACTCAACAGTTGCGATCCCAATCTGAAGTTCACTCACAGTGTGAACAGAAAAAACATTACTTTCCTTGACTTGGATATAATGGCTACAAGCGGTAAGCTTGAGTCGAAAACTTATTTCAAGCCAACGGCAAAATATTCTCTTCTTCGTTACACAAGCTTCCACCCCAGAACTTTAAGAGAGAATTTGCTGTATGGACAATATCTACGTTTATGCAGAAACTGCAGTGGTCAGCAAGATTTTAAAGACCAAGCACGGTCTCTAACAATGAAATTGGAAGAACGTGGATACCCTGACAAAATATTCAATACGGCAAAAAATCGAGCACGCAATCAAAACAGAGACGGCCTGCTGGACCAACAACAACAGACACCACCCGTAATTCCTTTGACATGTGTCACCACCTACAATCCAGTCTCCAACCAAATATCACAGATTATACAAAAACATTGGAAGATACCCAACACCGGAAACCGGAAAACTAAATTGGGACAAACCCCTGTTTTCTTACAAAAGAGACAAAAGTGTAAAGGACAGCCTAGTGTCAACACGCCCACAGCAACATATCAGGCAACCCAACACTGTGTTAAATGCATGGGGACTCCCCAACGTGACAGGTCATTTTCCGCGTGGAAATTATAGTGTCTGCCGACTAACAAAACCCACAAAGAGCCTGAATCTGGAACCAGGACAAATCTGGCATATACGAAAACATACAAATTTCAATTCAATCAATGTCATTTACCAGATAACATGCCCATGTGATTTGAAGTATATCGGCATGACGAGCCGGATAATAAAGACACAAATTTGCGAACACCGGAGTGACGTCCGATGTAACCGCAACACGACACACATGACTAACCACTTTCTTGAAGTTGGACACACCACCAACGACATGGACTGGGTGGTAATTGAACAACTCGAGCCCAATACCACCAACATTCAAGATCGCCTTCTTAAAAAAGAACAACAAAGGATTTACCGTTTGTCTACCCATCTACATGGGCTGAACGATAACATTCCTTGGCACTGCCTTAATAAATACCCCGACATTGTTCTGAATATAACCTACACACATGCATTCTTATACAAACAGATGCTTTGTAGGACACTGATGTAATCAATAATAAGTTTCCACAAGATGATAAAGTGCAAAGATGAGTACTTTATTTAGAGCGCAGAGATCACGTTGGTGTTCCCACTGCAGCCAGTGAACAACTGACGCAAAAACAACAACAATTGATGGACAGAATGCAGAACAATGTCATACATTCACCCCAGTACAGAGATCTGGGCCTAAATCCATCGTTTTTTTGCTCACCATGCCATTCCA
The DNA here is from genome assembly GCF_964204655.1 of Triturus cristatus. Taxonomy (NCBI): domain Eukaryota; kingdom Metazoa; phylum Chordata; class Amphibia; order Caudata; family Salamandridae; genus Triturus; species Triturus cristatus. The sequence goes on from NC_140580.1 coordinate 956,062,949, forward strand.
GTTTGAACCCAGCCATATGCAAATCAGTCTTGACCCTGTGCCCCATGGGAACAGTCCAGCCCGAACTGCCAAGCCAGGTCCTCCCTGGACTGGAAACAAGCATCCTAGGACCGGTTTCGGGCTTTCAGCCCTCGTCAGCCAGGATAGCTTGATTCCAGTGGCATGGAGAGCAAGGGACTCACGTCTGAGCATACCCTTCCCACTCGGGGTGACAAATGCAAAAACAACAATTGATGGACAGAATGCAGAACAATGTCATACATTCACCCCAGTACAGAGATCTGGGCCTAAATCCATCGTTTTTTTGCTCACCATGCCATTCCAGTTTGAACCCAGCCATATGCAAATCAGTCTTGACCCTGTGCCCCATGGGAACAGTCCAGCCCGAACTGCCAAGCCAGGTCCTCCCTGGACTGGAAACAAGCATCCTAGGACCGGTTTCGGGCTTTCAGCCCTCGTCAGCCAGGATAGCTTGATTCCAGTGGCATGGAGAGCAAGGGACTCACGTCTGAGCATACCCTTCCCACTCGGGGTGACAAATGCAAAAACAACAATTGATGGACAGAATGCAGAACAATGTCATACATTCACCCCAGTACAGAGATCTGGGCCTAAATCCATCGTTTTTTTGCTCACCATGCCATTCCAGTTTGAACCCAGCCATATGCAAATCAGTCTTGACCCTGTGCCCCATGGGAACAGTCCAGCCCGAACTGCCAAGCCAGGTCCTCCCTGGACTGGAAACAAGCATCCTAGGACCGGTTTCGGGCTTTCAGCCCTCGTCAGCCAGGATAGCTTGATTCCAGTGGCATGGAGAGCAAGGGACTCACGTCTGAGCATACCCTTCCCACTCGGGGTGACAAATGCAAAAACAACAATTGATGGACAGAATGCAGAACAATGTCATACATTCACCCCAGTACAGAGATCTGGGCCTAAATCCATCGTTTTTTTGCTCACCATGCCATTCCAGTTTGAACCCAGCCATATGCAAATCAGTCTTGACCCTGTGCCCCATGGGAACAGTCCAGCCCGAACTGCCAAGCCAGGTCCTCCCTGGACTGGAAACAAGCATCCTAGGACCGGTTTCGGGCTTTCAGCCCTCGTCAGCCAGGATAGCTTGATTCCAGTGGCATGGAGAGCAAGGGACTCACGTCTGAGCATACCCTTCCCACTCGGGGTGACAAATGCAAAAACAACAATTGATGGACAGAATGCAGAACAATGTCATACATTCACCCCAGTACAGAGATCTGGGCCTAAATCCATCGTTTTTTTGCTCACCATGCCATTCCAGTTTGAACCCAGCCATATGCAAATCAGTCTTGACCCTGTGCCCCATGGGAACAGTCCAGCCCGAACTGCCAAGCCAGGTCCTCCCTGGACTGGAAACAAGCATCCTAGGACCGGTTTCGGGCTTTCAGCCCTCGTCAGCCAGGATAGCTTGATTCCAGTGGCATGGAGAGCAAGGGACTCACGTCTGAGCATACCCTTCCCACTCGGGGTGACAAATGCAAAAACAACAATTGATGGACAGAATGCAGAACAATGTCATACATTCACCCCAGTACAGAGATCTGGGCCTAAATCCATCGTTTTTTTGCTCACCATGCCATTCCAGTTTGAACCCAGCCATATGCAAATCAGTCTTGACCCTGTGCCCCATGGGAACAGTCCAGCCCGAACTGCCAAGCCAGGTCCTCCCTGGACTGGAAACAAGCATCCTAGGACCGGTTTCGGGCTTTCAGCCCTCGTCAGCCAGGATAGCTTGATTCCAGTGGCATGGAGAGCAAGGGACTCACGTCTGAGCATACCCTTCCCACTCGGGGTGAGAAATGCAAAAACAACAATTGATGGACAGAATGCAGAACAATGTCATACATTCACCCCAGTACAGAGATCTGGGCCTAAATCCATCGTTTTTTTGCTCACCATGCCATTCCAGTTTGAACCCAGCCATATGCAAATCAGTCTTGACCCTGTGCCCCATGGGAACAGTCCAGCCCGAACTGCCAAGCCAGGTCCTCCCTGGACTGGAAACAAGCATCCTAGGACCGGTTTCGGGCTTTCAGCCCTCGTCAGCCAGGATAGCTTGATTCCAGTGGCATGGAGAGCAAGGGACTCACGTCTGAGCATACCCTTCCCACTCGGGGTGACAAATGCAAAAACAACAATTGATGGACAGAATGCAGAACAATGTCATACATTCACCCCAGTACAGAGATCTGGGCCTAAATCCATCGTTTTTTTGCTCACCATGCCATTCCAGTTTGAACCCAGCCATATGCAAATCAGTCTTGACCCTGTGCCCCATGGGAACAGTCCAGCCCGAACTGCCAAGCCAGGTCCTCCCTGGACTGGAAACAAGCATCCTAGGACCGGTTTCGGGCTTTCAGCCCTCGTCAGCCAGGATAGCTTGATTCCAGTGGCATGGAGAGCAAGGGACTCACGTCTGAGCATACCCTTCCCACTCGGGGTGACAAATGCAAAAACAACAATTGATGGACAGAATGCAGAACAATGTCATACATTCACCCCAGTACAGAGATCTGGGCCTAAATCCATCGTTTTTTTGCTCACCATGCCATTCCAGTTTGAACCCAGCCATATGCAAATCAGTCTTGACCCTGTGCCCCATGGGAACAGTCCAGCCCGAACTGCCAAGCCAGGTCCTCCCTGGACTGGAAACAAGCATCCTAGGACCGGTTTCGGGCTTTCAGCCCTCGTCAGCCAGGATAGCTTGATTCCAGTGGCATGGAGAGCAAGGGACTCACGTCTGAGCATACCCTTCCCACTCGGGGTGACAAATGCAAAAACAACAATTGATGGACAGAATGCAGAACAATGTCATACATTCACCCCAGTACAGAGATCTGGGCCTAAATCCATCGTTTTTTTGCTCACCATGCCATTCCAGTTTGAACCCAGCCATATGCAAATCAGTCTTGACCCTGTGCCCCATGGGAACAGTCCAGCCCGAACTGCCAAGCCAGGTCCTCCCTGGACTGGAAACAAGCATCCTAGGACCGGTTTCGGGCTGACAGCAGAGGAACATGGCCGTGACAAGGAACATAGCAACACTAGAATGAAGAATAGAACTTGACATTTAAAGTGCCCTAACATATATTGTATAATATAATATATATTATGTATCAAGCCACAACCAGAATATAACATATCCTCTTCCCTTTACATTTTAAAATAATACTTACAAGATAATAATAATTTCAAAACGAACAAATGAGTAAAATGAGATACAAAACAAAAACAAAAATAGCATTCCACTTATCTACAAAAGAAGCACATGTCAAAAGAAATACATGTCAATTGAAACATTTTACCTATCCTCACAAACATAATCTTAGAGATACCTAGGTAGACATCTAGGTCTCTGAGACGGACACCTATTAGTGATAGAATCACCACGACCCTCCCTAACAACAGTAGGTGAACTACCACACGCTTCCTCATCACTAATAAGAAGATAAGGATTAAAGTTACTGTTTCTTTCGTTTACCTCATTCATTGCTTGACCATTTTTTTTCTTGTAGAGTGCAACTCTTCTTAAATTCCAGTTTTCGCCATTATATAGCATGACATGTCTGCTATGTACACTTTTAACTCTGTATGGACCACGAAATTTAGTAAAACCAGCACTAACACGTCCAGGTTTGACTTTAACTAGGTCATTAGGTTTTATGTTCACATCACGTGAAAGAACTCCATTATCTTTCCCTATTTCATGACCCAAATTAGCTAAACCCATACACTCCTTCATCCATGCTGGAATTAACTTGGTACTGGCAGAGCGTCCCCTCATGATAACAAAAGGAACTTTTCCAGAAACAGTGTTCACAGTCGTACGGTAAGCCCATACTAAATCGTTAACCATGGACTTTACATTACATCTATTTGCAACAGCCATTTGAATGACACCTTTCACCATGCGATTTGCCCTTTCCACAATACCATTTCCCTGTGGGTTGTAAAGTGATGTTCTACTATGCACAATTCCACAGGATTTTAGGTAAGTAGTCATTTCTGCTGAAATTAACTGAGTGCCATTGTCTGTGATTAATTTGACAGGATAGCCCTCTTCTCTAAATATTTCAGATAAAACTTCAATAGTGTTTCTCGGAGTGATTTCTTTTACAAACCTCACTATTAACCAGTTAGACATAACGTCAACCATGACCACTCCAAATCTCAATTCAGCACCTAAACTCATGAACAGACCTATAAAATCCAAACACACTGTATGCCAGGGTATACCTGGATCTCCAATTATTCTTAGTTCAAGCTTATTACCGACCTTCAATCTTTTTTCACTCTCTATACATTCCACACACCTCTCAGTCTCAACCCAATCAGATATCTGTTGGTCCATGGCAGGCCACCAAATGTGCTCTCTTAACCTCTTTTTAGTAAGAGTTTGACCCATATGACCTTCATGAGCCAATTTAAATAACAAAAATCTCAAGTTTTGTAGAGGAATACATTTGTCATCTTTCATAATAATACTCCCCTCTTTATCAAATATGAATAATTCTTCCAAAACCTTCAAAAAAGGTCTTACAGGAATCCGAATAGTACTCTCCCTCCTACCCCCTTTAACAATTAAATCCTTGACTGCCTGCATAACTTCATCCTTCAACATGTCTTCCTTCCACCGGCTCTTATCTATAGCTCCAGTACACAATTCTACCAGTTCATCAACAGTAGCCACTGCACCCTCACACTGAAAAGACTCAACACTTGACTTATCTACCACATCCTATGGTAATGGTAATCTGGATAACCCATCAGCTAAACAATTCTTCCATCCAGCAATATACTCTATTTGATATAAATACTCTTGCAAACGAGCAGCTAGCCTAGCTAATCTTGCTGATCCTTTGCCTGCTCCACCCGGAGATAAAATCTTGACCAGGGGTTTATGATCTGTCTGTAAAGTAAACTGAAAACCCCACAAACATATATGAAAATCCTCACCACCCCATGCTGCTACTAGAGCTTCTCTTTCTATCACCGAATAGTTTCTTTCGGAACTAGTAAGTGATCTTGAAGCAAATGCAACAGTTTTAACTCCTGAAACGTGTACCTGTGCTAACACAGCTCCTACACCTACCGCACTGGCATCCACTATAAGGATTGATTTTAACTAGGTATGAAATGGAGTTAAAATTTTTGCCTCACAAATTTCTCTTTTTGATCATATCAAAAGCATTCTGTTGTTCACTATCCCACACAAATTTGTAGTCTTTTCTGAGAAGCATTTTCATTTTCTCCGTTTTTTCCGCAAAATTATAAACAAATTTAGCATAGTACTCAATAAGCCCTAGAAATGACCTAAGTTGGTCTTTATCTGCAGGTGCTGGAGCTTTCCTTATCGCTTCCAGAAGATCACGGTTTGGTTTAATTACCTCAACAGACAGGGTGTAGCCTAAGTACTCCACCTCTTCTACCGCAAATCTACATTTTTCTTTTTTAAGAGTTAAGCCAGCAATATCCATTTTACTTAGCACACCTTTTAAAACTAGGTCATGATGTTCCTTCGTGTCACCAAATACTAATACATCATCCTGAAAGTATACAACATTCTTTGTGTCCTTCAATACTGAACCCATCATTCTTTGAAATACCCCAGCAGCAGACGCCAAACCAAACGGCATTCTGGTGAATTGAAATATTCCTTCTGTTGTGATAAATGCCGTTAATGGTTTGGAATCAGTGTGTAATTTGATCTGATGATACGCGCAGCATAAGTCTAATTTAGAAAAGTATTTTTCCCCTTTTAAAGACAAGATCAATTCATTTATATTTGGCAATGGATAATTATCTACTACAATGTTTTGGTTTAATGTGCACAAGTCCACACAGAACCTGTAACTGCCATCAGGTTTGCCCATGATAACTACAGGTGAAATCCAACTTGAGGTTTAAATTTGTTCTATAATTCCTTGTTCAACCATTTCATTAAGCATGCGTTTGACTTCCTGTCTTGCAATGATGGGAACCTTTCTCACTTTATGTTGCATGGGAATTGCACCAGGCTTAAGTACAATTTTATGAACATACCCCTTGAGTTCACCAATTTCTTCTGAAAATAGAATGTTCATACTTTCAACAATAGTATCTGTAGTAACTTCATCCACAACAATTACTTGGTGGGTTGCTCTAGGATTTATGATTATGTGTAAATCGTACAGATGTGCCCATCCTAATATAGGTGGTCCACTATGAGCCACATAAACTTTAACCTTTACACACCTATCATGAAAAGAAATGTTTGCTACCATGTATCCTATAATGTCAATTTTCTCGCCTTGATAGCCACTCGGATTAATATCTTTTGGGAGTAATTCCACATTAGGCCAGTTCTGTTTGAACATACCTTGGGGAATGATTGTCCAAAACAAACCTGAGTCAACCATTACCCACTTCCGTGCTCAGGATGGCTCCCGGCCGTCATGAGTCATGGTAGTCGTGTGCTCATGACGGCCGGGAGCCGTCTGACCGTTGCTGCTCCGCCCACGCGCGGCTAATTCCCCACCTGTGCGGGCGAATTAATCAGTGGTCGGAGTTCGGACGACTCCCGGCCGTCATGAGCACACGCCCAATGTGATTAATGACGGCCGGGAGCCGTCCTGAGTACCTGGGCGCCACGCCCAGCCCCGCCCCCCCTCGCACCGCGGCAGAATTTGCCGCGCGTGGAAGGGGTTAATTCAATTTCTTTCCCCTGAATTAAAAACATCACTTTGGCTCTCGTTCTTCTTCCTAAATGATTTGATGCATTTTCCTCAGTCACACACAAAATCTAATTCACCCCTTCCACCTCATATGACGATGATACATTCTCCACACCACCTTGTACTACAGCTATTTTGGGTTTGTAAGTCTTGCACATTTTATAAAAATGACCTTTACGACCACATTTCTTGCATTCTTTGTCAATGGCATAACATTTCTTATAATCAGCAGTGTGATATGTGCTACCACACCTAGTACACATTCTTTCAAATACTTTGTTATGGTCTGTAGAATTACTGAAATTTTTTTTTGTAGGTAGACTCTTTTTTCCAAACGTTTCGGAATTTTTGGAATTCACTGCAGCAATTTCATCTTGACTAATGCATGTTACTGCAGTAGTGCTTACTTTCTTTTCCATTTCTTTCATGCATTGTTCCGATTGTTCTACCACTTTTGCAATATCAATGGCATTTGCTAATGTAGGAATTTTTGCAGGCCATAAGCTCGCCTGCATTTTTTTGTAACAACACTGTACAATGAATTGATCTCTAATCATTTCCTCCCTTATTGCACCAAATCAACAGTTAAGAGATAATTCACGTAAGCGTCTCACAAATTGATCAATGGTCTCATCATGCTTCTGAGGTTGTGTATAAAATTTATGTCTACACATTACTATATTTATCTCTTTAGCATATTGTTCCTTTAACCTTGCTTTTGCTTCCACATACACATTGGAAATCACTCTTCCTTCAGAATCAACCCCCACAGGTAAAAATTTGAAACCATGTTGGCCTTCCTTCCCCAACGTACTTAACAATAATGCTCTCTTTCTCAAAGCATTAACCTCCTTACCGTCTAATGCTTCTATGTAATTCTCAAATATTTCTATCCATTCATCCCACTCAATGGGAGGATCACCAGGTTGTTTTAAAAACAAAAGTATTACAGTAGCAGTTTCCATAACCAAAAATATAATTATATCAGAAGTGGATATATACTTAACAATATTATATTTTATGTTCACCATATATATATATATCTGTAAGATAAAATAATTAAAATTATAATTTACTTTCCAAGTGTTTTTCTTCCTTTCCACTATTAAGTCTCGTTGTCCATATCAGCTAAACTTTAAGTTCAAAAGTAAGACAAATTATACAAGTGGATAATTTTCCTTAGCATGTATTTGTCTTTTTGGTTAGCGTGGTGTTTCAATTTTTTTTTATAAACAGTGAATACAGATACGTTCGTTACCTCACTTGTTTCTTTAGCGCATACACGTCTTTTTTTGGTTTTTTGTTAGGGTGATGTTACTTTTTTACTAAACGATGTGCACTTCATTTTCTTAGTGTAGGTTCGTTTACTTGCTAGCATGAAGCTTCCTTGGTAACAATTGATGACAACAAATATGGCCGTCAAACACGTCATTCCGCTCTAATACGCTTGCGTTTCAGTGATTATGCGAACGTCGTCCAGTGTAGATTCAAGAAGCACTGACGGAGGTACGAAGAGAGTAACAATGGCTTACATCATCCAACGGTCAACAAATGAAGAAATGCGCACTGTTGCAATCTTTTAAACGGTAACCGTTGTCTTTCCATACAAAGTACACAGCATGTCAGACTAACTGTATTTTAGAAAGTTCGTCAGGTTCTTTACGTTTAGGGAATGCACATTAGATTAAAACGAAGAAAAATGATCACTCCGCGTGTATTCCCAAACTCGTCAATCCAATGTCGGCAACTAACTTTTCTATAACTGCAATTTCAATCAAATAAAGATTTATGCGCCTTTCCAGACAAATCCTTGTATCAAGCTACTTAAGTTTTCTCTTACTTTAAATATGTTCCTTTGTGTCAATTCGATTCTTGAACACCTTCAAGGATTCTTCAAAAAGCAGGACCGATGGTTCCCCCTGCGCTCTCTTTGTCAATTGCTAGCCGATCGTCGCCATTTGATGTAATTAATAATAAGTTTCCTCAAGATGATAAACTGCATAGATGAGTACTTTATTTAGAGCGCAGAGATCACGTTGATGTTCCCACTGCAGACAGTGAACAACTGACAGCAGAGGAACATAGCAACACTAGAATGAAGAATAGAACTTGGCATTTAAAGTGCCCTAACATATATTGTATAATATAATATATATTATGTATCAAGCCACAACCAGAATATAACAGACACAAGGACTAATCCTCTGAGGGCAGATTGAACTGACTTTATTAACACTCCTGACATTGTCAGGTACATTATGTACAAATAACCTACACTCTTGCTTTTTCATACATATAGATGCAGCGTAGGACACTAGTACGAAACTGCTGAGGGCTGAGACCCGTTGGGATTTAGTAGTAGTAAATTTAGGACTCCTAACTTTACTACTACTAAATGTCTTTTGTGAATACCGAAAGTTGTAAAGTTAGGATTTTGTCTCAGTTTAGTAGTAGTAAAGTTAGGAGTCCTAACTTTACTACTACTAAATGCCTTCTGTGAATACCAAAAGTAGTAAGTTTACCATTTTATCTCAGATTAGGTCTGTGAATCTGCCCCCTCCACATGAAAAATTAATGAGACTTGTAATTGTGTGTGTGTGTTGTGTTATAATCAAGAAGAGAGAGGAGAACTAAAGAGGCTAGTCCGTTTCCCCAGTTTATATGTTAATAATCAATGAGAACTAGCTCTTGCTTAAATTGTTTCTATGTCTGCGGGTGGGGGAAAACCATTAGGTTTTTATGAAGGCCCTCACCCACCAATCTAGTTGGTGGCATGCTTCTTCATTGGGCCCCACCTGAGGTTCTGAGTGTACCTCAGGTGTGCTTCGACGCGTTTGTGAGGGTGCTGTGGGTGTGCTCTGAGTGAGGTTTAAAATACTGTTCTGGGTGTCCCTAAGACTGTTTAAATGGTGGGCCCCAGGCAGTCAATAAAAACAAAGGCCATCAGACGTGCACGGTAGGCTTAAACCGGCTGATAAGGGGGGTGGCATTGTTTTATGGGACAGCAATGATTACGATAATGTGATAGTTAATCAACTTAACAATTTGGAACATTATCGCCCGATCAGTTATAATCCAACTGCACGTTTAAAAGCCCAAGTTTTACATTTAACGACACAAGCTTTGAATGATGGATATATTTGTAAAAAAGAATACGATTATTTGAACACCACGACACAAAAAATCCCTAATATTAATGTACTGCCTAAAGTCCACAAAAATATTGAACAACCTCCGGGACGACCGATTATTGCAGCGTGTGGGTACTAGAACCTTTAGCCAAATACATAGATGTGTTCTTGAAACCCTTTGTACCCCTGACTAAGGCCTATATTAGGGATACCATGGATTTTATATCAAAGATTGAGAATTCGATATTCGATAGTGACCAACAGTTGTTGGTCACTTTCGATGTCGAATGTCTCTACACCAATATTCCGCAGGAAGAAGCATTGCTTGTCCTCGGGTTGGTCTTAGATGGGAGGCCTAGACCACATATTGTGCCTACGGAGTTCATCACAGCCCTTGCCAAGATTTGTCTCAAGAATAATTTCTTTGCCTTTAAAGATGATTTATATGTACAAGTTAAAGGCGTGGCGATGGGGTGTTGTTTCGCCCCAGAAATTGCGAATCGTGTAATGGACGCCTTTGAGACACAGCATATTTTTCATGAAATGACTCTATTCAAAGCACACATCACTCGGTGGACCCGATTTATTGATGACATCTTTATGATATGGACTGGGAATGATAAACAACTGTTAGAATTTCACAGTTGGCTAAATGCTCGCTCAGTAGACCTCAATTTTCCCATTACGTATAGTGACTCTAAAATCAACTTTTTAGATGTATGGGTACTTACTAACACTGGAACGCTTGAAGTAAGTCTTTACACTAAGCCAACTGACCATAATACCTTATTACATTTTTCAAGTGGCCACCCGAGGAATTTGAAGGAAAATTTACCTTACGGTCAATTCTTAAGAATTCGTCGCAATAGCACTAATAAGATTGATTATTTTGAGAATGCTGAGAGATTGCAAAAAAACTATGCGATAGAGGCTATCCTAAAAAATTGGTAAGAACTGCCTTGAAACGAGCATGGTTCACACCACGTGAAAAATTATTGACCCCTAAGGAGAAGCAGGAGTCCAACCGAATGACGTGTGTGCTTACTTATAACCCCAAGGCCAATAAAATTAAACAAATCATTTTACGGAATTGGAGGCTAATTGAACATTTGAATATTCCTAAACCTTTGTTTGCATTTTGCAAGGGTAAAAATATACGTCAACATCTAGTAAGAGCTGCTCGGACTAATTCCCCTAAGGGAGACTTAAGAAATATGCTAAGTTTGCCACCAGTGGTGGGTCATTTTAAATGTAATGGCTGTGTAGTATGCCCGTACACGACTAACTCTAAATTTGTGATGTTGAATGATAAAAAACATATTCAAAATAACTTTTCAAACTGTAACACGAGAAATGTCGTTTATTCTCTTATGTGCCCTTGCAAAAAGGTATACATAGGGCAGACCACACAAGCAGTCAAAATGAGAGTGATGCAGCATCAGTCTAGAATACGCTGCAAGACGCAGGGAACCCCACTGGTTCAACACTTTGTGGAATGTAATCATAATGAGAATGACATTAGGTGGTCTTTTCTTTTGGTAGTTAAATCTCCAAATAAATTGACCCTTCAGCCATTTTGAATAAACTTGAGGCGCGTATGATAGAGAAATACCATACTGCCAGTATTGGTCTTAATGACCGCGATGAAATTTGGGCATTAATTTAATTTCACTGAACAATAGTTCTTATTGATGCATTGTACATTCTTTCCAAAAAAACTTATGTGAAATGTAATGATGTGTATATATCTATATACTGTACAGTCCACTGACACACTCCTCCAGAGTCTTTGTATATATTTTCTTACGAGTGTTCATGTTCTTTAATGTTTTTATCTAATGCTGTTTGTCAAAAATAGTTTTTTTGATGTTTGTGACTCATTGTATACCCATAATAAGTTTATGGAAGACACACTTGTATATATTAAAGCAATTTAGGTATTAATATGAATGCTAGATTGTAAGCTCATCTCTGTGCCTACCTCGTTTCTCCTGCGTGTCATGATGGGTCCCCCTTTTTTATTTAATTTTGTTTAGGGTCTTGATGTATTTCGTTTTGATCATGAGACCTTAGTGGGTCGCGGTGTTGTTTTTTTATAACGATTGGGATCCTTAGTCCCTTGTTTGTGTTGTCACAGTAATAGCAGTGACCTTAGTAGTCTGTTCTTTCTTTTGCTGGTTGCTTCCGGGTCCCGATCACGTGGGACGCCGAGCCGCGGTCTTTACTGAAACCGCGCTGAGGGTTCATAGCCCTGTGCCGTTACGAAGATCGAAGGAGACACGACTTTGTAGGTCCTCGATTGTTTAAAGGTATGAGTTAGAGCTTCGGCTGTGTTGGTTGACCTTGGGGAGCGTAATCATGATTTATAGCCTGTACTTGGCTTGTTGACCTTAGGGAAAGAGCTTTATAAACAGTTAGTTTAAGAGGGATGGTTTTTTATTATGTAGTATTCTTTCTTGTTGTTGTATTGTAGATTTGTAGCAGTACAACGAGGTGGCATTTAACTGCAATTTAGAGTGCTTGGAGGTGCGCATCATTTTATGAACTTGAGCTGCACTATCCCTATACCGTGTTTGGATTAACGTTGTCCGGATTGTAAAAGGCATACGGATTTTTGGAACGTGAGTGCGACCTTGGGTATTAACTCAGAGTACACCTTTAGATTCACTTCCCTGTGGTTTGCTAGTAGAGGAGTAAGATGTATATTTTTATGTTACACTCATACACATTTTTTGAGTTTGGTATTATAACTTTTTAAGTGTGGCACATGTCACTTTGGAGTTGGTGGATTCTTCCTTATTCTCTCGTTTCTTTTTATTTATTTATTCTCACTCCTTATGGGTACCACTTTTTGGTGTCACGTTGGGTGTTCCGGTGTTTGGCACAGAGATTGAGATAGTCCTTGTTGTGAATAGACACTATATGTGTTTTTTGTACTTTTTGTATTTTTCGCTTAGGTCGTTTCCCTCACCCCTGTCCTGAGGAGGCCTAGATGTTTCATTTGGCCGAAACGCGTCCGCGTCGACAGATTCTGATATGAGGAGTCTGATGAGATACTGTTTGATTTACTTTAAAAAGATTCTAAGCACAATTTTGTGATTAAGGTTCTGTAGACATTTAGAGCCAATTGTGCGAATAAGACTACCTCTAAGTGTATTACCTATAGGGAACAGGTGAACACTCCTTTTTCGACGATTTGGGTGGAAGGAACCTAATACTATTGTTATCATTATTAATTGTTTTGCCATTTGTATATAAGTGTTGTATGTGTGTGTATATATATGTATATGGTTTATTGAGAGAAGTTCCAAAGGTATGATGAAGTGAATCTGGATTACGTTAATTAAATTATGTAATCATTTGTTCTTTGGTATGTGATTGTTTCCTTTGTTGAAATGTATCTTAATGAATAATAGGACTATGTATTACCAATAGAGGAATATTCAGTCTTCTATTGAAAAGTAAGATTTTCATATATATTTTTTCCTCCTTGCCATTTTTCAATTTTTTCATTGCATTATGGCCTCCGACGTCCTGTGCGGTCAACTAGTTTCAGCCAGGCCTTTTCTTCTACTGGCTTTCGTCAGGACCTTATATGTGTGGGGTGTTACAGGGGTTGTTATGAGTTTGTCAGTGCCCTGTGTGTAAAGCACACGCTACGGTGCTTATTTGTGCAGGAGGTGTTTCCTCTCGGGTTGTACACCTGATTATAGCGAACAACTCAGCATGGAGCTCAGCCGGGGGCCAGGACCATATGCACTTGCGCAAAGTTGCTAGACCCTCAATGAACCTGTTGTCCGGGCAGAGGCTCCGTGGTTGTGTGTCATAGAATATGACTAATAAAGGTCTTTGTAATATTCATATAATAATGTATCTGGAGAAGTTAACATTTAAGACGTGTCTCATTGTGGAGTTAATAAAGCAGAATGTGTATGTGAATGTAACAAGAATTATTTTCATGTTGGTGCATTTTGAAATTACATCTTCATAATTCTTTGCAATTTATTCATGGATTAAGAAGCTGCCTTTGTTATTTGAGTAGAAATGTAGAAGTATTTGTAACCGTGCGCACTTCTAAATTGACATGAGTTGGGCCTCGAAAATTGTTCAGTTCATGCTCACGTGTAAAGCCTAGCATTTAATTTGTATTTACTCTTCAACATATAATGTGTTTGCGTGTATTTTTGTTTCCACTGCAGTATGAGAAGGTATGAGAAGAAGTTTGGCAAGGAGGAACATGGTAAAATGCCAGGAGGTAGTCTCTCATGGAAGAGGAGAAGAATGACCAAGTACTAATGCAGTTGCAACTTGTTGATGCAGGAAAAGTACCCAATTTGTGCAGGAACCCAGGAAAAGCACTAGAGAAAGTCACGTGGGATTGTCTACCTTGAATGCAACTAATATTTTTTGCTGTAACTTAGTGAGGGTCAGGAGAGACACCTTGGGACTTCACGAAGAGCAGAGCTATGCTTCTGCTTGTGTGGCTTTATGCTACTTGACCCATGGTTGGAATGCCTTCCACTAAAGACTCTGACCGCTGACACCTTTCTAATTTCACCTTTATTCAATGCTTCTTAGTTTTGGGCTGTCAGTTTAAGGCAGTGTAGGGAGAGATAGTATGCTCATGCTTACCTTTGAGAATCATTTGATGCAGTTTAATACTCAATTATTTTGCCTGAATATTTGCATTGTCATTATCGAACTAGCTATTGGCTTTGTGTTATATAGGGGGAATCTCTTTGGGAGATTTGGACTCATTTTGTTTGTTCTGTTTTTCTATATGATAATGTTGAGGCTGGTTTATATCGATTTGTTTCAAAATATATAATTAAATCTTAATAATCTCAGATTTTGTTTTCGAGTGGATTATTGTGTGAACAAATTGGCTACACGGTATTAAGATTCAATTGTGACTGTGTTCTCCCTTTTACCTCTCAATCTGCTACAAAGACCGTCTGGTTGATGATAAATGTTTAAGTGGGCCCAAGCTCTCTCATCTGCATGTTGTGCTGCATGTCTCTGCTACTGTTTATTGGTGTTTTGGAGTAGTGTGAGAGAACTCCTTGTTGTACTGATGTAGGTTATTCTATGGGCCCTGGTTGACATTTTAAGTGTTACAAGTTTTGGGTATGTTAGTGGTGCAGCGCATAATGCGAAAATTTGCTGGTTGTGTTCTAAGGATTGTGTACGTGTCTGGTATTTGGAATATCAGACACTTTTTATTTTTTATTTTATTTATTTGGAATTAATAACTTTCTTCAATATGTTGGCTATTGCTGGTTAGATTTGTGAATGAGCATTATGACATATTGCTTCTGTTTTGTTGGGTTACTTTGAAATGCATGTTGGTTAAGTGCATGTTCTTCTGTTGTTAAGTAAGTGAAGGTAAAGAGCTAGTGAAAGGCTAGTTTTATGCATACCTTATTCACTTACTCTGTCATATGCTGCGCATGTAGATTAGGTCTTGAACAGGCTAGTTGTGTTCTTAAGTTTTTTCTTATGTCATACTGTGAGCAATATGTGACAAGTTGCGTAATCGCAAGTGTCATGCTATGATGGTATGTAAGTAGTCAGAAGGCTATGGGATGCATGTGTCTTGCCCTTTACTGTGTGTCAGTCATGAGCAGACTATGGGACACATGTGTCACATCAAGGTTGTATTTAAGTTATAATTAAACTGAGGGTTCCATGCACAGCACCTTGTAGTTGGTAAATCGTGGGCAGACTGTGGGTTGCATGCATCATTCGTTTAGACTGTGCAATTCATGGGCAAGCTTGGGGTCTTGCATGCTTCAAAACATGTGTAAGTTGCCCATAGGCTACGTAGTTTCATGCGGCTTGCTTTTGTTACACTGTGTTTGTGTCTTGTGTTTGTTTTCCATGGTATATATAAGTCATTGGTAAGCCTGGGTGTAGTTCGTGGAGTTTTGCAATGCGGAACTCCACGAAGTTACAAAGAACTCCGCAAAGTTCCGCAAGTGGCGGAGTGAAGTTCAAACTGCTGTTCGTGCTGGTCTTTCTGCTGCACGGTTAGAAATTCTACCTGAGCGACAGCTCGCGCTTGGGAACTTGTTGTTCGAGAGAGTGAGCTGGGAAAAAACTCTGCAGCACTAAGCAAAGCAGAGTTTTCTGCACTCCAAGAGCCCCGCGGAGCGCCGAGTGCAGAAATCTCCGCAAACTCCATGACCAGAGCGGAGTTCACCGCCCAGGCCTAGTCATTGGCAGGCTGGGTGTAGTCACATGCTTTATGCTGCAGTTTATTTTGCATGTCGAATGCTGGAGGATGCTTACTTGTGCTTGTTGGAATAAAGGAAGGTGTGTTACATCCTTTCATGTAGGCTGTGTATGCGTGTATCTAGTGTCTGCTGTCTGTGTCTATTGTGTCTGTGAGCCAGTCTTAGTGGCGCATTTGTAGTGGATGACTATTATTTTACCTGCAATCGAAGCAGCATGGATCTGCACTAACCAAGAGACAAAACAGTGAAGTGTGGATAGCTGTAAATACTCTGATACACAGGAAATGAAGTCACAATTTTAACCACCCAGTCGGTGGCTCACACTCTCCTAAGAAAAGTATGTGGTCTATCTTTGAAACTAAACTTGTCTTTCTATCTTGAACCTGTCTCATTGTGGATTGGGGCTTTCAGTGTTCTCATATGTGGCAGACAATCATCAGTTGCCTTTGATATCATTTAAGGGTCACAATGGTGACTCCTAGGTCGCCCTTGTGTGATCTCTGGAACTGCTAGTCCTTACGGGCATCAGTTGGGCCTCCTAACTTTCTGCCATTTTTTTTATTAAACTAAAAATGAATTAATACTCTATTATTCACTAGTAGTGTAGCACAAAGGGGGCACAATCAGCTGGAATGCAACCTTTGCTGGCAGCTGGAATAAGTAAAAATATATGTGGGTGCTGGCTTACGGGTGAGACTCTGTATGTGAGAGAGGGCGTGTGTATATGTGAGTGTATATGTAAGCATGTTTGTGCAAGCAAGAGTCAGTGACTTATAGTGAGTGAGAATGAATGAGCTTGAGTGTTAGTGAGCATGAGGGAGTCAAAGTAAATGAGACTTAGTAAGAGTCACTTGAGGTGAAAGAATGAGAATGAATGCGTGTGAGTGAGTGTTAGTTAAAGGGTGTTAGTAAGAATCTATGTGAGTGGGACTGATTGAGAGTCACAATGAGTGAGTGTAAATAGAGTGAGAGTAAGTGAGTCATAGTAAGTGAGAAAAATTGTGAGAGGAAATGTCAGTGTGAGTGAGAAAGTATGAGTGAGTGACTAAAAATGTGTGAGCCAGAGTGAGCGATAAGTGAGTCTGAGTGAGGAGGAGGAGGAAGTAAGAGTAAGAGTGAGTGAAAGTGAGTGTGTGTATAAGGAAGTATAAGTCAGTCAGAGTAAGAATGATTGAGAGTAAGTGAATGTGAATGAGTGAGTGAGTTTAATAGATTGAGGGAAAATAAGGTAGCGTGAGTGAGAATATGTGTGAGTGAATGAATGTAGGTGAGCCTGAGTGAGAATATGGTTTGATGCTTGTGAGTCTGCCATTGGCACTGTCACACTAAAGGCAACCATAGATAGCAAAATAATGGGCCTTGCATATTGGAGGCATTTCTTAGCATGGGTGCTTCCGTAGCAAAATGCTGGTGGTGATGCATTGGAGATAATTCTTTGCATGAGGGAGGACGACCATGGTATACATCAGAGAAAGACAATTGTTGGACTAGGCACTCTCTGCAGGGTCACCCTCAGACTTTCAGCCTTCATCCCCCTTTTTATTTTTTTCATTTTGTTAGCATTAAGACTGTGTGCACTTTATCACTGCTAAACAGTGTTAAATTGTGTGTGCTCGCTCCATAAAATTGGTACACATGGCTTACACTAGATTGGCATATCTAATTTACGGATAAATCCCTAGTATATGGTACTACATGCATCCAGGGCCTGTAAATTAAATGCTAATAGTAAGCCTGCGGCACTCATTATTCCACACACTTAACTAGCACTTTGAAACATGCCTCAGGCCTGCCACTGCAGCCAGGGCCGGCTTTAGGGCGGTGCGACCGGTGCCACCGCACCGGGTGCTGGCTTCCTGGGGGTGCCGTGCTTGAAAGTTTATTATGCTTTTGAAGCACCTGCTGCAGCGTTTCTTTCCCCCGGCAATTACTAGGCCTCACATAAATGTCACAATAACTCCTGTGATTAATTATCCTCGTGGAGAGAGATCAGCATTTTGCATAGTTGAGGTTTTGACTTATGTGAAGTTAGTGCAGAGGGTTATTATGCCTGCTGCAAAGAATGTGTACCAAGTAGATTACAGAGTGGGTATGATGTAAACAGATCAGCAGGTTACTACTTTCAAAAGAGACATCCTTTTGTTACTTGCAATTTATAACTTAAAGTCCTAATATAGAATAGCGAGCTATTAACTTTCATCATAGAACTGCATACACACTGCAAAGTATACATTATTAGAACATTGATTAATATTGCAAAAATGATTAATTTGGCTAGATATTGATTCTTATTATTAAAGAGAACACCCAACTATGCTGTTTCTTTTAAGACTCTGAGTTTGTGCTTCTGCACACCAAGCACTCTTAAACTATACTGCCTACCAGTATGGATGACATGTGACTCCTACACTTTAAGTCCTTTGGCTTATGTAACATTTCCTATACACTGATTTACACACGTATAATTGATTGTCTCTGTGTAATGTGTGTGTGATGCAAAGTGCTCGGACACCCTACACTGGTATGAGTGGCGCTATATAACTAATTCAATGCATCTGAGAGAGTGTGGTTATGAAGACCTGGTCACTGTTAAAGGGTGCTAGTGAGAGAATCCGTGGTGGAGGTGGTCATTGGGGGGGCGCCAACAAACATTGTCGCACAGGGCGCCACCAGCACTAAAGCCGGCCCTGACTGCAGCCTGTAGTGCAGTTTTATCAATCATCCAAAAAAAGTTTATTTCGGATTCAAGGATCCTTAAAACAACATACAATGCATAAGCAAAACACATTAAAAACAAGATAAGATATTAAAATGTCAATGCAATAAGTACAAGCGATTGATTTTGTCAACTTGCAATAAAAGGTTGGTGTTTGTACGTGGTATAAATTAATAATTACAACATTAATTACAAGTTAATTTATAGAAGTGGATGTAAACAGAACACAACATTGCAGTAATCCTTCTATTAATAGTCACATTCAATCACTGAAATGGAAAATTTCTGGGGTTCCAACTACAGCTATCCGGCACTATCTTATTAAAAATATACACTTACATGTCTATATCATAAACCAAGAGGACACCCCAACATCAAGTTGGCATAAAGTAACCCGTGCCTTGACAGACAACATGCCTAAAAAGCTGACTGGTGTGACTGCATATTGCAATCTAAAACTACTTTGCCACTCCACTAAGATGGTATAAAGTGAAGATATTAGTAATCAATGAGAACTAGCTCTGGTTTAAATTGTTTTTATGTCTGCGGGTGGAAAAAAAAAACATTAGGTTTTTTATGAAGGCCCTCACTCACCAACCTAGTTGGTGGCATGCTTCATCATTGGGCCCCACCCGAGGTACCGAGTGTACCTCAGGTGTGCTACGACGCCAGATTACTGCGGAGCGGGTTTTTTTGGTTCGTGAGGGTGCTGTGAGTGTGCTCTGAGTGAGGTTTAAAATGCTGTCCTGGGTGTCCCAAAGATCTTTTTAATGGTGGGCCCCAGGCAGTCGTTAAAAACAAAGGCTGTGGGACGTGCACGGTAGGCTTATGGCCTCCGACGTCCTGTGCGGTCAACTAGATTTAGCCAGGCCTTTTCCTCTACTGGCTTTCGTCAGGACCTTATATGTGTGGGGTATTACAGGGGTAGTTATGAGTTTGTCAGTGCCCTGTCTGTAAAGCACACGCTACGGTGCTTATATGTGCAAGAGGTGTTTCCTCTCGGGTTGTACACCTGATTGTAGTGAACAACTCAGCATGGAGCTCAGCCGGGGGCCAGGACTATGTGTACTTGCGCGATGTCGCTGGACCCTCAATGAACCTGTTGTCCGGGCAGAGGCTCCATGAGCTCCATGCTGAGTTGTTCGCTCCGTGAGCTCGATGCTGAGTTGTTGGGGCTCTCCAGCAAATAGATCACCCGGGGTGCCATCGGGGCCTAGGGCTTTACCAGGGACTATGGCAGCTATGGCCTTAAGTGACTGACCAAGAGAAAATTCAAGAATGGTTTGCTGTTCCTTAGAAGTGGATAGGCCCAGGCAGGAGTCATCAGTTAAATGTGTATCCTTATTGGAATAGAGCTTTTCATAGAGGTCAGCCCATACTTTAGGCTGCATAAAATAATCAGCATGGGTTGTAGCAGATTTACAGCCATTAGCTATAATGTTCCAAAAGGAGTTTGTGTCCCTAGGTTTCACTGTGGTGACAAGGTCATCCCACACATCAGACCCCCAAGCTGATCTTGCTTTTTTAGTTGTTGTTTATATTCCCTTCTTGCTTTTATTATTAGATCTCTGTTCTTTAATTTGATAGTCAGTTAATGTTGACTTAGCTAATCTACATAGGTTGGTAAACCACTGGTGCTTTTTCCCTAACTTGGGTGGTCCTTTCTGCTCTTTAAGGAAGAAGATGCCCAACTGGTCAAAAGACCATCGTGGAGTTTTAAACACATTTCTGGGTTGGTTCCTTCAGGTTCCGGCCTAATCATATACTCAATGGAATCAGCGACCTTCTCATATCTTGGACATGATAGCAGGGTCATAGGAAACTGAGGGTCAATTTGTTGTTGGTAAGAGTGAATTCTCCCTGCTGCCTAGATATTCTCCCTTGGAAAAAAGAGATCGCTTCATGTCCAAGTGCAGAGTATTATGATCAATGCTCCCTTCATCCTAAGCTAACCATAGTAACTCCAAGGGTCAGTTGGCTGCTCTCCTATTCTGAGCTACATGAACACAAACAGCTCCAGAGGCCTCCCTCCAACTGCCCAGTTGACCTGCTGCATCTAGACATGCAACTCGACCTGCCTGAGCCCTTCTGGTCACCATGAACTGGACTCTCCGCACCATTTTTTTTTTTTTGTCAAACCGTTTTTATTGCAGGACCAAACGTATAATTCAACCATCAAGGCACATATTTGTTAAGCGGGTTTCCCGCCTTCCCTTTGACCAGTATGTAGTGCAACGTACACAGCCGTACTGCCCACATCCCGGAGGCCGGGCGGCATCACTCATTCGTATGGTACAGTAAAACGATACTAGAAAGGACGAACTGCCGGCGGGGAAACCCGCTGCCCGCTTTTGAATGTTGCACTCACGCGCCCCCAGGTATGTGTGGGCTGGTATCCTACTTCCATTAAGCCTAAACCTTGTGGACTCTCCGCACCATTTGAGAAGATAACGTTTTCAGCTGGACTAACCTGGTTCCTGTATCTTGCCTGCACTCTATCTAACTTGTGACTTTCCTCTGGTCTAACCCGACTAGATGACCACGAGTGGTCGTTTGTGCTTTGAGATGCAATATTTACTGAATATCTCCGGTTCTACTGATTGGATTTTTGTTGTTCTGGTGTCATTTTATGTATTAAGATTTACTCTACTGTTCTAAAATGGTGTGGGTTTTTTTAGTGTTGTGCTGTCACTTTATCACTGTTTGATTTCTGCATAAATACTTAACACAGTGCCTCTAAGTTAAGCATGACAGCTTTTATGCCAAGCTACCAGACGGTTAAACACAGGATAATTTGGTGACATTTTGTGGTTCACCCTGACAAGGATTGTGGTTGTTGCCTGGGTGGGGCTTCCATGCTGCACAACCAATAACCCAATTTCCTATGGCAACCATAACAAAATGATGGCTCTAACATACTGAGGTCATTTTTGTCAGAAGATTCACCCATGGTAAAGTGATGGCTTTAATGGCAATATTCTGGCACTGGTACATTGTAGAGATGTGTGAAATTCATGTGACTTGTTTTTGTGTAACTATTCAAAATGACATGAAATTATGTGTAATTACAAATTGGCCATTTGAACAACAACTTAGACAAAATGTGGCCTTGCATCAGTTTTTGAAGTGAGGACATATTCAAACAAAAACACCGTGAACAACAGGCACTCTCTTTCTGTTGTTCCCATTAATTCATGTTGCAATTTTACTGTGACTTGCACGTTTCGGGTAAATTTTTATTGTGAGTGGTGCATAATTAGCTGACAATGCATAATGAAATAATTCCATGGATTTTGCATAACAGCATATCATGAAAGTATGGCGTACTATACATTTTGCCCAGGCATACTATTGATGACGCAAGATTTTGCAAATCATAATGCACAACACATTTACTGATTTAAAGACACGAAAACCTGCAAGTGCACTTTGCATAGGTTAGACACAGTGACACATGAAACCGAGACAAGTGTAGCAGAAGCACAGTAAAAGAGTGCTTTAAAATCTAAGATGAAGGAAAGATACATACAAAGTAATACTAATACATATAAATGAGTTGCAATAATGAATTTCTTGTGAACATGTTGTTTATCAACGTTTAATGATGAAATTGTGCTGTTAATAAAGTGGCCTAGTGTTTCTATTGCCTTTTATTGGAATGCACCATTTAGAAAAGTCAGTGCAAAAATGTGTAGAAGCTAGGTATCATCTTGAAATTTCACATAATAATACTAGAGATTCTATAGTTTATGAAAAAAGAAAAATGAATTTTGTGTTGTGAATTTAGAAAATTATATACCTTTTTGAATATTGAGAAAAATTGGGGTAGTAGGGTATTTCTAACGTTAGCTATTTTTACGTAATAATGTTTTGTGAAAGTTCTATATAGTCCTTATTTGAATAGATTTTATTATATTATGTTTGGTATTTGATTTAGAGTTTATTTTATTTAAAATGCATATTGCCAACTTAAATGCTCTTTCGAATATGCTTTTTCTCAAATGCTGACCTTTCCCCAGACCTAAAATATAATAGTCCTTTTACAACTAGTAAAATGTTGCTTTATTTGTTTAGTACATGTATAACTTTCGACATTCCTAAATGTTTCTTCAATGTTCACAATGAAATATTCTAGTGTGAATAGGATTCCAGCTGTTGCTATAGATGATTACTTTGTATTTCTTTTTCCTCGAAGTCCTATATGGACTTTCAGATCTCTAATTTACCATGACTACCATAATAAAGCATCTTACTGGTGTGAGTATCCTAGGTGACATTATGTGAATCTGAGCATATGACAGTCTTTTGATGGTGGTGTGATTCTACAATACCGGAACTTTGTTAGAGACTTTATAAAAGAATAAACCACGAAACACGGGCAACGCCATTCTAATTTTTCCTACTGAAGACCAGAATGCCATACGTTTTCATTTCCCTTTGTGAGAAGATGGTATGCTGATCGATTTTTGATGATTACTAAGAACTATCATTTTAATTTTGGACTGCTTTGTCTGTAGAAGATAGACTGAACACTTCTTTGTTGACCCGTTCCAATTACATTTTCCTTTATTTCTCTTTTTCTATGCTAATGGACTCGCCCTTAATGGATGTTAATTCTGTACCCTTTCCCCTTTTTTGTAGGTTTTGAGCTGCTAGATAAAGATCTATCGTTCTGCATTTTATGGTAGTGGGACTATGTAACTCTGTAAATTGATTTTTTGTTTTGTTTCAAATCTGTGAATTGAAATTACGACAACCAAAGAAAATCAACCAGGTTGAAGATATACATTTTAGGCAGGGCACATTAAGTTAAATACAAGATCCAGTATCAACAGCACAGTACATCAACCATAATCCGGGGGACAAAGTCAATACCATACATCGTAAGTCTAATACTGAAAATGAAAGAAACGCTGAACTGGAGGTAATACAGAATGATCCCCAGCAAGGCTGTTGTGAGACTCCTCTCTTGCCAAGAAGGGTCAAAGTGGAATACCTAATAATACTAAAGTTATTTGGAGAGCAGTTCTTATCGCCTAGATTGAGTAGTAAGTGTCTGACTATGTTTATATGGTCTTATGCACATGTACTGATTCCTAAACGTGTGCATTAGTCTGAGCCTGGTATTAACAGGTGTATACCAACAGCTTAAGTTAAAAAAAGAAAAACTCAAATTCTCATAAAGAAAGGGAAGGAGGAAAGGGAAGATGCGTTGTAGGTGCCTAAGCGTGGGGGGGAGTGAGGCCTCGTCAGGGCGAGAGAGGAAGTGTCTCTTCTACTAAGACAATGACCCTGGGCATTCCGGCTGTCGACCCATAAAGTAGGGTTCAATAGAATCTTCAAATAGTTGTAGAGCTCTCAGCCGAGGGGGAACCAATCTGGAGTGTTCGATCCTGGAAAAGTAGTGTATTAGTGCCTGCCAATTATGGGTGAACTTAGCGTCTGTGTGGTTGATACAGGAAGTAAGTAGTTCAAGGGCTAAAATGTGCCATAGGTGGAGAAACCATGTAGCTACAGGGGGAGGTTGAGGTTTCTTTCAGAATAAGACTATAGGTCCCAACATTTGTAAAATCAGACGCCAATCTGTATGTGTCCTAGCAGCCAATGTCGGGGGCTAATGTCTAATAGCATAACCGCCAGGGAGGAGGAAATGGGGAACTCCACCACGCTCTTAATATGGCTAAGGATCTCCTTCCAAAAGATCGTGAGATTTGGGCAAGACCACCAGATGTGTATGAAATCACCTTTGGCGCCCCTACATCTCCAGCACGTTGGGGCAAACTTTGGTAGCATTTGTTGTAGGCAGGCTGGGGTATAGTACCATCGCGTCATGAATTTATTTGCTGACTTGCGTTGTGGAATGCTATGATATACTTTTGGAATATCCTGCCACAGTCGATCCAAGTCCTCCAGGAGGATCTCCCCACCCAAGTCCAAGTTCCATTGTGTTTGATATGTCAGGGGCGAGGGTTGTTGTGAGTGTTGCAAAATGGTATAAGTGTGAGAGATCAGACCCTTCAACCCCCCCATAACTGCGAACTAAGGATTCGAAGGCAGTAAGTTTTCAAGTTGCACCATGGATATATTCCTGGGATAGCAGCCAGTGTCGAATTTGATAATATTGCATCCGAGCCCCCTCAGTAAGATGAAAAGCTGTTTTGCATTGATCAAAAGTAAGGAGTTTACCGCCCTTGAACAAATCTTGTATAACTCGACATTCGGCATCCGACCATGCATTAAATGCTCGAGGTTGCAGTGCAGGAGGAAACATGGGATTACGTATTATAGGTGTATTCAGAGAAGGGAACGTAGTCAAACCACGAGAGACCGCCAGTTTATCCCATATCTCTAGGACTGTTTTAGTGGGGGTAGCTATGTATGCAGTACGTAGGTGTGCCCCCCGAAGGAGCCAAGCCAGATCCCACAAAGGTCTGCATGAAACCGCTCGATCCAGGTGGAACCAATGCTTCTCGCTATCTCGTACAACCCACGTCGATATGTATCGGAGGTGACAGGCTCAGTATAACTCCAAAAGATCAGGGCATGCCAGTCCTCCTCGGTCACACGAAAGCATCAGGATCCTGTTAGAGGAGTGTGGACAGGATTTACCCCATATAAAATCAGTAAAGTCTCTTTGCAGAAACAGGATGTCAGTTTGCGGTATAGGGGGGGAGGCATTGGAATAGATAAAGTATCTTTAGGAGAAGCGTCATTTTCTTTGTGTTGATACGTCCTAACCATGCAAGAGGAAGGCCTCTCCATCTGCGCAGTTCCTCCCGAATGGCACCTCTATACCTAGGCCAGTTGGCTGAAGTCCAGGTTGAAAGCGAGGGAGTCAAGTCTAAACCTAAGTATCTTATCAACTTATCAGACCAATTCAGCGGGATAAGATTTTGCAATTCCAGGACCTCTGCAGCCGGGAGTGTGAGATTAAGGGCATGTGATTTAGTAAGATTGATTCGGAAACCCGATGCTCACTCAAAGGATCACAGGAGCGTAGCTAACGCTGGAAGAGAAGTAGACGGGAAAGAGAGAGAGAGAAGAAGGTCGTCTGCGAAGACAGATATTTTATGATCGTATCCCCCATAGGAATGCCCTGAATTGCAGGATTGTGTCGAATGGCTATAGCCAGAGACTCCACTGCTAGGGCAAATCACAACGGGGATAGTGGGCATCCCAGACGAGTGCCGCGATAGATCAGCATGGGGGCAGAAAGCCACCCATTAAGGCGAATGCGAGTGGTGGGGTGTGTATAAGAGGTCATCAACCTGGAAACCATCCCAAGCCTACTTTCCGTAGAACCTCCCGTAGAAAGACCCAATCCACCCGATCAAAGGCTTTCTCAGCGTCAAGGGACACCAAGCAGGCAGGTATGTTCCTAAACTGTGCTTTTTCCACGAGGTGAGCAATCCTGCGAATGTTATCTGCCCCTTGGCGATGGTGTATAAACCCCACCTGGTCCGGACCTATAAGGCCCGGAAGGTGAAGTTCCAGTCGGTTCACCAGGATCTTGGTGAAGATCTTGGCATTGGTGTTTAAAAGGGCGATGGGGCGATATAAAGTAGGCAGAGAGTGATCTTTACCTGGCTTTGGAACAAGAACTATCTCCACTTTGGACATGGTTGGGGTAAGGCCTGAGACGTCTGAGAATCTATTGTAAAGCTGCAATAGATGGTCGTGAAGCTGTGGGTAAAAAAATCAGATGGAATGTTACCGGAAGACCATTAGGGCCCGGCGTCTTCCCAATAGGGAGCTGTTTCAGGGCCTTAGCTAATTCTTCCTGTGGGATGGGTTCCTCCATCAGTTCCCTATGATAAGAATCAATCGTATCCCAAGAACAGGAGTCAAGGAATTCTGTAACTGCTTGCGGGAGCAAGGTGTATCTGCATAAAGTTCCTTATAGAAATTCGACAGAGTCAAGCATTTATTTTGCTCTGAAATAGCCTATGTACCATCTGGGCATTTGAGTTTGGCAATATGTGCTCTTGATGTCTTAGTTCAGAGACGTCACGCTAGGCATGCCCCAACTTTGTCTCTCCCCGTGTAAAATTTCTGTTTAAAGGCAAGCAGGTGTCTCTCTGCCTTATTAGTGCGATGCAGTCGTAGCTGACCCTGTAAATTCACAAGTAGTCATTTATTATGGAGAGACGGTTGTACGTGGTCTTTTCTTTCTAGAGTCTTAATATCCGCGGAAAAAGATGTCTCTAATAATCAGGATTCACGAAGTCTGGCTATCGATTTAGATGAAATTACCCCCCATATGGTGGCCTTAAAGGCGTCCCCCCTAACAGGTTCAGAAGTTTCAATAAGGTCATTTACTATGAAAAAGGCTTATATCTCTTTTTGGATATTTGCCACATCAACAGGACCCCGAAGGGCCTGAGGTGGTAGTTAGTCCCCATCTAGGGTGAGTCTCTGTGTGGGGCTTGGGGGATTGTAGAGATATCGAAACATGTGCACGGTCTGATAGAGAGATGTTAGATATCTCAGCGTCAGCTAAAACGTGTAATAAAGGTAGAGAAAGCAAAAAGTAATCAATGTGAGAGTATGAGCAATGTGCATGAGTGAAGAAGGAGTAGTCCTTAGAGCCAGGGTGTAAATATCTCCATGCATCTACTAATCGGAAGTCTGTAATGACATTTTTCAGAGTGCCGGACATGGCCCCAGCGCTTTGATACGCTTGCGCTGTGCGATCCCATTCCGGATTCCAGGCCAGGTTAAAATCCCCCCCAAGAATGATTGGTGTTGTGAGTGAGTGCAAGAGTTTATTAACGCGTAAGCGTAAAAGGCATCAAGAGTCAGAGACGCCCTACCCCAAGGAATTTGGATTTTTAAAAACCTCCCGTCCTTGTCTATCTTAGCTTTAGAGGGTGTAACATTCCGACCAGCTTTAAGGAAAATGGCCACTTCTCCAGTTTTAGCAGAAGAGCAAGCCCAAAATTGAGTAGAATATTTGGGGTGGGACATTAGGCGAGTGTCGTAGGAAAGCAAATGAGTCTCCTGGAGGAAAATAATGTCAGGGTCCTGACGAATAAGGTAGTGCCACACTTGGTGTCTTTTATTGGGTGAATTAAGACCCTTAGTGTTTAGTGAGAGAAATGTTATGGCATTGGTCATATTAAGTCTAAAAGGCTATGTCACCCGCATTAAGCATTGAACCAGCACGGTGGGCATATCTCCCCCCCCCCTCCCAGGGCTTCATGGCAGACCAATACAGTCGGAAGTTCATCTAATACTATTGAACAGGTTAGAACGTTTATAGCATTCCCCCGGATCCAAGTTGCATCCTCCCCGAACCACCCCCCCAGCAGCAGCGCTTCTAGGAAAGGGGTAGAAAGAGATAGAAAAGAGAAAAAAAAAACATACAGAACAATAGGCAGCCAACAGGGCAGAACGGTGTCAGGGTCTACTAAGAACGGCCCTACATCCATAAGACAGGCCATTCTGGAGGAGTCACTCTCCATCGGGGCCCTGATATAAGGGGGGCGGCAGGCGCAGAAGAAGTTTGTTGGTCTCCGCTTCCAGCGGCCTGTGGCAATATTAGGTAAGCGAAGTGTTGATCCCTTCCCGGGTTGGCGCCAGTTAAACCAAAGCTAGGTCCAGCAACAGCCATGAACAAGTTATATGAGAAAAGGCTAAGCATTGATATGCATCTTAACCTAGTCAATCTTCCTTGTCAGGTGATCGAGCCTGCAGAGAGGAAACATTCAAGGATCGAATGTGGCAGATAATTTTCTGTTTGGCCTGCGAGGAGTCCCACTCCCGGAGAGGGCGCTTGGAGTTAGGCGGCATGACAGTAGACCATTCTGAATGCAAAGGACCTCCCAGACACTCCCTGGGTGAGGGCCGGTCCTTGCCCTCCGATTCCAATGGGAGCTATAAGAGCTGTTTTGCTTCCCTCAGGGAGCAATGCGTAAACCGCTTACCCTCTGTTCTGCTTGGGTTTTCGGATCAGATAGAACCCGCTCAACAGAGCCTCTCTAACCCAGCCAGAACGTTACCCCCTCCCTAGGGCCTATTCACAATAAGTAACCACATATATATATACCACCTAAGGACAGGGAATTCCTACTATATATACCAAGACCTCTTATAATACAAGTGGCGGCCTCGCGATCCCAGACGGACCCAGGACTTCCTACCCAGACGGCAGCCTTAGCCTCGCGGTCCCAGACGGACCCAGGGCTTCCTACCCAGACGGCAGCCTTAGCCTCGCGGTCCCAAACGGACCCAGGACTTCCTACCCAGACGGCAGCCTTAGCCTCGCGGTCCCAAACGGACCCAGGACTTCCTACCCAGACGGCAGCCTTAGCCTCGCGGTCCCAAACGGACCCAGGACTTCCTGCCCAGACGGCAGCCTTAGCCTCGCGGTCCCAAACGGACCCAGGACTTCCTACCCAGACGGCAGCCTTAGCCTCGCGGTCCCAAACGGACCCAGGGCTTCCTACCCAGACGGCAGCCTTAGCCTCGCGGTCCCAAACGGACCCAGGACTTCCTAACCAGACGGCAGCCTTAGCCTCGCGGTCCCAAATGGACCCAGGACTTCCTACCCAGACGGCAGCCTTAGCCTCGCGGTCCCAAACGGACCCAGGGCTTCCTACCCAAACGGCAGCCTTAGCCTCGCGGTCCCAAACGGACCCAGGACTTCCTACCCAGACGGCAGCCTTAGCCTCGCGGTCCCAAACGGACCCAGGGCTTCCTACCCAGACGGCAGACTCAGTACAAGTTCATCCTATAATTACCATAACATACAGCAGGGGAATCAGTTATACCATTTACCAGATCACACAAGAACTGCCAGTTTGAGCACAACCTGTTCTCTGGTTCGAGGGGTTCCTCTCTCCCTTATTCAGTTACCACTTACCTGATCAGGGTTAACATCTGTTCATGTCAAGTCACAGCTGACTAGAAGAATAGGCTACCCTCTTATACAAGAACACGCAGCACATGTTGATTCACTACAAACTGACTTTATTATTTATTATATACGCAAGCACATAACATTACTGTGTAACACATAACCTGTAAAGAAAAGTGAAAGATTAGGTTGTACACTCTAATAAGAAAGGGGTCGACATCACCTTAGTCGTGTGTAGCCTGCACTCAATGGTCATCTAGGTTCCCTTCTCGTCTGTGCCTCGGCTCGCCTGGAGATCACACCTCCGTAGCTCCCTTCTCCGAGTCACTGGGACCTCTTCCTCATCGGCTACTCTCTCCTCTCTGGCAATTCTGCTAGAAGAGTATCTGTCTCTTGGTCTTTCTCCGCCTTCAGGTTTGTCATCTGTCTTCCCTGGAATAAGTAGTAGCTTTACTGCTAACGGCTAGATGCCGCCTACGGACTGAAGTAAGTGCCAGTATCTGCCTCAGACTTTCACTAATATAGAGGTGCATTTTCTCATGGAAAATTCCAGCCCGTAACCTGCCGCCCACCAAATTCTTGTACCTCCCCGTGCCAAGGACACTTTCCCAGCCGGCCGGCCTGATGTAGCGTCTTCGGCATGAAGAAAAATACAATCCTTCGATAAGGGCCGGTCTGAACCGGTTCTCTCCAAGCGAATAACACCTTATAACTAAAACATCCCCTTTAACCTAGAAGCATCTCAAGCTGCTGGAGCAGAAAGAAAGATGGAGTCTCCCCCGTTTGAGGCCTACCAGGCCTGAATTCAGCACGGCTCCATGAAATACCCTCACTACAGGGCAGGTTATCCCTAAGACTAACGAATCTATCCCCTAGGATATGTGTGCAAGCCCTAATCTATGGGGAAGAACACAGGATCATGTCGAAGTGCCTAGAAAATAGACTTCATTCACTACTCTAACCCTTAGGCTTGAATGGTAGAGAGACTGAAGTCACCCTAATCACCCATCAACACAATAGGGCCGGGAAAATCGAGCAGTACATTTCACCCTTGACTTCAGTCTATTATACATTCATTAAACAGAACTAACATCTGTGGAGGAATAATATGAAACAAAGCTAACTGACCTATGTCTAGTACCAAATGTGCAAAATTGAAGTAGTGAAGGAATACACTGAATAAAGCAACAAATAGAAATCAAAACAGCGATGGTAATTAGAATACCTCCTAATATTCGACGTAACAGATACAGGTCAGGTAACCAATTAAAGAGCCAGTCAAACCAGCCCTGGTCAATGTGTTTTCTAACTTCCTCCGTCAAATCATGTAGCCTGTCAATGTGAGCGCGAATAGATTGTGTATGATCAGACAAGTTAAAACAACAAAGACCCTCAAAATCAGAGCAGTCATGTCCATGTTTAAGCAAAAGATAATCAATGGCCGCTCGATTTTGCAAGATGGCTCTTCGTTCACCCTGGGCGTCTAACAGCATGTCAGATAGGACTGTAGAAGTATGATTAATGGATTTTACCATCCAGCAGGCCATTTTCTCAATAGATTTAGCATTATAAACTGCCAAAGCAGGAACACCAATAATTCTCATCCACACAACTTACAAGCACCACTGTGCACACAGAAAAGTTTGAAGCAAGGTAAAATCAAAAGGCAGAATCACATTAGACCACGTCAAAGCCAATAGGTCAAAATCATAATTCACCTAACCCAAATAACATTATACGCTAAATCCCTCAGTATACAACATTGAGCACATGTGTGCACCACCACCCACAAGACTGCACCTCAACATACCATACCTTCTATTCTTGGAAAGACTATTCCACTAAAAGGCAGAACACACTTAAGTCAGTACAGAATGGTGGTGGTTGAGGGTCACCATAGGGTGTCAGACCACAAAAGTGGCTGATTCACTACATTGCACCCCATGACCCTTGATCATCACCATTCACATATGTCAAAAACAAAATCTAGCAAATAGCAACTGTATTACATAACTGAAAAACAAAACTATCATTAAAGTACTGCATATCTCAATTGAAAGCAAAACCATTTAAAACCACATGTCTAAATTAAAAGTCACAACTACTAAAAAGCACATGTTGAAACAGCAACTCATGTGTTGAAGTGGCTACACAAAAATACATAATTCAAAACAAATCATTACTAAAAAGCAACTATGATCGAAATGCTCCACTGCAAACCTGAAAAACTCATCAAAGGTATATGATAATCACTGTAGAGCAAATAAAGTCTGCATTCTCTAAACACATGTAGTAGCAATAACTCAGGTGCATCTAGAAATAGCTCATAGATATCTGGATACATGTTGAATGGATACACAAAATAAATGAATCAAGCTTTTGAATGCTCCTAATGCCTCTAATGGTTAAACTGGAAACTCCACTGCCAAACTCATATATTGTAGCAACAGCTACAGGTTATTACTGTTCACTAACTTAGAAAATATCTACTCTGATCGCTGCAAAGCGTCTCTATTGGTCTCCATCCCTAAAAACAAAAACAGTCCTTCAGTGTGAAAAAACACACAGCCGTCTTCCATCGCATCTGAACTTCACATTGATAAAACAGTTCTGGCAAAGCACATCCTGTAATTCCCTCTTTTGTCGTTTGTTTTCACCGTCACACAAGCAGTCACCTTGTGTGAAAGGCACACAGCCTTCATGCATATAAAGTTGGCCTCACGTGAAGGAAACAGTTCCACACTTTGCCGATCCCATGTTGCTTGGAAAGAAGCAGTCCATCATGCTCTCTGGTATATATCAGCAGCTGTATCTCCTTGACAAGGGAGGACCCCATCCAGGCTGGATAGCCACAGGCATCAGCCGCCACCGTCTCGTCTGGTGATCACTCCAGGCTTGGGGGGGGGAGGGAAGGGAAGGGGGAGGGGGGGGAGAGGGAGGGCCCCACTCACACGGGAGAAGGGAGTCCCACTCACACGCGGAGAACTGGGCGAATCTGAAAAAGAAACAAGCATCACTCTTCTTGCAAAAAACATTTTTCAAAAGTACACTTCTTCCGTCTTGCATTTCTAAAAATACAATATTTTAATTTCTGTCTACATAGGTCTCCTCCAGCTCTGGGGAATTGTGTAAGAATACTACTAACGCTTTAGCCTCTGAAGTCTTGATAAAATCCCTCTTTTTCTATACGCAGCAAGAAGGGCTGGGGCAGTCTCCTTCTCTCACTTCTCTCACTGCACCCCTCACAGGTGCTGCCCCCCTTCACAAATCTCTGCGGACACTAAATGGCCCCTTGCCAAATATAACAAGCAGAGACTTCTCCGGCTGTCTGTAGCTCGCACCTTATCGCCTTCAAGGTCGGAGTGATCTGCACTCCTGCCAACTTTCGTGGACTATCTGTGACTCTCCTCATGGGGGGGGGGCCTGCGCCTTTGCAAGCCTCCCAGACATCTATCTCCATGAAGCTGTCCCTGCCTACTGAGGAGAGGAGCTGAGATGGGATGACCCCTCCCGTAGGAATTCCTCCTCGGACTTCACAGAAAGCCGAAGCTCTGCTCAGCGTTGCTGGATGATCTCACTGATCCCTTCACGCCCATCAGGCATTCTGTACTGTTTCAAATTAATTTCCTTTGTAACATAGGGCACACTGCTCTTGAATTAACTCACCAAATAAATGTTCATGTTTATGAAGTGACCACATATCAGACTTATCGTACACAATCTGCTGTTCACATTCAAAATCATATTGTTGCATTTCTCTTTCGAAGCAAAATGTATCATTCACTGTCATATCTAATTTATGTCCGCAACCGGTGATCGTTAAGCCTAAAACATTAGTCCGTTTACTTTCATGCACATTCCTTTCTGGCTGAGAAAGCTCCTCAGAAGAATTAATTAAAACCGTCTGTGTAGCTCGTAGCCAGACTGCATTCTCTGTTACACTTATCACATCTGAATCATTCTGGCAGGTCAAAGTAAACAACTTCACAGCCTGGTACACGTTTAATTCTGTCTTCAAAGATATATTTTCAAACTGGGCATCAACTAGCTCTGTTTTCAACTCACTACGTTCTTATTGCAAATGCCCACATGTTTGATGCATATTAACCAACACATTTAAAATAACACCGCTGTCTCTCTCTAAAATGTCATTAATCTCCTGCTAATTAACACCCTTCATTGCAACTCCGGAGTCTGGAATCTCAAGGGAGTCCCACGTTTCAGAGTTATGCTCTGATATCTTACATTCACTTTGCAACTGAAAACATTTGATATGCATTCCTTAACCAACACTTGAAAGGGATCCAGCCCTTTCTGCCTCACGTAGCAAGCTATTTATAAGCACTTTTTACAAAACACGCTTAAACACACACACACACCAATTCTAACTCAGCACAATTAGCTCACTTCACGGGCTAAGGCTTCATAAGGCGTTGAATCCCATCCGGGAATATCAACGGGCAACTTAAAAGTAGATTTTGACTTTCTAGAAAACATCGTGAAAAAGAAAGAAGAAAAGAAAGAAAAAGAAAAGAAAGAAGAAGAAAAACTATACACACAAGTATACCACAAATAATATACAAACAAAACCACGCACACGCCGAAAGCAAACACAATACAACACAACGCACACAGAATACGTAAACGGTTCGTGACGCCAAATGTTCTGCTTGGGTTTTCGGATCAGATAGAACCCGCTCAACAGAGCCTCTCTAACCCAGCCAGAACGTTACCCCCTCCCTAGGGCCTATTCACAATAAGTAACCACATATATATATACCACCTAAGGACAGGGAATTCCTACTATATATACCAAGACCTCTTATAATACAAGTGGCGGCCTCGCGATCCCAGACGGACCCAGGACTTCCTACCCAGACGGCAGCCTTAGCCTCGCGGTCCCAGACGGACCCAGGGCTTCCTACCCAGACGGCAGCCATAGCCTCGCGGTCCCAAACGGACCCAGGACTTCCTACCCAGACGGCAGCCTTAGCCTCGCGGTCCCAAACGGACCCAGGACTTCCTACCCAGACGGCAGCCTTAGCCTCGCGGTCCCAAACGGACCCAGGACTTCCTGCCCAGACGGCAGCCTTAGCCTCGCGGTCCCAAACGGACCCAGGACTTCCTACACAGACGGCAGCCTTAGCCTCGCGGTCCCAAACGGACCCAGGGCTTCCTACCCAGACGGCAGCCTTAGCCTCGCGGTCCCAAACGGACCCAGGACTTCCTACCCAGACGGCAGCCTTAGCCTCGCGGTCCCAAACGGACCCAGGACTTCCTACCCAGACGGCAGCCTTAGCCTCGCGGTCCCAAACGGACCCAGGGCTTCCTACCCAAACGGCAGCCTTAGCCTCGCGGTCCCAAACGGACCCAGGACTTCCTACCCAGACGGCAGCCTTA
Organism: Triturus cristatus; assembly: GCF_964204655.1. Lineage (NCBI taxonomy): Eukaryota > Metazoa > Chordata > Amphibia > Caudata > Salamandridae > Triturus > Triturus cristatus. Next base: position 956,098,039 of record NC_140580.1, read on the forward strand.
GCCTCGCGGTCCCAAACGGACCCAGGGCTTCCTACCCAGACGGCAGACTCAGTACAAGTTCATCCTATAATTACCATAACATACAGCAGGGGAATCAGTTATACCATTTACCAGATCACACAAGAACTGCCAGTTTGAGCACAACCTGTTCTCTGGTTCGAGGGGTTCCTCTCTCCCTTATTCAGTTACCACTTACCTGATCAGGGTTAACATCTGTTCATGTCAAGTCACAGCTGACTAGAAGAATAGGCTACCCTCTTATACAAGAACACGCAGCACATGTTGATTCACTACAAACTGACTTTATTATTTATTATATACGCAAGCACATAACATTACTGTGTAACACATAACCTGTAAAGAAAAGTGAAAGATTAGGTTGTACACTCTAATAAGAAAGGGGTCGACATCACCTTAGTCGTGTGTAGCCTGCACTCAATGGTCATCTAGGTTCCCTTCTCGTCTGTGCCTCGGCTCGCCTGGAGATCACACCTCCGTAGCTCCCTTCTCCGAGTCACTGGGACCTCTTCCTCATCGGCTACTCTCTCCTCTCTGGCAATTCTGCTAGAAGAGTATCTGTCTCTTGGTCTTTCTCCGCCTTCAGGTTTGTCATCTGTCTTCCCTGGAATAAGTAGTAGCTTTACTGCTAACGGCTAGATGCCGCCTACGGACTGATGTAAGTGCCAGTATCTGCCTCAGACTTTCACTAATATAGAGGTGCATTTTCTCATGGAAAATTCCAGCCCGTAACCTGCCGCCCACCAAATTCTTGTACCTCCCCGTGCCAAGGACACTTTCCCAGCCGGCCGGCCTGATGTAGCGTCTTCGGCATGAAGAAAAATACAATCCTTCGATAAGGGCCGGTCTGAACCGGTTCTCTCCAAGCGAATAACACCTCATAACTAAAACATCCCCTTTAACCTAGAAGCATCTCAAGCTGCTGGAGCAGAAAGAAAGATGGAGTCTCCCCCGTTTGAGGCCTACCAGGCCTGAATTCAGCACGGCTCCATGAAATACCCTCACTACAGGGCAGGTTATCCCTAAGACTAACGAATCTATCCCCTAGGATATGTGTGCAAGCCCTAATCTATGGGGAAGAACACAGGATCATGTTGAAGTGCCTAGAAAATAGACTTCATTCACTACTCTAACCCTTAGGCTTGAATGGTAGAGAGACTGAAGTCACCCTAATCACCCATCAACACAATAGGGCCGGGAAAATCGAGCAGTACACCCTCCCAGGCAAACATCAGAGCAAAGGGATGACCCCACTGGTATTTGATATTGAGGTCTCAGAGCTTGTCTGTGACAGGCCTGAATTTCTTTCTCCTTCGCAGCGTGGCCGGCGCTAAGTCTTGAAAAATCTGCATTCAAAAACCATTGTAGGAAAAATCCTTGACTCCTGAATCTTTTTCAGAATGGCTTCTTTTTTGACAAAGAAGTGAACCCTTGTGAGTATGTCCGGGATGAAGTCAAGTCTATTGCGGGGTCCTTGACCCCGGTGGGCTCTATCAAGCATCAGGGGAGAAGCTTCTTCGCCCTTTCTAATGGCCTGTAGGAGATCGGTTGTGTAGGCCATAATGACCTTGTCTTCTGCTACCAAAGGAACTCCTCTAATACGCAGGTTGTTTTGCCTACTGCGATTTTTTAAGTCCTCCTGCTTCAGCTGTAAGCTGATGTTTTGGTCTTCCAGCTCCCCCAGCTTTCTCCACAGGCTCTCATGGTCCTCTGACCTAGTATCCATAGTGCGCTTGAGATCGTACACCCTGCTGCCAATCTCTGTGACCACCCGCCGAATGTCCTGTAAGCCAGCTTTAAAATCCTGCTTAAGGGAGCCAATTTCATCCTTAATCTCTTGAAGGAAGGACGCCTTAAATGCCGAAGTGATTGGAGTTTCTGAGATGCCCTTTTCTGGTGCAGAAGCTAACGGAGCAGAGGCATCCTGTGAGTGTGGAGTAGTTTTGGACCAAAGGGAGGTTACCGGGTTGTCTCGGGACACAGGAGAGTCCGAGTTTTTAGTGGCTTTATTTTTAGGAGGCATGGCTAAATGTCGAAGTGTGTTAGAGACCTAGGTAGGTGAAGTACGGATTCCTTCAGTTTGCCCCACTCTGCTCTCAATGTGTTCCCTGAACAGGGTCTACTTGGGGCCTGCTCCAAAGACAGAGCTCGATCATCAGAGTCAACCGCAAGTGGTGGCGCTGGGTTCTCTCGCCTCCGCCACCTCTCTATTCAAGCCCCTGGGCCACAGGTAGCGGTGGGGTCTCCCTCTGTCAGCAGAGTGTCCTTTGATCTGCTCCTATCAGTGCAATACTCTCATCTCCGGCCTCGATGCGAAAACAAGACCCATCAGCCAAGCAACAGAGAGGGCAGCCAATCCAGAGCCGAGTCCAGCCGAGCAAGGTATGGTTCCAGGGGTGGAAGAGACACTGGTATTGTCATTTATGTCCCGGTGTGGAAACCCACACACAGTTCAGCCCCCCGGACTTTTTAGCCCCCGAGAGGCGATTGCAGACCCAGGAGCCTTCCCACACTCACTGCGCCAGGGCTGCAGAGTTAAGCGGTCCACCTCACCGCCCTTGTGGCAGCGGATCAAGATGCAATCACCCGTTTGGTGACCCAACTTAAAATCTAAGAGGTCTAGGGTCCCACCAGCAGGGCAGACAAGCGCCTTGAGACCCTTCCGGGTGAGTAGTGCGCGATACAAATTCCTTGATTGATTGATTGATTGATTGACTTATTCCGCCACCCTAGGAAACATGCTCACATGCACCACAGCTGAGTTCCGCCGCAGACTCTGATGACAGGCGACTCGAGAGGGGAGGGAGTCAATGACACAGATGTGTAGAGCTCACCATAAGGAGTCAGTCCATTCCCGTCCCACCCACTCGATACAGGCAGTAGCAGGCCCAGGCATCGACTAGCTCTCCACGTGCTAGAAATCCAGGGCTGCGTCATCCACCCTGCCCAGTGGGTGGTAGAGATATAGCTGGCCGTGATGCAGGGGGATCAATCAAAGGTACCAAAAAAAAGTCAACTTTCCCTCCCCGAGTGCAGGACTCGATGTGCCAAGCGCTCCTGCAGCGTCACCACAACCAGAGAAGGTAACCTGTACCAGTTAGCTGATCCGGAGGTCAGGATCAGTAGCTGTAATGGGTCGCGGTGGAGCGGAGACTCAGCTTCACACATTTCGCTCCATTCGCGCCCTGGCCACGCCCCCTGTAAATTGATTTTTATATTAACCATCCGATAAAGGTTTGCCTAAATGTCTGAGGCCTGAATACAATCTATGATATTCTTAACTGAAATTCTCAAAAGATTGCTTATTGCTATGTATTTTGAATCTTTAATACAATAACCAAATTAATGCAATATCTGCCTGAGCCTATTGTTGAGTCTTGTTGGTTCTTCCATTTAAACTGTGCTATTTTACAAAAGATTTAAATGCCTTGAGGAGGTACCAGTGGCTGCAGTTTGGCTGAGTTTGCTGTGCGGCCTAGATGTGACGAAGAGACCGGGGTCTCGCGTGGCGATCGGAGCGGAGGGTGAGGCTCGTTCCGGAGATACCCCCGGCTGGGGGTTTGGTGCCAGAGTGTGCCGGAGGCGTGTCCCCTGCTGTGGCTGGCGCAGAGCATCACCGGGAGTCCCGGAGCAGAATTGGAAGCACCGGAGGCCTAGATGAAGACCTGGCGCTGGGGCCTCGATTACTGAGGCGACTGATATGGGGCCGTGGTGCTCCCGGGGTCCGACCGAAGAGCCTAGCCGGGGGCCGAGATCAGCTAACCAGACTCCGCTCTGGGCCTTCACCCCTCCCCTCTCCCCTCCTGCATCAATTGACGCAGTTGCTGAGGGACCCTCCGGAAGCGGGTGAGCTGAGCACCGCGCCGGCAATTTTGGGGATAAAAGAGGCCCAGACCTGCTGTGGCGGCCTGGATTGGGGTTGAACGACGCTCGCTTGGCCCGATATCAGCTGGCAGCAGACTTGTTAGAGCCTTGACAGCAAGCCCCCACCTGCATATTATACAGTGCTTACAGAGGGCCTAGGAAATTACGCTGTGGAGGCCTCCCCTGAGGGCTGAGATACTCGCAACATCCACTGGCATATATCAGCCGCAATTGCAGCACCACCGGGTCGTTTGCCGTAGCGCCTTCTGTCCCTGTACTGTGGGGCTTTCACGGAGAGATAATTTACCGACCGCCTTTACAGATGCCCTGGTGCAGTCTGCCCCGCAGTTGTTGTGACTAGTGTTGTACTTGACCTGGGCCCCCACCTGGAAGGGCCAGATGCGGTTCATAGCTGCCTGACGGGCATAGCTACCCTTAGGGAGTGCAAGTTGTTGCCACTTTGGTGGTCGCTGCCCCTCCACCCCCTGGGCTGCAGCGGACATACACTCTATTGGACACCAGAAGAGAGGGCGGGTAGGCCATTAACATTACCAAGACCCCCTAACCCGATCGCTGATTCATAAGCCGGAACCCACGTGACCGCTGGAGGGGTCGGGTGACGTGACGGAGCGACCTACTATCTTGAGGAGCGAAATCCCACTGCTGTCACACTGGAAACAACCTAGTGGTACCATGCCGTCATCAAGGGGCAGCAAACCAGTGCAACAGAACCGGCTTGATAGATACACTCTCCCCAAGACTGCGATGCCTGATTCCTCCCCTGGTGGCAAGCGAAGTGCAGCACAAGGAGAAGCAACGCCGGAACCCACACTGAAGGACGTCCTGGCAGCGATTGCGGATATCAAAACCTCCCTGGAGCACAAGATGGACACTATCACGGTTGAAGTTAATATACTCCGGGCAGACATGAATAATAACAATGAACGTGTGAAGCAAGTGGAGCTTACAACTGCGAGCTTGATGGAAGACACCTCCGAACTGCAACGAGAAGTCAAAGACCTACAAACTTTCCAGAAATTAGCGGAATCCAAGCTGGATTACTATGAAGGACGCCTGCGCCGCAATAACGTGCGTATCCTTGGCGTACCAGAAGAATCAGAGGGGCAGTCTACAGATCTCTTTGTGGAAGATCTTATCCTGAAGCATCTTCAACCCAAGGGTCTTGGGAAATTTTTCGTGATCGAAAGAGCTCATAGAGCTCCCGGAGGTCGGCCTAAACCCGGGGCCCCTCTCATCCGATCCATGCCAGGGTGCTCCACTTCCGTGACCGAGATGTCATAATCCAACATGCCAGGGCGTACCACCCTTGATGTACGAAAATGCGAACATTACATCCTTCCCGGACTTCACCCAGCTAGTCCAGAGACAGCGACGCTCCTTTCTGGGAATCAAAAAGGCATTGAGGGATAAAGGCTACAAGTACGCCTTGCTGTTTCCAGCCAGGCTTCACGTTGAAGCTGATGGTAGAGCCTGGTTTTATTAGCATCCGGAATCAGCGGCGGAGTGGCTGGAGTATCGCTGACCGGTGGAACATTTGACACAGTGGTGAGACCAACAAGGGGGGTGGGGGGATGGGTGGATCCCGAAATGGACCTTCATGCAGACCTAAGTGAGCCGGGACTGGGTTCTTAAAAGAGGCCACGCCAGCGAGTAACTTCAGACATTTTGGGCCCTTCTTGGCACATTTTATTGAGTGGTGTATTGATTTTTCTATATAAGATTGTGAGATTGATGTTTATTGGCTGGGGGGAGGGGGGAAGGCACCACGTACCCTGCGTTTCTACTTTTAGTTATTTGACGGGGCGACAGGCACTCTGCAAGTTCATTCATGGGCAGTTTGAAGTCCAGAGTACAGGGGAGCAGGGAGGCGGGCAGTTGGGAGGGGATTTTCATGTTGTTAAATATTGTTTTACTTGAATGTACGGTTCAATCGACTACACAGGATGATGACATAGAGCGGGAGCGGGATGCACGCACAATCTCTGATGGGAACTCAGTGGGATGTAGGGGTTAGAGTCTTCCGCTGGAACATCAACAGGCTGGGTGATACGATTAAGCGAAGTATGGTGCATCAGTATTTCAAAAGACAAGCCCCAGATATTATCCTGTTGCAAGAAACTCATTTGATCGGTAACACGAGCCAAGCGATGAACAGAGGGGGGTACAAATTGGTTGCACACGCGGGCTTTACAACAGGTCCCAGAGGGGTGGGCATTTTGGTCAGGAAGTCGTTCCCTTTCACGGCGCAGTCTACATGGTCTGACAACAGGGGTAGATATGTGGGAATATCAGGGCAATGGGAGGGTCGGACTATCAAGTGCGTTTCAGTATATGTTCCCCCCGACCTTCAGAGTGAGACATATAAAGATTTGGGTACAGTGCTGCTGACATTCCCGCTGAGCCTCCTAATTGTAGGGGGGGATTTTAACACCATGGTATCCGGTGAGCTGGATCATTGCCCCCCACGGGACATTAGGCCTGCGCAGCGGTGGCTTTCTAACTTCCTTGAGGCAGTGGGGCTAGTGGATGTATGGAGGATGCGTAACCCTGACAGAGCCCAATTCACCTTCCGGTCCGGCGCCCATCAGAGTCTTTCCCGAATAGATTATATTTTAGTCCCGGCGTCACAGGCCTGTGATGTCCGAGAGGTCCGCCATCTGGGCAGAGGCATCTCGGACCACTCTCCTGTCTGGATGCGACTGGTTCTGGGTCAAGTTAGTGTAGGGAGAATTGCTCCCATTAATCCGTGGTATATACGTGACCCTGACATTCGCAAGAAATTAATTCAGACCACAGATCATTATTTCCTGGAAAATTAGGGTTCAGCACACTCTGCCCAGACGTCATGGGAAGCCTATAAATCAGTTGTTCACGGGGAAGCTCTATCCCTTATTGCAGGCAAGAAAAAGGACAAGCAAAAAAGACTTGGAGATGGCGGAGGATGCTGTGCTTAAACTGGAGGAGGAACTAGAACATATAGTGACCCCTGAAAAAGTACACTTACTAAGTTTAAAACAAGACGAATTCAGAAGCATAGCGACGGATAGGGCCAAGGCACAGGGGAGAGAACTACAGAGTAGACTCTATGAGCATGGGGACAAGGCAGGGAAATTGATTACATGGTTGGACAGAAAGGAATGAGCATTGCGACTGATAGCCGAGCTAACCGGCGAGGGTGATGATCTCATCACAGACCCACAAAGTATAACAGACCGGTTTGCGGATCACTATCAGGAAGTTTACAGAATGGAGGGGCAGTACACGGAGGGAGACAATGTGGCCCTACTTCAAGATATTGCACTCCGCACCCTGGCTGACGAGAATCGAGAGTACCTGGAGTCTGCTTTTTCGATTAATGAGGTTGCTCAGGCCATACGAGTGATTAAGTCCGGTAAAGTATCGGGTCCTAATGGTATCCCGATTAAGTTGTACAAGTTGAGACCGGATAGGATAGCTCCCAACCTACATTCAATGTTCATGGACAGTAGGGACAAAGGGGCACTTCCAATAGATCAGACAATTGCTAATGTTGTGGTTATTCATAAAGAAAGCAAACCTAAAACTCTCTGTACGTCCTACAGACCGATATCGCTTCTCAATGCTGAGCCTAAGATTCTAGCTAAAATGCTGGCTATACGCCTCGTAAAAGTAATTGATACCCTGGTGAACCCTGACCAGTCCGGCTTCATGCCACGCCGTAACACCGCCCTAAACTCGGCTCTATGGGGTGTTGGGTAGAACGACAACTATCTTAGAACCCGCAGTCCTGGTGTCACTGGACGCCACTATGGCGTTTGACATGGTGAAGTGGCGTATCTCTTTGCTGTTTTGGTTAAGATGGGATTCGGATCTCAGTTTCTGAGCAGGATCCGGTTGTTATATACTAAACCCATGGCCCAAGTGGTTGTGAACAATCGTAAATCAGGGGTTTTGGAGCTTGGCCGTGGAACGCGTCAAGGGTGTCCACTGTCGCCACTCCTCTTTGCCTTGGCGTTGAAGCCGCTGGCGGCGTGGATCCGCAGGGATCTGATGATCCGCGGTATGCATTGGGCCCCGGACTGGGAAGATAGAATATCGCTATTTGCTGACGACATCCTGCTGTATTTGACCTCCCCGAAGGTCTCCTTGATATGCTTGCTTTACATCCTCGCAATATTTGGCAGATATTCCGGATTTATCATAAAGTGGTCTAAATCCTTGATTTATGTCTTGCACAGTGATCTGCCGATTCTCCCGAAAGGCTGCCCGATACAAATTGCTGCGGATGGCTTTCGGTATCTCGGTGTTTTCAGTACATTAAACACTACGCTCCGGTTCATTCGTAATCTCCTGCCACCAATTCAGAGATTGAAGAGTGATATTGGCCACTGGAAGTCCCTGCCCCTTTCCCTATTAGGTAAGGCCGTTCTTTTTAACATAATGGCTTTACCCCATTTTCTCTACGCCCTCCAGAACTCAATGGACCCAGTCCCCAAATCATATTTTAAAGAAATAGAAACTCAACAAAGAACTCTTCAATGGGACGAGAAACCTCAGATTGCATTAGCAAAACTCACCCACAACGGGTTTGATGGCGGCATTAGTCTTCCTGACATTAGGAAATATTATTGGGCAGCACACCTGGCTGCGATCAACCAGGGGATGTATGGTCATCCAGACGACCCAGGATACGCCATGGATAGATGGCTCCTCCCCGGTGGGGATTACAGTAGAGCACTCTATTCCAAACCCCGTAGATACCGCCTTACAGGCCCGACCGCGCACTCAGTTCAAGTTTGTCATGAAGTGACCAAACACCTGGGGTGGGATTGTAGGCTCACGCTGGCAACTCCCCTCTGGAATTCCGAAAAGCTGGGGAGCCTCTGGCAAACTAAAGGGTTTGATAAGTGGGATCTTATTGGTATTTCCCAGATTAAGGACCTATGGGTCAAGGGCGCTATCCTCCCGTTTGCCTCTCTCCAACAGCAATATAAACTGGCTGGTACCGAGTACTATAGATATCTGCAGGTCCGTCACGCACTCCAGACTCATCTTATTAGTAGATCCCCCCTTCCCGAAGCATCCCCACTCGAAGATAGGATATTGAACGAGCATCTTCCCGAGAGGTCTATCTCGATGATTTACAAAAAATTGATAAACAATATGGAAGACCCCCTCTAGTCCCTTAAGGACAAATGGGTTAAATACGGCATTGAACTGGACGACGAGGACTGGCAAACGGTGGTCTCCTCCCCGAGGGAAGTGGCGGTCCAAGCAAGGCTGCGGTCGGTGCAGCTAAAGATTCTGCACAGAATATACATCACTGAGCCAGATTTGGCACGGATGGGTAGAACGGATAATGGCGAGTGCAGACGTAGATGTGGGGAGGTGGGTACATTTATCCACATAATATGGGAATGTGTGTATATACAATCGCACTGGAGAGTCATACATCAATCTTTCCGTGATGTGCTCGAAGTAGACTTACAACCCGAAGCCCGCAGGTGCCTCCTAAACATTTGGGAGCCTACGGACCTCACCTTTTATACTAAACAGTGGATGATCCTGGCACTAATGGTGCCTAAAAGGAACATAGCACAAAATTGGGGGGCCCATCAACCGCCAATGCTAGATAAATGGAAGGATTATTTGGACTGGTGCATGTTCCGGGAAAAGTCAGTATATGTGGCCAGAGGGTGTCCCAGGAAGTGGAGCAAAGTATGGGGGCCCTGGAATTTGTATAGAGGAAATATTTGTATACCACCAGTACCACTGAATGATGATGAGAGTCTTGAAACTCCCTAACTGACATGTTTTGTATATTTGTGTTTGATTCACTCTAACCCAGATCATAGAATTGAAAGATGTATAATCTCTTGCTCATGTCGCACAATGGTATGTAATGTCGATTTGTTTATAATAAAAAGAATTAGGAAAAAAAAGAAATGCTGCAGATCGTCTAATTGTAAAGAGCCCAGTACAGTTAGAGTAGTGAGGAGAGTAAAAGTATAATGAAATGTTACCACGCTTGCACTTCAACAAAATGTTGTATGTCATGTTTGTCCTGGTGGCACCAATGACCTATGAGAGACAACTATGACAAAATGATGGCCCTGGCACAGTAGAGGTAGTTTTTGACATACATGGGCACCCAAGCACATGCTGAAAAAAAATGTGTCAAACTCCTGAGGAGTGTCAGGTTTTAAAGGCTTGGCTCACCATGAAAGGACTTGAATGTTTAATGAATCCTCTTTCGGAGCCTATGGCTTTTTAGCAAATTTATGCGAAAGTTGTGCTTTAAAATGCACTATTTGAGCCCCTTTTTCTTTATAAAATGTTCTCATGGTGAGGCCTCCCCCTCCCACTAAACGCCTTAAAAGAGGTCTGGCTCAGTCTCACACTACAATTAAGGCTAATATTTGACAGCAGCACTTCAAAGTTCTTGTTGACATTAGGATTGCCACTTGGACTGTTTTACTGGCCTGGTCTGTATTTTCAATCTGGGCCTGTAAATATTTTGAGAAAAGCAGTGCAATCCAGTATTTTCCACCTCCTGAAAATAGAGCAAAAACAAACATAATGAAGCCAGTTGAAAAGTGTTTTCAAGCTGTTTAAATCATTTCAGAATGATTATTAGAGCAAACCGAGGGATAATTACCAAGTTATGAATGAATCCTAAACATAGGTGGTATCTAAAATAGACACATGCCTATGTTGTGTGGTTATATTACTCATGCATTTATCAGGGAACTTCAGAGGTGTCACTTATTGTGATGCCATCAGGGATAAGGCCATGTGACATGGTTTACTTGGAAAATTCAGGGTCAATGGTCTTAGGATGTCCCTTTCTGTGATGTCAATAAGGTCAAAGGGCGTGTGATGTTGAATCCAGAAACCCTGATACAAGTTCAAAAGACAACATTAGCTGGAAAAAATAATAATATGAACTTTGTGTGAAAAACTGAACTGCAACTACCAAGACGCTATGGGGTAATGGCGCTGTTACATGCAAGCAGTGCGTTCCTAGCCACTTTCACTGATAAAAGGCTCTTGTGAGCCGCCCCCAAGCTGACGAGCTTTGGACTGCCTGCACGCCATGAGTGGGATTATACCTGAGAAAATTGGCAGCATGTCCAGCAACCAGTAAATATTCTCTACTGATGAGGGAGGAATCCTGAATTACTGGTGTCTAGAGGTATGAGTTCGAAAAATGGCATTAGCTGAGAAAAAAAATAATATGAACTTTGTGTGAAAAACTGAACTACAACTTCCAAGACGCTGCATGCAAGCAATGCGTTCCTACCCACTTTCACCAAAGGGTGTGTGATGTCCCTTCCCGTACCATGGCATGTTGGTGAATCAACCTCTGTCAGCAGCCTCTTTTTGAACCCATCTCAACACAAAGACAGAGAACAGCAGGCACGTTATAACTGTTTTCGCCTTCCTTTTGTGCTGAGTGGCTGAACTACACGCTGCAGCCTTAGGAGCACTGTGGTTGAAAAGACTCCAGGACTTCGGTACGAAGTCCGCAATTCTTTGCTGCAGTTGGATACACTTCATGCCAAAAACCATTACCCTGAGCGAGACAGATCTAGATTTCTGCCTTCCCACATTTGAATTAACTTCATTTTCATTATGTAAGTGATTGGAGTTTTAATGTGGCCAGCATAGTAGAGCGTATTTAGAGAACTTTGAAACATGCAAAGAATTTAAAGGTCCTTCCCCCAAGGTTGCCTGAGGCCAATACTATTTCATTTTAGTGTACCTTTTCAGCAGCTCGTTCCGCCTCGTGGCAGTGGGAAATGCAATAGGTGCTGATTTGCCTTGTGTTTTTCTTTTCCTGCTAACGGAACCTTCCCTAGAAATTCCAGAAACTGTTAAAGCAGAACAAGGGCTCGTCTAAGTAAAACAAGTTAAGGGGCTCCTAAGCACTGCAATATTTCCACTGCAACAGAGGGGCTTTTTAGCCACCATTATTTTAAACATCGCCCACTTCAAGGATTGTGAAGCTTGTGCAATTTAAACAACCTATGCAAGAGCCATTGGCTTCGTCAATGTCTTTTAGCCATGTTGTGCAGCATCGCTGAAAGGTATTTTAGAAAGTGCTATGATGAGAACAGGCTGTGAGGAGTTTTGCACAGGGTATCTAGAGGCACACTGCCCGGCTGAGGTAGTGTGAGGCACATGGACAGGCAGTGTGGAGTAGACTTGAGAGGGAGTCATGCACAGAGGCAAACAGTAAACGTGCGGAGAGCTCACACTCCTATGGTCTGTGGGTGACTTCAGTCTCCCAAGGGAGGAGTGGAGTCCAGCATCCCCGGCGGTGATTTGCCTCTCAGCTGGTCTTGGGTGTGCCCTTCACGCTGCACTGTGCCCTTACTGTGCTAGGTGCTATCAGACCTGTACAAGTAACAGCTACAAATGTTATCGCCCAATGCCGGCTGCTGTGTCTCCAAAGAGAGACCCGGCTCTTGGAACCCAGTCGGCATTGCTTCCAGGTCAGAAAGCAAATATACCATTTTAACACAAAGTCTGTGTCCGTCTGTGCCAAGTGTACAAACCTCTGTGTGCATGTGCCTGTGTGTATCTGCAGGTATATGTGTTTTTGATGTGTGTCTGCATGTACAAACATGTTTCTATATGGACACATATGAATGTGTGAGTGTGCATGCATGGATATGTGAACGTGTGCGTCAAGAACTGTCTGTGCGTGAATGTATGTGTTGGACTTTTTTGAGATTCATATTTTTCATGCGACAAATAACATTTAGTGTTAATGATTTTTATGTTGGAACCAATACTTAAAGATGAATTAGTATGGATGCAGTTAAAATTAGTTTAATATGATGTTTAAAAGTGTATAAACATGATCTAGTTATGCCACAATTTGGTGAAACCTGCATTTTGGATATAATGGTTGCGGCTCCTGTCTGTTTTCCTCTCCTGCATTCACCCCCTTCCATCAGAGCCCCCTGCGCATTCTCTCTCCCCACAGGCTCTGCAGAAGCAAAGACAGTTGATGTAATATTTTTCCCAACAGTTTGAATACAAAGGCTTATTAATGAAAAGTTTAGTATACTTAGATGTGTTGCAACATTAAATGACTTTCCATTGTGTTTACGTAGCTCAGTTCAATTTGCATGTTCATGAATCATCTTTGTTAAATGTTGCATCTTTTATTCAAAACATCTCTATAAAACTGTAAACACAGAAAAGAAGGATGGGATAGTGCTAATGTATAATGCTCTTGACATGTATTACTCTGATTCACCAAAGAATTGTTCCATGGGGTCATGCCGTGCTGAATCAGTGTTTTTAGCTCATTTAACTCAAGAATTATGTCCAAGACCCCTTTGATTTCGGGGGAGATCCAGACACTTCTTTTAGCTTTTCTATGTGCTAATGGGTATGCTATCTGACCTTTTTTGATTTTGCTTTTGAAATTAGAATGATTTCTGATTTTTGTACTACTTTGTATTAACCTTGCACTTGGAGCCTTTATAGCTATTATTATGTTCCTCTTCTTTTTTAAGATTTCTGTAAAAAAAAACTTTTACTTAATCTAGAACTCACTTATTGAGTGGACCCCTTTACTTATTTTTAGACACTGCTAACTGGCGTTGGGTGGGGTGCCTCTTTACTCAGAATCAACCTGGAGTCGAACCCCCTGAGGTAGACTGTGGAAATCTTAAAATGTTGGGATGCCAATCCTAAAGCGGTTCCACTTCCACATATGTGTGCATGAGTGTATCAGTGTATGTGTGTAGAATGTAGTCATTGATGTGAATGTATGATTTGCATGTTTCTGTGTATTCGTTTTTTCAGTGGAGAACAGATTGCCTACGAGCGGCTTCGGACCCAGAGATTGTATCCTGCACACCACAGAGTTTGTGCAGTACCACAGCTTGCAGGCGTCTTAGCAATAAGATACAATCAAAATATATTAACAAGCTATAAACTGCTAAATAACTTTACATCACGAAAATATAATTCATTATAATACAGTCTGGAAAAAATTATGGAGAGACGAGGAGCATGACTGGGGGCGAATAAATCTGACTGAGCTCAGTAAATGAATGTGTGAGTACGGGACTGTGGGGTGGGAGTATGTTAATGGGGTGAGGTGTGTATGTGTGCGCGCGCGTGCGAGTGTGTGAGCGTGCAGGAAAATGTTGAATACTTGCTGCTCAGTTGTATAGGACTCTGTGAATTGAGTGGCTGAGAGCAAACCATTTAGTGAATGGGTGAATGATTTACTGTAAGTCAATTAATAAATAATAGAGTAAGCCAGAGACTCAGGGCTTGATTTAGAATTTGGTGCACAGGTTAATTCATCACAAATGTGAGGGATACCCCATAAGCCTAGCTACAAGTGCATTGTATCCTATGGTACCAGTAATACGGCGGATGGGATAGGTGCCATGTTTGTGACAGAGTAACTTGTCCACCAGACTCTAATTCAGGCCCTTCCTTTTCTCGAGTAGCGCTCACTGCTACCTGATCTGCAGGCGCTGTGAGAGCATGATTTTCGTGTTACTGAATGGGCGATCACATCTGCAGTTCGTGGACTGTATCTTAACCATGTAAAAATGTCAGTGTTTGTGTTCTGCTCATTTCAACAGCTTGTGTGTTAATTACCTTGAGGGATGATGGGCCACACGCGCCCTGCCATGGTTCCAGCCCGTGCCCTGCGCACTGCCCACAAACCTCCGCAGTAGAGGCTCACCACACTGACCTCATGGCTGTATTGGAAACACCACAAGCGAGGGGCGCAGCACACCACCTTTCCCTCCCCTCTGCAGGGCTGATTACTGCCAGGCTCATACAGGCAGATTAAATGCCCATTGCTGTAAGGAAACCTATACATTTGTTATAAAAGTACACCTTTCCACCGAAATGACATCCTGGACGAGGTAATTCAATTGGTGTTACCCAGCATACCATCCCTGAAATTAAAAATACATGGCACAATTTTGATCGCAAACCAAAGAGAAGGTTGCAAGTCACTTTGCAGCGGACCAGCTCAGCAGCCACCACCAACACTCAGGGAAACTTTGATTGAGGCAACAATTCAGCCCGACAGTGCTGTTGGTCTTTCCAACATCGATACCTCAAATCTACCATCTACAACTCAACATTTGTTTTGTTATTTACATAGATTTGTAAACAATCTTCTATTTAATTTTTTTGCTGTTTTGAAACAACATACTTGTGTATTTCTAATGCATTATGGGGCTGTAGTCAAAACAATAAATTATAATTTTTATGTGTAGAAACACTTGTTTATTGTTTTAGCTTTAAAATAATTTTCATTCCATGTAGTCAGCAATGAGAGCTCTACAATTAACACCTAAATGTGTTAATTGTAGTTTACGAAGTCAGTTGGAGTTGCCTCTGACCAACATCGTTGCGGTCTCTGGACCATCTGGCCTCCGGTCGGCGGTCCCGACACCACAATTACGATGCGAGCACATGTGTGGTCGCAAGCTCCCATTTCTCTATGGGAGGTTCTGCTGCGGTCGAAAACCGACCAAAGCACAAGCTTCCATAGCGAAATGGTAGTTACTGGTAATCCCCCCAGACCTGCAACTGGAGGCAGCGGAGACATGGGGCACCCAAAGTCGCTTTAGGACAGGCCTTTCATTTCGGAATGGCCGACATGAAAAGCCTGTTGGAAACCGACATCATAATTCCGACGGCGGAAACGCCGTCCTAAAGGGATTACGTTTTGGTTCTGACTGGCCGATGGGCTCCTGGAGCCTGTCGGAAGGCAGCTGAAATGACCGACAGGTTAACACGCCACCCGCCTTCATTGCAATAGGGGGGTCGGACTGCAAACCTTAGATGTTTGGATCGACATCATAGAGCCCTTAGTTTATCATTTCATGTAAAAAAAAACCAGTATTATATTAAAGTACATCTATATGTTTCCACGGATGTATCACAACAGATATAAAAAGTCTGTGTGATAAAGATGAATCCACAGAAATGCCAGCAACAGAGACAGTTCGAGTACAAGTATCTTCCAGAAGAAGAGGTATGGTTTTACAGCTCCCAGATTTTGAAGATAAACCAATTACAGGCAGCGAAGCCACCTCAATATCTTTGAAAGCCAGAGAGATGCAGGTCAGAGTTTTGCAATGGCATAGCTTCTTGTAATACTGGTGTATTTGATATGGATGATGGTTCAGAGCCATCTCAATTGCTTGGACGGTTAAAGGGCTCAATGCCGTCTGTGCAGCGTCTGCAAGCAAAAATATAAAAACTGCAAATGACCAAAAGTTGTGTATGAGTAGTACAATATCGCAATAGCTTGATGGCCAAGAAAGTTTTGGAAAAATAGTTGTGGAACGTCAAATATGATGAAACACAACTTTACAAAACTCACAGATTCTGTTGAAAAACTTGCAACAACACTATACAACGCAAAGACATAGGCATTACCAACAAACGTTGCAGTTTGATATATAAAGCAGAGCAATTAACCATCTGGCACAGGCTGCTACCATATTATCCAGGCACACAATAAATATACATATGAGATGGGTCACTGCTGTAGGGATGCAGCACATGGCTTAGTGCAGGTCACATCTGTCTTAGAAAATATGCAAATCAGTACTATATCTAAGCCTGCAGATTTAGGGGTAGGTATAAGTGAAGAGGCATCAAGCATAAGTAGCCTCTCGGTGCCTGATGTATACAACCTTAGGCACACACGCCCACAGATGTTACTGGTCCTCCAGAGGCAACTACTGCTGAGAAACATAGTACAATCAAAGCAAGAAGAAAGCACTAATGTGGTAGTTGTCCTTTTCATATACTGATTACTTAATAGTTGTTGGACAATGCCCTTTTTGCAGGGTTATCCCCAAACATTTTGCCTTCCTCCTGTATTTTTTCTGACTTGGTTTTGTTTGCGTTAGTACGCTGGGCACTTTACCATTGCAAAAGTGCATGTACTATCTCCGGCAAACTTGGTATGATTGGTCCACACCTGTTTGGCATATTTAATTTACCTGTAAAATAAATTCTACTAGTAGGCCTGTAGCGCTGCTTGTGTCACCAATAGAAGTAGCCTTTCAAACCTTTCACAGGTCTCTGCCACTGCAGGGCCTGCGTGTGCAGTTTACTGCAACAGTGACTTGGAATTTAAAAGGTGCTTGCCAACTCTGAAACTCCCCTTTTACTGCATATAGGTCACCCCTAAGGTAGGCCCTAGGTAGCCCTATGGGCAGGGTGCTGTGTGGGTAAAAGGTAGGACATGTGCCTTTGTTGTGTGGCATGTCCTGGTAATGACAAACAGCCTATCTGGATTCTCACTGCTGTGAGGCTGCTCCTCTCATAGGTTTGCATTGGGAATTCCCTGATATGTGTTTCAGCGGTAATTTCTGATATGAAAGGATTAACGTTGCCACGTTTGGCATGTTTGGAATAGTGGTGATAAATCCTGCTTATTGGTGAAATTGGATTTTTTTATACTATTTTAGAAATGCCACTTTTAGATTTGGGCATTTATGTGTGCTTATAACTCTTTGTGCTTTGCAGCCTCCAAATACTACTAGGCCCCAAGACTCCAATCACCGTCTTGTTTAGACTGACAGCGGTCTGTTTTGTGCATTCACTCTAGACAATCACAAAGGGAGCTTAGGTGTGCCCCACATAACCTGATGGGTCTTTCTGGGCTAGAGTGGTGGGAGAAGTTGTCACCTGCACCTGAATAGAGCTGTGCCTGCCTTTCACAATGCAGTCTCTACCCCCCCTGTTGTTTCTGGTGCCAGGGCTGGGGATTGAATGGAGGTGTTGTTCGCTTCTAAAATTTGTTTTGAAGTTCCCTCCACATCAAAGACATTTTGAGTATAAGTACAGGGGATCTGACTCCATGATTTTAGACACTGCATGGACTTGTTACCAAATGCTGCAACATCGACCCCAGCACGGTCGCGGGCAGCTGCCTTACTGATTCTACCGGGGAGGGGACCCTTCGTAGTTTTCCCACTGTATTGGACAGTGTCTAGGGTGGCTCGATTCGAACCCAGTAAGGTAGCCCGGCTGAAGGGGTCAGTGTGTGTATTCCCCCTCTCTTTTCTGTGAGACATACCATTGGGGGCATTAGAGGATCAGCAATCAGTATGGGGAGGAAGCCTCGACAGAGGTCCCAATCCTGCTCACCCCTGACTTGAAAATTACCATATTCTGTGTTGTAGGCACACAGGTGTTTCTATGGTCTACAGTTGATACCAGCATTTACCTCTAAAGGGCTCATTGTACCACCAAGACACATAATATGAGTGCAGGTGTGCTGCACCTGGTGATCTTCTGGGAATATTTAGTGGCCTGCGTGGTTATGGAGAAGTATGGTGATTGACATGTCTTTACTTTACTGCCTGCTGCATTTGTGCCCTGATGTTCTGATACATGTTGTTTTATGCCTTGCAATGACAGGATAATGAGTATTATTTCAAGACCTGCGTAGTAAGTACAGTGATGGTGTTCTTTTGACATGTGCAACATATAAGTATTTACTTTATTTTACTAATTGTAATTTGATGACAATTGTCTAGTTGGCAAAAGTGATTACTGGTTTATGTGATTCTGGTGTATGTTTATATACAATATATGAGATATGTAGTCTCTTTTGTGGTGTATTTATTGTGTCACAGGTGTGTGTGGGTGTTGCACAAACGCTTTACACATTGCCTCTGGGATAAGCTTGACTGCTCTGCCAAACTCCCAAGGGGGTGAGCAGGTTCTATCCTGGGTGTGTAACTCGGTTGGGTGCATACCCTAGCCAACCAGAAACCCCATTTCTAACAATAGTATTTAATTTTGCAAAACAGAAAACAATATGGGAAAAATGTGCATCTGGATACATCTTTTTTACTATAAGAAAATAACAATATTATGATTCCTTTATAAAAACCATTTTGGGAATTTAAAAATAGCATTCTTGAATGTATTTACCATATTTCGTTTCACTTACCTTAAAAATAATTGTTAGTAGTTTCTATATGATGTCCATGAGAAGCATATTGTTGTTGTATAGGTGTGCTATTTCTTCCTCAGGATCAGATTCAGTATCAATCTCCACATTTTGAAGACCCCTGCTCCTGGCAAAATTACGTAGCATTGCACATGTAGCAGTGATTTTACAGATCTCTGGACGGTCACGGAGGGCTCTGCCACTCTTGTGCAGACACCTGAAGCAACCTTTGCATATTTCAAAGGTCCTATTGCAGAGCTCGCTGTTTTCTGAGCATGGCTGTATCACCGCTCACTCCTTATACTTGGGTTTAAATATGGTGTCAAGATCCAAGGCGGTAATGCATATGCACTGTCGCCCAAACAATTAAGCAGCCTTACATTACTATGGGTTATCATTTTGGATGGTAAAACAGGTATACATACATTTATATTGGCTTACCTAGTACTTCTTTCTTTCCATAACTTTATTTCGGTTCGATGAACCATAAAAATACATAGTGCAAAAAGCATTTATAAATTCTTAAAAAAACACGAAAAGTACAAATCACAGGTCATATCAACATAGGTACATCAGACAATACATCATAATGCATCGGTTGCCAGAGAAACCTGGGAACAAAAACCTCAGAAAAAGTCCAAAGAAGTGGGTATGGTAAAGGTCCGCCATGTTGCCCAAGTTCCTGTACGGAATTTAAATTTAAAATCTATGTTCAACTTATATATAGGTTACAGAAGAAGAAACCACTATAAGATAATACTGATGCATATAAAATACCTATAGATAGATAAAAGAATACATTAAGTTCAAACATATGTTCTAAACTTCCTGATGCCTAATACATTATGGGGCCTATGCATCAACAATGCCATTTGCGATTCCTTATTAGCGAAAAATAAGGAATCGCTAATAAGGAATAGCAAAAGGCTATGCATGTAGGAATCGCTATTCAAATAGCGATTCCTTAACATTCCTTATTACCGAATCGGTAATACCGAATCGGTAATAAGGAATACCTACCCATTCATTCCTATGGGCTTGGAGGCCCATAGGAATGAATGTAAAGCCAGTCTGTATTAGCGATTCGGTATTACCGAATCGCTAATAGCGGGAGCACTTTCAAGGGTGCCAGGGTGTCAAAAGGACACCCTGTTGCACCCCTGAAAATGATATGTGCACATATGTTGCACACACACATGCTCTAAGGGCATGTGTGTGCGCAACATGAAACTTTGAAAAATGCACAAAAGTGCATTTTTCAAAGTTTTTGCAAATTACCATGCAGTTCATCTTCATGGTAATTTGCTCCCCCTATTAGCGAAATCGCTAATTTTTTAACTTTGATGCATTGCATTTAAGGAATCTCACTTTGGGATTCCTTAAATGCAATCGCTATTTAAGGAATCGGTATTTAAGGAATCCCTATTTAAAGAATCACTATTTAAGGATTCCTTAAATAGCGATTTCTGCTTTTGGGTTGATGCATTGGGATTGGGTATTTTTTACTTAATACCGGGAGCTATTACCGAATCAGTATTTTACTAACTGGATTTTGGGTTGATGCATGAGGCTGAAAATTCTTAATTCTTAATTCTTAAGAAAATACAGTAAAACGTTATGGGGCAGTGCAAAACCAGCGTGCAGTTACCATAACATTGTTTTTCTTGCCCTAAAAGCTGAACTCAAAAAGGCTTACAGTTGCAAATTTCAGGCGAACTTAAAAACTGTAAATAGAGCCGTCTGCTCTATATCGTAGGAATCCTAATTTACGTAGCAGAGGTATTGAAAAGTGCTTACGTGACGAACTGTGCAATGTTTAAAAAAAACATAAAGGCCCACATGCATCAAAATAAGTGTTTGCAATTCCTTAATAGCGAAAAGTAAGGAATCGCAATTCCCGATTCAGTATTTTGGAAATCGCTAATTTTGCAAATTTGCTTCATGCATAGGAAGAAGCTATTTTGCGATCACAAACGGCCTTTTTTTATGATAACGCTTGCGATCACAAATTAGCTTGATACATGTGGGCCATAGTGTCTGTGCAGATTGATTGTCACATGGACAAGATGAGACTATGTTCCCATCTAAATCTGGAACACTCTTGAAACACAGGGACCAATGTGTAGGGCCCACCCTGAAAAGGAGAAGGCGTGAACACTCTCATTTTGTAATATCGATGGATAAATACATAGGGGGTGCACCTGTAACTAAAGATCTGCAGTAATTCAGGACTGAAGTTTTCACTAGTTTATTTTTCCTTTTTTGGTCTTCACAGTGTTCCAGAAATGCTGCTTTCACCTTTAACATGTCTGCTTTAGAAATACTACTAGGCTCAGAGAACAAAAATGATAATCCTAGAGTTTTTAGGGTATGCCGAATATATCTTAACCATGGGATAGAAAAAGCCTTATCGAGGTTGAGACACTCCAGGTTGATATCCCCACATAGCGTTTCTGCCAGATTAGTACAGATGCTGACCCACAACAGGAGAGGCGCCAGGTGGACCTTATTAGAAATGAATCCTCGGTTCAACTCTGAATGAACAATAAAGCTGGAGGTGGTAAATTCAGGTGTCGGTGAAGGAAACAATTTTCCTCTGCCTGTAGGGAACAGCTTTTAAAACCCCACAAACCCGCACCAAAGGAAGCAGTGATAATACACTGGTGATTGTACACCTTCAGTGCTGGCAAGGTGTCCCTCTAATGCCTGGTCTAATAAGATTGCACACTATCCCTGCAGCTCTGCTGAGTTTAAGACTAAAGTTTTTGATCCGGGAATTCCAGACCCTGAGAAACTAAAGGTCAAACACAGGTGACAAAAATTGTCAACAATCGTAAATGCTTGCCCCTTGGTAGTAATTGTATTTAGTCTTGCTTTACTAGGCCCGCAGGACATAATATGAGATTTAATGCAATTAGTTGTTAGGTTAAGATCTTGCATAAACAAGCATTTGCAATGCAATCGGTCTCGCCTTTGGGACCTTATATGTATTTAGTTATACAGCATATTAGCCTGGGTGCTAAAACATGTTGGCATTTACTTTTCCTAACCATTTGGTGCCTGCAGCCTGGATCCTGGGTCACATGACTATAAATAGCTAGGCAGTTGTCCTTTGTGTATTCCTCCCAGACAGAGAGACACGTGAGGATAGGTGTTGGCAGGATGGCCAATCCTGAAAAAATGGATCGTGCTGAGCTGTTCCCTGCCCCAATTATATTTAAAAGGGCTGCTTCAAGCGCACATACACAAAGGGGCATGGCACTGACCTTTTGTAACCTTAGACTGCTTGGAGCTGTGACATGGGAAGGGAATAACTTTCAAGAGCAAGATGAAGGGGTATCTAGGTTGCCATCCCACTTCAAAGGCTGGCACCAAGTATAAATGTTGGACCTCCTAAACCATCTATTCACTACACTCCTGGACCTGCGGACTACAGAAGAATGACTGCCTTGTTCCCCAGATGACTGTCCTGGTATTTGAAGCCTGCCTTGTTCTTTAGAGGACTGTCCTGCTGCTGCAAGAGGAGAGCCCTGCTGATTATTGATGTCTACCTTGTTCTCCAGAGGACTGCCCTGCTGCTAGAGAGCTGCCCTCTTTGAAGCAAGACTGAACCTGTTCCCTTCATCCCAGGCTAAACTGAGTGACTCCATGGGTCGGCTGGCTGTCCTCCTGTTCCATGCTACAGGGACACAAGAAGCTCCAGACACCTACCGGCAACTGCCCAGTCTACCTGAGCTCTGCTGGCCTCTGGTAGAGTGAGTCCTTATTTCCTAAGAGGTGCCACCCCAGGACCTGGACCCTTGGCTGGCATCAGAGTGCATTCCTCTGGAAGAAAATAAGAAAACCTGAAGTGTTGGGATCTTCACAACCTAGAAGACAGTCGAGACCTGCACTACAGCAACTGCTAGTGACAACAGGCATTGCAAGATCTATACTTTGTGCTACAGCAACGACAGCCCTTGGTGACCATTAAAGTGAAGCTCCAGCAATGACCGTCTGCGATGCTTTGCAATATATTCATGCTAGAGTGATGACCGCCTATGATGTCCGACCTGTTCTTCATGCTACAGCAACGACCAATTGCTACACTCTTCTGGCAAGCATATGGCACTAACATAAAAAGAAGTAAAACAAAAGTATGCAGCACCAAACAATGGTGATTACATACTTGCAATAAAAACAAAGAAAAATGAAAGCAAAAGAAGTTTAAAAAAATGCGCCCACGAAAATATGGTGATCATACACTTGCAGTAAAAGCGTTCAAATACAAATAACTGTTGCTTTTAATTGTAATAAGACTATGGGTGCTTCCTTTCAAGTTGGGGTGCTTAGAGCATATATAAAAGCCCATTTAATTTTAATGCACTTCATAATAAAATATAAATCGTATTAGAAGAGAAAAGGCATAATTGGTTATAGTTCACTGCGTCCTAAATATATAGTTTAAACACATAAAAATTACCAAAAAATAGAATCAACACTAAAAGTGAATTAAAAAATAAAGGCAGATGAAGAATTGAAAGGAAAACATCAATAGCCAACAAGTGTTACCCAAGAGCTGTGCCACTGAAGTACACATTTTTCAGGCAGACGTGCACATTTGATCAGGTAAAAGGCTGTCAATTTTAGTGCAAGAGAGCCAATAGCTTAAGTGAGTTGACCCACTGCCAGAGGCAGTATGCTAAGCGAATGACAGTTGAACAGGGCAATGGAAGAGAGTTATCTCAAAGCACTCTTTATGTATGAATATTTACATGTATTTATTCATCTATAACGTTATTAGATTGCATGAGGCTGGGGAGACAGCTAAGGATGTCTCTAGGCCAGAAATAAAATTGATGGTGACGTAATTACTGGCTACTTCACATCCCTGCATATAATTGGAAAATGTGCAGTTCGAGCGTGCCTGGTTTGAGTTTCTCTATCCCTGCATATCTATACTCTGTGACTGCCACAGTTACCGCGTGCCCATTACTGGATGTACAATGGGATGACAGCAATCATTCATTTGCGGCGCGTGAGCAGAAACGGTTTAACAGCTCTGCGTTGCTCGCCTGTCTTTGTGCTCATATTCTCGACCCCTGTGGGCTCTCGGAGCCTGGGTCTACTACTTCAGGAATATGAACTATTGGAAAATCTATTTCAGAGAAAAGTCAACAACAAAAGGAAAATATAGATAGCTCTCTTTTAAGAGTTATTGCATGCCTTCATCGCGTGAGATGCAGTACTGGTATGTACTATCGGACCATAGAGAAACACGTTATTCTGCACAGCGGATTGCAGAAACAATAATAACGATACAAACATTTGAAAAACAATTGATCTTGCATTTATGAGAGTTTAAGCTATAGTCATTTACAATGGCATAGCTCAAACTCCTCTAAGTGCAACACCTCGGTCGCCATTGTCCCAGGCAGCTTGAAAGTGAAAGCGAACGGAGTGCTGTTGAAATACGACCCCTGCCAACATAACACTATATTTCTTGCTACTAGAGCTGTTCATAAGAAGTGACTACATGGGTGTAGGTTGTGACTGCAATTTCTTATAAAACACCTGGTTCTAAATTGTGTGTATTCTATTTCAAAGTTTGAAGTATCTAATTTTACAATGGCATAGCTCAAACTCCTCTAAATGCAACACCTCGGTCGCCACTGTCCCAGACAGCTTGAAAGTGAAAGCGAACAGAGTGCTGTTGAAATACGACCCCTGCCAACATAACACTGTATTTCTTGCTACTAGAGCTGTTCATAAGAAGTGACTACATGGGTGTATGTTGTGACTGCACTTTCTTATAAAACACCTGGTTCTAAATTGTGTGTATTCTATTTCAAAGTTTGAAGTATCTAATTTGAGCCCAAATGTAATATTGTGATTTTAGAAAATGATTTGGCGTGTCCCCGGCTCTACGGAAGTCTTCGGAGGTCTGCCTAATGAACAGCTCGGCTGAACACACTACCAACTGAAGGGGAGGGCGAACCTGTCTAGAGCCGGTCTCCGGGAAATGACTCAGTACACGGGTTTCCCAGCATGAAAGGCACACTGAAGTGGGTGCCTGCTTGTACCCCAGGGGGACCGCAGAGTGCGTTCTGCTAAAGAAGCACTGTAGTAGGTCCCTGCTTGTGCCCCGGGGGGACAAAGAGTGCGTTCTACTAACGAAGCACTCTAGTAGGTCCCTGCTTGTGCACGCACGCAATGTCGAACACAGCAACGGCACCAAATTAAACGATTGAAGTTTTTGAATATCACGGGCTTGCCTCAAGTAAATAAAAATTATCCGGAACGGGAAACACACTGGGCAACCAACTAACAAAATGTATCCGTATATTGCAAACGGGATGGGTGGGTGATAATAAGACAGGAACAACGGAAGGGGTGGGGGGTGGAAGAGAAGGCTTGGACAGTGGGAGGAGTGGCAGGGGAACAAAGTAGTGCGCAGGAAACACGCAGTAAAGGGGCCAATAGCCGTGGAAGGAGACATGGCTGTCATAAGGCGGGACTAGCAGCCTCTAAACCAATCAGAAGGCAGCACTTAGAAAGGAAAAAGCCACAAGCCAATGAAAAAGTCCACGGAGGAGTGGGCGGGCCTTCCCTCACCTATAGTGTATACTGCATGCCTCGCAAAGCGGGCAGCGCATGCGCTGCATCGCTAGGCGAGACCTAAAAATGCGAACTGGTCCACAAGCTGCCTTAGTGCATTAGGAGTAAGGGCTAAAAGGACTGCATCGTCAGCATAGAGTAAGGTAGGCACAAAAGTGCCTGCCATTTTGGGAGTATCTATTTGGGTGCAATTTAAGTGAGCTGTTAACCCATTTATATAGAGGATAAAAAGCAAAAGGGACAATATGCACTCCTGCCGCACTCACCTCTTCAGTGGGAAATCAGATGAAAGCTTGCCATGGGTGGTTAAACGCACTCTAGCTGAAAGGTCAGCATGTAGGGAATACAAAAGGTTTACCAGAGGGGGTCCACTCCTTGGTCCAGCAACATTAGCCACAATTTGGTTCTGTTCACTGAATCAAAGGCAGTGGACAGGTCAATAAAGGCAAGAAAGATTGGGCAGTGTATGGCATGAATATACTTACTAATCGTCAGGGCTAGCTTCAAACTCTAAGGGGCATATTATCAAGGACAGCGCTAAAATTATCGTCGCTTTAGCGGCAGGAAACTGCAGCGAAAGCGGCGATAATGGGCTTGATAATATGCCACAGAGAATTCCAATAGAACCCCATGTTCACACCAGGACATGGGCTTCTATTGGAATTCTCTGCGGCATATTATCAAGCCCATTATCGCCGCTTTTCCTGCCGCTAAAGCGGCGATAATTTTAACGCTGACCTTGATAATATGCCCCTACGTTTGAATGAAATCCAAATTGAAAAGGAGAAAGAATGCCCCTATCGCTAGCCCAGTTGCCAAGCTATCATATATAACCCTGCCGATGATTTTGATTGTACTGTCAATGAGCAAAATAGGGAGATAGCACTTGGGTGAACATACAATGGCCTTTTTTCTTTTTAAAATGTATTTGTAAGTTTTCACAACAAACTGAGCCGTCACATAAGGAATCCTTTGAGACAATATCCATCAACTTATTTTAATTTCATGCATTAGAGTCCCAAGCACATAGCACTGTTGATTACACTTCACACATTTCATGACTCAGCAGCAGATTCAGCATCATATACAATTAGGTTTGGAACAAGCACCAATGCTTATATACTGTTGCTACCATCAGACTCACTAGCCTGTTCACTATCTATCCCCATTGGATTCAACAATTCTCTGCATAACTCTACCCAACTTGCTATGTCCTCTTCCAACTTTTCACCTTGCGGCAGGCTTTCATATGTAGTTCCTCCGCCAAAGACCACTCTCCCACATCTCTCATTAAGTTCACAAAAGAGGGTGCCCACTCACCCATCCACAAAATGGCGACCCTCTGTTTAGCCGACATCAGCACTAGCTTTAGTAGCTTGTTAGCCTTTTTACTTTTTTTGCGTTGTGGTACCAGCCCTAGGAGGCACTGCTCAGGCGTAGCTTCTAATGCGATTCCGACCCCTCCACGGAGCCATGCTACTGCATCAAGCCAATACTGATGAACTTACGGGCATTCCCACACCAAAAGCATGAACTCCGTATGAGCTCTATGACATCTAGGACATCCATGCGAACGGGAAGCATCGATACGATGGACCTCGCCGGGGTCATACACACCCGTTGCAAGAAGTTATAGTGCAGCAACTTCAACTGGGCATTGCAAGACACCTTACACGTTAGCGTGCATACTCTCACCCAATCCTTCTCCATCAACTGCGCCTGCAAATCCTCGTTCCATGCATCCCACGCCCTAAGAGCCAAGGATCCTGTGTCCACCCTCATGGCCTTGTACAACAAAGGCACCAGTCTGCACCCACCTCCACATGTTCGTAATATGTCTAAGATCTAAGTGGTCCGGGGCATATCTGGATAAGTGGGCCATGTCACCGTGCCAATTCCATCAGGCCAGCATATTGAGGATATTACCCCTGTCCCAGGCCTAACCCTTCACACGCCTGCTCAAATGTAAGGTAGGTGTCATTTATATACAAATCTGCCAATACCATGCAGCCACACTCTCTCCATGCCCGGAAAGACATGTTTTCCACCATCCTACGCACAGGGACTAACTGCAAGATGGACAAATCCAGATGAAAGGGAGCCCGCCCAATCACTCGTTCCACAACTTTCTGCCACAAGCAGGCCGTTTGCCTAACCACATATAATCTATCCGCGCTCACCCCGGCACCCTCCATCAAAGTCATAGGGAGATCCCCTGGCTCCACTCGCCCATCAAGTAAATGCTTTTCCCAATTATCACCCTCATCCAACCACTGCACAGCATGCTGAAGGTGCGCCACATATTAATAAAGGTCAGATCTAGGCACCCCTAGCCCACCCTCCTCATACTGTTTCAGGAGCCCCTCCAGTGCAACCCTATAGCGCTTTCCCGCCCAAAACAGGGTAATCAGGAGAGAATTCAACTTCCGAAACACTTTTGTGGGGATGGGGCACAACACATTCTGCAGGGCATATAGGCATCTCAGCAGCATCACCATCTTTGCCACTGCTATTCTACCCTTTAGGGACAGTGGCAGCGTGTACCAGAATTCCACGGTTCATATTCAGCTGGAGCAGCTTAGCATCCCTATGAGCCACCTGCACCCCTAGGTATCTAAAATTATCCGTCTCCCATCTCAGTCCCAGGCTAGGCAGCTCCCCAGCCTCACACTCTTTCAGTCCTGCTAGGGGGAACGCTAGGGATTTATGCCCGTTTATACGCAGTCCTGAATAAGTTGCAAACTGGTCCATCAACCTCAGCAATTTTGGTATGGCCTCACGTGGAGACGTAACATAGAACAATGCATATTCAGCATAAAGTGAGATAAGGTGTGTACTGTGCCGAATTTGTATGCCCCAGTGGCCAAGTTCCTGCCTTGCCCATATCGGCATAGGCTCCATGGTCAGTGTGAACAGCAGTGGCGACAGCGGGCACCCCTGCCGTGTGCCACGCCCCAAGAACCACTGCACAGACCTGGTTTGACCCATCCTCACACATACTGCAGGGTTTGTATATAATATTTTAACCCATCTACAAAAGT
Source organism: Triturus cristatus (assembly GCF_964204655.1). Lineage (NCBI taxonomy): Eukaryota > Metazoa > Chordata > Amphibia > Caudata > Salamandridae > Triturus > Triturus cristatus. The sequence continues at coordinate 956,126,539 of NC_140580.1, forward strand.
GTGGTCCAATCCCCACCTTTCCAAAGATTTCCAACAAATACCCCCAATCCACCATGTCAAACGCCTTTTCAAGATTGATAGACACCAACGCCATCTCCTCAGGAGCCTCCGGCGTCTTATGGAATATATGCACGAGCCGTCGTATGTTCATAGACGTACTACGGCCCTGAATAAAGCCGCACTGGTCCTCGTGACCATCCTCACTTCTTCAGACACATGCCTCAACTGTAAGCCCTCCAAAAAGGGAATAGAAAATCCCTGCACTTACCAGGGCGTCTGCCCTGTACACCGTCTGCAGGTGTTGCCGGAACACCTCCAACATAGCTGCCCGAGCATAGACCAGCTCACCCAACTGGGCACGAAGTCTAGTAACCAAAGGGGGGGCCTGTACCTTATGCAATATCCATGCCAGTAATCAACCAGATTTATCTCCCTCTGCATGCAGCCGCTGGCAATAGTTTGTGAGAGTATACTTATCCAGCCTATCCCAAGTATCTGAAACCTGCTCCTGTAACGCACGCTCTTGTTCCTGATTATCATCTTGCCCCTGCGGCCCTGACTGGAGCTCGGCCAACAATTTCTCCCTATCCTGCAGCTCAAACTGTAGTTGCCTCCGAATGCCTAATGTCAGCCACATTGCTGTCCCCTGATCACCGCCTTCATCTCATCCCACTCATGGGCTCTATTACTTGCAGAGCCCCAATTAAGGGACATATACTCTGTCAACGCATTCGAGATTGCCTCCTTGCTGACGGGTCCTCAAGGATATCAGCAGGGAGTTGCCATCTGCCCTTCTCCCCCATTGCCCACCTCACCGAGCAGCACAACGGTTCATGGTCGGACAAAAAACATGCCAAATGTTTAATCTCTGCTGCCATAAACGCTGGATGCTCTGTCGCTAGCACCCTATCTAGGTGACTATGCAAGTTATGAGTGAGTGTGAAACAGGTAAATATTTTCTGAGTCGGTGGGGCTCCCTCCAAACATCCCAGACGCCCAGGTCACTCATTATTTTCTGCAAATGCTTAGTCATACGTGGCTTAGTGCCCCTTCTGAGTGGGCATCTATCCAGCTCAGGGTCCAACACACAATTAAAGTCTTCCACTCATAGCAGGGGAGTGTCCAAGTCTGCAGTGATCAAGTCCTGCAGAGCCACAAAGAAATTTGGCTCATCAATATTAGAGGCATAGGTATTTAGTATACTAATATCTTTACCATCTAGCTTGCCCCACAATAACACGTAGCAACCTTCTATGTTCGGTATACTGTAGCGTAAACGGGGCCACTGGTGCCATCCAAATCAGCACCCCCCTAGCATAGGTAGAATACGACGAGTGGAACACCTTCTCCCTCCACTTTTTTGCCAAACGCCCTCCCACAGCATCATCCATTTGTGTCTCCTGGAAGCACACAAACATTATGTTATGTCGCCTAAGGAATGAAAAGAGCCTATGCCGTTTGGCACAGGTGCCTAATCCCCTAACGTTCCAGCTAAGAAACGTTACTACACCTACCATAGTCATACATTCGCACTCTCTGTCTGGTAATGTGCCAGGACTCAGTACTCTTCTGCAATGACACGCCCTTTTGCATTACACAACGTACTTTCACACAATAACAACAGAACAACAAACCCCCCCACCCACGGACAATACTCGACTAACATCACAGACGATTCTGCCCACCCACCGCTCGTGCTAGGACGTGTAAAGCATCCCACTAAGCCAAACAGGGGCAACAAGAAAAGGTTCTTCCTCAATCCGCCCACCCTCTACTGATCAGAAACACACTATCATTCCGGAATGCTTAGGATACGCATACACATATGCCGGGGATAAGTCCCCCCCCCCCCAGTCCATTCCAGCATGCAAGTATCCCGGCTATAACCCCACACACAGTCCACCCACAACCCCCACAGCAACAAATAACACCATTCAGGGTTAACCACAGTTCCATGAGGTAGTCCCGGGGGCACCAAGCCAAAGCGGGCCCTGCATTGAGTGTTTAATGACTATCTCTCCCAGGAAGATGTTCCAACAAGGTCTCAGGCACAGTTTCTACTGACAGGTGCTGCACCTGAACCTGCGTATCGGGGTCAGCAGAGGCAGCTCCCAGCAAGTCAATATCCACAGTAGCCTTCACAAGGGGATCAGGCTGCAATGTTCCATCCTCACCCACCGTTATCCTCCGTTGCAATATCTCCAGAGTGCTCTGTGACTTCTCTCAGTTTTTCTGCTGCCGGTGGGCCCCATCTGGGCTTGTCCCCCATCATCACTTCTGGCCCCTCGCTTCTCCAGGTGGCTGACCATCTCTGCGAATCTCCAGCCACTCCCAGACATCCTCCAGGGAATTGAAGAATTGCGACTTGCCTCCTGAGATCACCTTCAGCTTGGCGGCATACAGGAGCATGTATTGCATATTCCACTCCCGCAGCTTGCTCTTCACTCCAAGGAAGGACTTGCGGATGTCTTGAACTTGCTTGGTATAGTCCGGGTATATAGCCTCTTTATTACTGTCATACTGGAGGTTGTGATGTTCCCTGGCCGCCCTCAAGATGCAGTCTCTATCTCGATAGTTGAGAATTTTAGCTATAATAGCTCGAGGTGGGGCCCCTGGGTGATGGAGGGGGGACGAGGGCCCCGTGCGCTCTCTCTATCACAAATACATCCGACAGTCCCTCGGGGCACATTTAGGTGCAAATCCAGTGCTCCAGAAACTGCTCAGCTGCACCCTGTTCCGCCATCTACGGTATTCCCAGTACTGGGATAGTGCTTCACCTCGCCCTTCCCTCCGCTTCCTAAGCACGACTCTCCAATGCCTTCGTGACAACGGTCATCTGCTCCACCTGCTGCTTTAGGGTGACCACTTCTCCTTTCAGGTCTGGTATATCCCCCTCAGCACTCGTGACTTTATCTGCCACCTTTTAGAGGTCCGCACTTTGTAGGTTCACATCCACAGAAACAGTGTCTATTCTGTCCTCAAGAGCCTTCCTAGACCCATGATGGCCCTTTTTAAATATATGCATGATCCTTGATGTAGTCCAGGAATTTTGTGCATTGTTTGTTAAGCAACAGTTAAAAACTTTAGTAATCAGGGGCCCCATAGCTCAGGCATACATTTCATCAAATCAATTGGTGCCCCATCTGGACCTGGCGCTTTCCGCTCTTGCTTTGTTAAATAGCCAAGTCCACTTCCTGCAGAGATATGAAAAGGGGTGGTAAATTCTGTAATCTGTTACACAGAGAGGCAACAAGAATGGATCGTCCTCAATATGGTAAATATAAGTGAAATGTAAGAACCATTCTGAACCCGGGATATTATTTTGCAGGAGTGGATTAGCGGAGAATTCCTTGGTCTGATTTGTTTTACAAGACCCCAGAAGGACTTACTGTCCTTCTCAAGTCCCGCAATTTACAAAAACTCCCAGTTCCTTTTGTATAATTCCCTCTTCCTGTGTTGCAGCGCAGTTTTATGCTTGCGACATGCCTGAAGAACCTCGGACCTTACCCTAGGATTAGCATTTAAGGTCTTCCTAAATCTGCGATTCGCCGCCATCATTAAGCGGATGGTTTGGCTTTAGCATTGACTTCCTGATTATCCATATCATACTACAGTATTGGAAGATCATCGTCTCAGTTCCACTAGCAGCTAGGCAGTTAAGAAACATGCCAAGATGTGACTTAACTAAGGTGGATAGAGATTATGTATAAACTTAAACCATCCATTAACTGACCAGCTTCCTCGAGGAGAACAGCATCCTGGACCCGTCCCAGTCCGGGTTCCGCAGCAACCACAGCACCGAAACTGCCCTCATCGCCGCCACCGACGACATCAGGACCCTGCTCGACAACGGAGAAACCACGGCCCTCATCCTCCTGGACCTGTCAGCCGCCTTCGACATGGTCTGCCACCACACACTACGAACATGCCTCCATGACGCTGGAATTCAAGAGAAGGCCCTGGACCATCTCCTTTCTTTCCGGCAGAACTCAGAGCATCCGCCTCCCCCCCTTTCGCTCCGAAGCCACCAAGATCATCTGCGGCGTACCCCAAGGCTCATCCCTCAACGTCTACATGGCACCACTCGCCCATGTCGCACGACGGCACAACCTCAACATCATATCCTATGCCGACAACACCCAGCTGATCCTCTCCCTCACCAAAGACCCCCACACCGCCAAACCCAACCTCCACGAAGGAATGAAGGCCATCACCGAATGGATGAGAAACAGCCGACTGAAGATAAACTCGGACAAGACGGAGGTCCTCATCCTCATCCTCGGATCCACCCCCTTGGCCTGGGACGACTCCTGGTGGCCGACTGCACTAAGGAGAAAGAAACTAGCTATGCGGTAGTCTCCACTGCGCAGTGCTAGGGGTAACTATGACCCTTCACTATTATTCAACTTATCGAATACAAAGGAATCAAACAAATCAATTGAATTCAATGCACATATATTATTTCATATATGTTGGTAATTTTCACACATATGCATAGATCATTTTGTTACAAAACACATCACTCATAGTGCATCCTGATGCTAATAAACATATGTCAATATACAGACAAGGTACATTTTTGGTTAACACAGTTAGTACACGAGAAAATAAAGGTGAGCCCAATGCATTTCGGGACCGACAGGTCCCTTCGTCAGGGGAAATCTAAAAACAATAATAATTGGCATTACTAATAATCAAAAACATACTGGTTGTACCCAATGAACTAAAACCATTACAAATGCTTGTGAATTCATCACTCTGTAAGACGCACTACATCGATAGTGAATCTAAGCCCAGTGCTTATAGTGTGTAAACACAACAATTTGCTGAAATGAAATGAAAGCTGCAAAAACCACGCCACCAGAAAGAGTCAGGCACCGTGGTGATAATAATGAATGCGATAATATAAACTCTAATGGAAATTTTAGAAGAGCAAAAAGATCAAAGGATATACATGGCGAGATGAACTCACATCGTCTAGTGAACCAAAAGCAACCCAATGAGGAACGGGTTATAAGAGCAAAAACGTGAATACCAGCCGGTATGATACTGCGTGAGAAAAAACGATGCAAAGATAATTGGTGAGAGCGCTAGGTGAACATTCAGGTTATATATAAGAAAACGTGGCTTCCCACTTACCCACAGCTAATCGCGTGGTGGAACAAAGTGATGTGGATCTGAAAAAACGTACAAATGTTGGGATAAGTGTAAATGTGAGCGATCTCGTAAAAAATGCGAAAAGCCTGATGAACGCGCTTGGCTGCCTAAAGGAAACAAGAAAAAACATAGTCGATTAAACAGGAGTGCGCTGCCCCCCCATCAATTATCTTATCCGACTGCACTAAGAGCACCCCCTACACCCACCGACCACGCACGCAACCTAGGGGTCATCCTTGACTCCACCCTCTCCATGACGATGCAGGTCAACGCCATCACCTCCACCTGCTTCAACACCCTCCGCATGCCTCGCAGGATCTTCAAGTGGATCCCCACCGAAACTAGAAGGACGGTCACCCATGCCCTCGTCAGCAGTAGACTGGACTACGGCAACGCACTCTACCAGGAGCCCCGGCCAAACTGCTGAAACGGCTCCAACGCATCCAGAACGCCTCCGCACGCCTGATCCTCGACGTCCCTCGCCGCAGCCACATCACACCCCACCTGAGAGACCTGCACTGGCTCCCCATCAACAAGAGGATAACCTTCAAGCTCCTCACCCACGCACACAAGGCACTGCACGACACCGGACCAGCGTACCTCAACAGCCGACTCAGCCTCTACACCCCCACCCGCCAGCTCCACTCCGCAGACCACGCCCTCGCCACCGTCCCCCGCATCCGAAGAGTGACCGGCGGCTGCAGATCATTCTCCCACCTCGCCGCCAAGACATGGAACTCCCTCCCCATCCGCCTGCGGCAGACCGAAGACCTCCTAACCTTCAGGAGACTCCTCAAGACCTGGCTCTTCGAACAGTAGCAGCGCCCCCCCACCCCAGCACCTTGAGACCCTCACAGGTATGTAGTGCGCTTTATAAATGCTTTGATTGATTGATTGATTGGTTAAGTGTTGTGAAATAGATACTAGGTTGATATTGCGTGTGTGTCTTTTGATTGAACAGCACAGAGGCAGTAAAGGCATTATGGTCTCCCCAGTCTGTGGTTAAAATCTCTCCCTTAGAGAACCATGATAGAAAATGTGGGCTTACCTAGTAGAAAACCATTGCAAAATCATCTCTAGACTGTATATTATATTTCCCACTGTAGCATAACATATAGCAATCAGGTGCGCTGCCTGGGGATGTCTGTTATGACACAGGCAGATTTACACACAACCTGTATATTGAGGGAGTGATTATTTTTCTGGTTACAAAAAATTAATTAATTTGCAGAAGGTTGATATATAGAAATATGTGTACAATCAACACATCTTATAATATTTGGAAAATGTGCTAGATGATAAAATAAAAGTTTAGTATGTTGTAAGTCTTGCTGAGATGCAGGAGAATAAATGTAATCATTATTTTTGGACAACATAATATCAAGAAACCTATGAAAAAACTGAGAAAAACACTTTGTGACACTCCCCCAGCTACTGCTATTACTCCCTAGCAATTTCCAAAAGCTAAAAGGTGTCGGCAACACAGTACCTGCACATGCAGGAAAATAGCATTGCTTCTTTCTGTAGGGGCATGTAGCAGTGTGCTTATCATATAGCACTTCCTCAGTTTGCTCAAAAGGGTTACACTAACCCTAAAGAACCTCTCTTGTCTCTTTCTCTTGCTTCTCTGAATACCTACCAAAATCTTTGTTCTACCCTTTTCTAGTCTTGTTAATTGAAGTCGATCTGTCAGATATTTTATTGAGACACCAGCCATATCTCTACTACACTCCAGAAGGTTCACAGGCAGTCTTAAACACTGTAACACTCTTTGACCACTGGGTAATCAGTGATGTTATCAGTGAAGACACTGACCATGCCAAGCAGTGCATTGCGCGGGGTAAGTTATAGTTTGCTCAGGTAACTATAACTGCTGAATTTCTCTGGTTTTGTACGAGTGAATTCTGATCTTAACACTAACTTCCCTGTAAACTGTTTTTTTCAGTGAATTTTTATGTTGTTTAAAATTCTATTTCCTAACTATAATGTCCATGGAACCTTTGTTGGTTTCAGTGAATTCCTAAAGTTTTTTAAATTCTATTACCTAACTATTACCTCCTGGTAACCTTTGGTTTTTTAGGTGAATTTCTAAGGTTTTTTTAATTCTATTTCCTTACTGTATCCTGAAATGTTTGAAAATGAGTGTGTGTGTTAGTGCAAGAGTGTCTCAGTGGGTGTGTGACTGAGTGCACGAGTGTGTGGGTGTGTGTGTGAGTGTCTCAGTGGGGCTGGGAGTACCTGCATAAGTGTCACACAGGATGTCTGTGTGAATGCATGAGTGTCTGAGTGGGTGGGTCTCTGAGTGAGTACATGAGTGTCTGAGTGGGTGCATGAAAGTCTGAGTGAGTGTCTGAGTGGGTCTGTGAGTGGTGGCGTGAGTCTCTGAGTGGGTCTATGATTGGATGCATGTGTGTCTAAGTGGGTCTGTGAATGTCTGAGTGAGTCTGTGAGTGGGTGCGTGAGTCTCTGAGTGGCTCTGTGAGTGGATGGAATGAATCTCTGAGTGGGTGTGTGAGAGTGTGTTGGTCTGTGAGTGCATATGTGAGAGGGTAAGTAGGTCTGTGAGTGGGTATGTAAGTGGGCAGAAAAACATTTGAATGGGGCCAATATTGGTCTATGGGACCCCATCCCCTGGGCCCCAACATAATTCAATGTGGGGCCACATGGCTCCCCTCCCCAGGCTGATTTTAGCTTTTGGGACCCCATCCCCTGTAGCCCGGCCATAAACAAATGGGGTAGTGGGCCATACAGACCCTATTCCCAGGCCAGTTTCGGCCCGGTGACCCTATCCTCCATGGCCGTGCCTTAAATTATATATATTAAACAGGAAAGGGGGCCCCCTCCCTGGGCCGACTTCGACACCGGGGAACCCATCCCCAGGGTCTTGCCTTAATTTATATATATAAAAGAAAGGGGAGAGGGCTACATGGTCACCCTCCCTGGCCAATTTCGGCCTCGGGGACCCTATAACCCGGGGCCCGGCCTTTCCTTATATATATTAAAAGGATGGAGGGGGGCCGCACATTCCACCTCCCTGGGCTGATTTTGGCACCTGGGACCCTATCATCCGGGGCCTGCCATATCTCCTGGGTGCCTCTCGGGCACCCTGTGTGCAATGGGGCCATGGGGGAGAGCATCAAAGCCCCAGCAGTTCCTAGCATCTCCCCGTCTCCTGTGGGAGACGTCATTGGTCTCACAGACAGGGAGTTGCTGAACATGTAGCTCCCTGTCTGTGAGAGCAATCCTTTCGTATATTTCCCTGCCCGCTTGATAGGGGGCAGGGAAACAAACGAAACCTTCGCGTCCAGCAAGTGAGATCATTTTCCCTGCTCTCGCTTGCTGGAAGCAGAGTGTCTGCTCTGCTTGGCTTAAGCTGTCAAAGCTCCCTCCAAGTCGAAGCACACAGCTCTGGGCACCCCGGGTCAGAGCTGGAGCTGGCCCTGGGGTGTGGGGGTCCCCATGGCCATAAATGACTGCCAGAGGGGGTTCACACGGCTCCCCTCCTTTGTAGTTCATAGGCCAGCCAGGGAAGGTGTGGTCCCTGTGCCCCAATCCCACTTTTTTAATCTGTTTTTCCCAGGCAAGTGATGGTCCCCAGGACATAGGGATCCGAGAGGTCCCTCCATTACTGTGAATTTAGCCCCCTGGAGGTGGTGGTCCCCTGGGTCTGGAGCGGTCCGCAAGGCCCCACCCATTTCTCTGCATTTAGCCCCGGCGTGGTGGCGGTCTCCGAGGTAGGAGTGGCCCGATGCAGCTGCCTATTTTGCTTTTTTGTATCGCCCTGGGGAGGTGGTGGTCCCTGGGCCCAGAGGGCTCTGAGGGAGGCCATGCACCCCCCACTTTTTTATTTATAAAAAAAACCTGCATGCCCCGGAACCTGGCCCACCCAGGGCTATAATATAAACAAACGTGCGAGCCCACTCTTGGGTTTTTTGTAATGTTTTTGCAGCAAATGTGCACATTTCATAAATTGCCAGCAATTTAAAAAAAAACTTTTTATGCCATGGTGGGGTCCTATGGGGACCCCAAGACCAAGGTATGGGGGTCAGGGTAATCCTACCCTCCCCCCTTTACTCTTTTATATTTTTATGTTTCCAAGTCTCAAAATGGCTGCCAACACTTCCTGGTTGAAGTGTTGGCAGCCAATCAGAGCTCTGCATTTCCATGTATGAGCTTATTATTCTCAGGGTTGCACCAATCCAGATATCCTTAATTTCCCCCCCCTAAATTTCTCAACAACTAATGAACGGATTTACACTGAATAACTGAAAGTGTGATCTGCGAACCAGAATCTACCTTCCTGCCAAATTTGGTGTAATTCTGTCCAACGGTTCGAGCTGCAGTCGTGTTCAAAGCTCTTATGGGCATTAACATAGGAAATGATACTTTTTTGACCTCCCCTTTTCCTCTACCCCCACTTGACGGATCACCATGAAACCTTCCATGCACAAGAAGACTTTTGTAAAGATTCGGGACTATCAGCATATAATCTATGTAAATGCACACATAACAGAAATAATTGAAATAGTTTATGGATTGTGAAACAACAATTTAAAATGCATTGAAAGCCACTCCAAGAGGGTGACTGCATATCAGGGAACCTCTATTAGTCCTTCTATTGTGTTTATTTTTGTGTATGACAAAAAGAGTACAAAATGTATAGTAAAACATGGTCAGTATCGTGACCAAGGTGCGTGTGAGCACCCAAACACGTTGGCACTTGTCTTTGCTTAAGCAGGTTTAATAAATGATTGACCTGCACCGCAGTGCCGTGGGATTCTTTATTGAGAAAGGAACCGCTCTTCTAATTATATATATATTTATGGAGACCCAGTTATAGGAGGGTTACTTCCCAAAAGGCCAGCAATAACATTTAGGAGAACAGCATCAATGGGCAACTCCAAATAGTCCGGAAGAGTCAGAATCTAGCACTTGGCTAACAGCTAGGGAGGGATTCTATAGATGCCCCAGTTGTAAGGCCTGTCAATTCGGAATAAATACCAATGCCTACAAAACAGCGTTCAGTGATCGTATCCACCTTATTAATCAACATCTGTCTTGCAAAACAGAATTTGCAGTATATGTACTTGTCTGTAGCTGCAGTTTGTACTACATAGGCAGCACAAAATTGGCAGTACATAAGAGAATACTGCAACATACATGTGCCATTTTAAATAACGAGCCCAGCTACCCAGTTGCCAGGCACTTTAAGGATAAGCATGAAAGCAGTCTTAAACACTTTAATTATTTTTCTTTAGACTCAGTGCCACCTAATAAAAGAGGAGGAAACAGAGAGGCTAAACTCAGGCGCTTAGAAACAAGGTATATCCTTGAAATGGATATGAAGTACCCTGGAGGACTCAATACTAGCGAGGACATGCATACTTATCTCTAAACATCCATAACACAATACGAACAAGGAAACTATTATTAAGAATCTGTTTTGCCACATTATCAGAAAATGTAAATCATTATGTTCATGTACTATAAAAAGAAATAATTCTTATCTGCATATTTTCCCTTGAAATATATGTAACTAAGTACTCTAGTTTGTACATACATATTCTAAAGTGAATAACAGAGTAGTCTTGCCACACCATACTTGAACAACAACCTAGAATGTTTTTTATTGACAGGAGTTTTTTTAAGAACTAAATCATTGCTTAAATTTTTTTTATGGGTTGAAATGTTTTTAGATAATATTTATATACTATATATCCTCATTTGTAGGACTCCTTATATTACAGATAGCTTTTAGCAACACGGGCTACTGATAACGCAATTTTAACTCCTCAAACTTACACTGATCATGATAAGGTATTGAATCTCAAACAAGAAAATGGCATTAGCCAATATAAGTTTGTGCTGCTTGATACCTAACAATTTGCACTGAATTTTGCACTATATATTGCACATTTTGCACATTATTAGACTTGCGCATATACAAGGGGAATAGGGAGGTACATTTTGCACTTAGTCACTTTACTATAGAAATAGCAGGACAATGGACATGATTATGACTAGGATGTAAACAAAGGTGATAAATAGTGAATTTGATGTATTTATACATTTATTTTATCACAACAAATATGGACTTTAGCCAAAATGAATTTATAATTGTTTTAGCCTAGTATTTAAGGCTTATAGATATTATATCGGTAATAATATGCATTTAAGCATTAATAATGAAAACAATGATGTATGTTTTCTATGTCTATTGTTGCTAAATATCTGCACAGGCACTTTAAAAGGGGAATCTCCACCCCAAGGCGCTGACATGTGATCAAGGCCGTTGTTCGGCCGAAACTCATCATGGCGACATGGTGATTGCTGAATAAAACCTACTGGCACGTAATTTGGGTCTGCTCTTGTCCTTTCAAGTAAAAACGAAACATCGGGCAAGTTTTCGGAAATATATATATATATATATAGGGTGGAGCTGATCACTTTCATATTGTATATTTGGAGCACCAGATTAACTGGTTTTGTCAGAGAGGTGTTAAACTCAATTTATAAAGCTCCAGATAGTTGCCGGTGTTTCAACTTAGCCATATCAAGCTGTCGATCTCACTTCAGATCATTCTGGATTATAACCCCCAGATATGTGAAGGCACTAACTTGCTCCAGGGGACGTTTATTCATATATATATATATATATATATATATATATATATATATATATATATATAGAGATGACCCAGTAGAAGGCTACGGCCGAAACTCGTAGGTCTGCTTTGAGGTTTACATGCATCTTGCACTTTGCGTTCGACTGCAGAAAAAGAAGAAATGGAAGCAGTTGAAGTATGAAAATAAACTGCTTCTATAAGGATTCCTGTGTGCCGTTCTTCTGTTTCGCCTTGGAGTATTGTATTTGTGAGAAGCAAGGCATTCTGCAGGAGATCTGTCGAGATATATAAATAAATACGAGTCCCAGAATGCTGGATTACACAGAGACCCACCAGAGAGCGATAAGGGGAGAAGTTTGGTTTTGCACATAATTGACGGCGTCCAAGCCGTAAGGAGGCACCACCCTTGTCATACAAGGGGCCAAGGACATGGAAGTGTTTCAAGTCTGTTTGGGTTACAGACAGGCATAATTTGCCGGGATTTGCTTTTTGGAGGCCCACCAAGGGTAAAGAATGTTTCTTTTCTAATATCATGCAGCGGCGAGGAGCCTACCAAGGTGAACAATAATAATTATAAGAAGCTTCCTCGACTGTACTAGAGGGACTGTACTATACGTTCCAGAATGCAATTCACCCAACCATGGGGCCCACTGGAGGGCTATTGAAATAAAAAGCAGACTGGAATTACTGCTTCTTTGTAATGCTACACCGCTGTGTATGCTGCTTGTGAGCAAGGAGGTTTTACCTCCGAAACGCGTTAGGCTTTGAAATAAAGCTCTTAACAACATAATGCTGACTGCCAAATACTGAGTCTGTTTCCGTGTGCTCCTCGAACTGGGAGGAGTTTGGTTTTGCATATATATATATATATATATATATATATATATATATATATATAGGGGTCTTTGTTTGCCCCTCGAAAAAAGTAGAAAATTTCCACATCACTGAAGGAAAACGTTGTGGGCGTGGTGCATCCTCCAAAAATTCATATTTAGAATTGGTGAATATTTTAAAGCGACATCATTTACAGTTTTTGTAAGTTAAAGTTGTGTGCATTTTATATATCTGTGATTTGTATCTTGTTTTTTTTTTGTAGAATGGCATGTTGGGGTTTTTTTAACAATCTTTGAGATTGTGCTTCTTTTGCCCACTGTTAAGTGATGAGTACGATTGAAGTCACTATTTTTAGTGAAATTTATAAATTCAGCAGAAAAACAATTGTTGACCCTGGGTTTGTCTTTCTGTCCGGAGAGTTCAATGAACTACACAGCAACAAGGATTGATCTATATAAAAGCATAAGAAAACTGAAACTCAAAAAACATTTCCTAGTACAAAAGCAAAACAAGCTTCAGCCTACTGACAGCCAGATATCTTTGCCCTGTGATCTAACGGCAACCGATTGGCCAATCCTACAAGTAATACATGAACTGGCCACAGAAATCAATGACTTAACCCAGGGAGGAGAGCGACTTACTAGCCAGACAATACTACAAAAATGTGCAACTCCCTTCAAACCACGATTTACATTTACTCCCATAACTATTCGGGATTCAATTGATGTATTCAATGAACAGGTTATTTCCAGCATTAAAAAACTTCATTACACAACAAATGCCAAGGCAAAGAGTAAAGGCAACAAACAACAACTACAATACCACCAACTGATGAGCAAACTGAAGGAAAACAAGAATGTAATCATTTAAAATGCTGATAAAGGAGGCAACTTGGAACTCTGGGACAGAAAGGACTGTATTGAAGAGGCCATGTTACAACTAAGGGATAAAAAATGTTACCATCGATATGATCATCAGAACTTAAAAAGCATCTACAATTGTTACAACATGAAACTTGTAGCATGGAAGAACACAGGTCTTTTGACCACTGATTAGTACAAATACATGAAAAATGATAATCCTGTGACGCCTATAATGTACTTCATCCCAAAAGTCCATAAAGATCCAATAAAGCCCCCAGGCAGACCTATTATATCAGCTTGTAACAGTATTTTAGAAAGAACGTTAGTCTATGTGGACTATTTCCTTCAGACACACGTGAAAGAACTGCCTTCATACATGAGGGATATTGGACACTTTCTTGTGAAAATTAGAGATTTGATATGGCAAGATGATTATCTTCTAATTTCAATGGATGTTACATCTTTATATACTTCCATTAGGCATCAAGATGGCCTCAAGGCAATACGACACTATCTTTCATGTAGAGGTCCTGAGTTTGACCAACATAATACAATGTTGGTCAGCATGGTTGAGTTTTGCCTTAACAATATTGTGTTCATGTTTGAAAACGTACTGTACCAACAACAACGCGGAGTGGCGATGGGGGCCAGCTTCTCCCCCAGCTATGCCTGTCTACACATTGGTTGGTGGGAGGAGCTGATCCTCCGCCGTGAATTCTTGAACAGTATGACATTGAAGGTCATAAAATGGTTGAGATACATAGATGATCTTTTTGTGGTTTGGCATGGAACAATCAGTGAAGAAGAGCCATTTGTGCGGAATCTCAATGTCAATACTTTGAATCTGCACTTCACTGCATCTATCAGCAACACAACTGTAAACTTTCTGGGTGTTGGGATATATATCTGTAATGGTCAGATACACACCACACTGCATAGAAAACCCACCGCGGGTAACTCGGTGCTCCATGCGGGTAGTGCCCACCCTGATCACCTCATTCAAAGTATACCTTTCGGTGAGATGACACGGTTGAGGAGAATATGCAGTAACGACAACGATCTGATGCAGGCACAGGCATCCAGTAAAGCTAGATTTTTGGCTCTAGGACACTCGCTCAAATGCATAGCTAATGCCATTCAGAAAAGTAATCAGTTAAGTCGGGATACCCTTTTAAACAAACAAAGTAAGCCAGAGAAAACTATGAAGGAAGGAGAGGGCTCATTCAGGTTTATATTTGGGTACAGTAAACAAAGCAAAAACATCAAAAAAATCATAAATAGGAACTGGCCTATTATAATGGGGGATCCAGTTATAGGGCAGAAGTTACCCAGAAAAGCCACTATAACTTACAGTAGAGCACCTTCCATGAAAGATACCCTGGTGTGCAATGATTTGGATAATACAGGTAAAGGCACTTGGCTAAGCCAACGCCATGGCTTTTTTAAATGTAAATCCTGCAAGGCATGCCAAAATGCAATTAATGCCACTTCCTACAAAACCCCTTTTAATCCTGTTGAGATCCCGATCAATAAAGCCCTAACATGTAAAATGAATCATGTGGTCTATGTGCTGGAGTGCCCATGCAGTCTCCTATATATAGGCAGTACCATACTGCAGGGACACAAACGGGTACTCCAGCACATTAGGGCAATAAAAAATCAAGATCAGTCCTATCCGGTGGCCCGTCATTTTCGTGAACATCATAAGGCAGACCCGACCCTTTTAAGATACTTTCTGATTGATTGTGTGCCGAGTAAGAAGAGAGGGGGTGATCGAGTGAGAGCTCTACGCCAGTTGGAGACTAAGTACATTCTAAACCTCGATACCAAACACCCCGGGGGCCTCAATCAAACTGAAGACTTGTACACTTACCTTTAATATTTGATGAGATTTAGATAAAATGCTTTACAGTAGCTGAGATTAACAACAATGAAAGTCAATAGAGTAGTCAATGTAAAAAGTAAATTAACCCCTGTATATAATGATCATTGGACTACGGTGCTGCGTACTTTTATAAGTACTATAGGTAATTTCTCACGGTGTTGTATTATATTTTAGTCTTACTATATATTTTGTTTTTTAACACGAGCACATTGTACTTTGCACTAGAAAAGGATTTTGTACTTTTTTGAACAGTGGACGGGTTATACAAGAATGGCGTACACTAATGAGTACAAGAACTATAGCTTAGGACATTTGTCTAATATATTAAGGACTCATGCTAAGGTATTTACACCTGGATTTTAGTGTGTGTCATGAATAATATAATTGCATGTTTGCACAAAGATATGGCAGCTATACAGCAACTTTTAGGTATAAAATTAATACCATATGTCATATGTACTGTATTTGTTATTTTAAAGGGAACAAATTGAAACTCTTTTTGGAAAAGTGTATTTAAACATATATTTCTTTTAAACTTGAAGTTGAAGCTCCCTTTACAACATCGATGAATATGTTGTCTATGTCTATGATTATAACCATGTGATGTTCAAATGCACTGGTCACTTTAAAAAACATAAAAATGTAACAAAAGTATTAAAGCAATCACGCAACGAATAGCGCGTCACGTGATCAAGATCCCTAGAGGATCGAAACGCGTCAGGCGAGCATGGGTGTGTAAGGGAGCGGAATAAAAACATTATTGCACTCATCTGTGTGTCCGTCCTCCGTTGTTGCAAAACGCTGGGAGAAGAAACGGCGTATGAAGTTTTACTCATATATATTCTTTCGTCCAGCACCTGGAAAGTAAGACGCAGTGGATTTATATATATATATATATATGTATATATATATATATATATATATATGGCAACTCTTTCCAGCACTTCCTTGCGGCGAACATGGAAGACAACGACCACCAGGGAAACTTGCAATTTGACAGGAAGATTTATTGCTCACTCCTCACATAAATATATATATATATATATATAAAGAAATCCACACTCCTGGATTGCCCCCGTCACGGCAAGAATCAGGTACGGACCACAGCGTGCATTAGTTGCTTAAAGTGCGTTTATTGCAAGGTTATCAGCTTTCATTCATTACGGCAAGTGCCCAGCATTGCGTGTTTCGACAGTGAAACACTGTCTTCATCACATCTTGATCATATATATATAAAACATTAAAGTTAGGCTCAGATTTCCCTCATACAAAACCTGTAAATTTTTGCAGTTATAGTTACCTGAGCTAACTATATGACCCGCAATGCTCTGCTTATTAATTCACATATTACATCCCTCACGACTTCACTGATGACATCTCAAATGACATCACTGATGACATCCCACCCAGGGCACCCACTTGTCACTGATGGCGACCACGGGGGAGCCTCAAGGACCCTGCCGTCCCTGCTGGCTCCCCGCGTGCTGTGGGAGACAGCATTGATTTTGGGCAGAGGGAGCAGCTAACATGCAGATGCCTCTGTCCAAAAGCAATTCTGCTTGTGAGTAATTGTACGGGTGAGTGTATGGCTGTTTGAGTTTTTATCTGGGTGATTGAGTGGTTGTGTGAGTAGCTGTATGGATGAGTGATGGCTCTGTGCGTGCCTGCATAAGTGACTGAGTGGGTTTGTGAGTGGCTCTATGGTTGAGTGAGTAGATGTGTGAATGGTTGTATGGGTCTGTGAATGGGTATTTGAGTGGTTCTATGGGTGTGTGGGTGGGTGTATGAGAGTTTGTGTGGGGGTGTGAGAGGGTGTGTGTGTGGTTACGTGGATGATGTCATGAATAATGTCATTTGAAATGTCATAATTGATGTCACTGAACATGTCATGGCTGAAATGTGAGGTCATAAGCAGAGCATTGCTGGGGCTTTAGGTATGGTTCCTTCAGATAACTATAACTGCTGAATTTCAGCTCCGAGTATGGGACCTTTGTCTTGATAAAAGTGTTTAAAAGGAATTATGGGTCTGTCATTTGTGCAACTGTTTGTCATGCAAAACCAACTCGCATCCATTAAACATGTCTGATCTCCCAAAGCATATATGGGAGAAGATTGCAATTTATTTCTCTGGACCCATTGACAATGAACATCATCAACTAGTGATTGTTGATGAATATTCTTTTCCTCTTGTAGAAGATTTGTAATCAACTACTCATGACAGAGTCATTGAGAGGTTAGAATGTATTTTTGCAACATGGAGTGTTCCTACAATTTTTAAATCTGACAATGGCCCACATTTCAATAGTTGAGAATTTAAAGAATTTCTCACTCATCTGAACAGCATGCACCAGAAAAGCACACCTTTCTGGCCACAGGCGAATGGTGTTGTCGAGCCGTTCATAAGCACCCTCAAGAAGACCATTCGGGAAAAGCTTGACCTTAAATCAGTCGTTCAGTCTACACTTTGTGCATACAGGTCAACTCCCCATTCCACCACGGGGGAAAGCTCTGTCTCCTTAATGTTTAGGAATGACATTGGAACCAAATTGCCACAATGGACCATTGAAAGATCTATTGACTATGATAAACTTCGTGCTACTGATTCGTCTTACAAACGAACAATGAAGACCTATGCAGACAGGCTCCACTGTGCTAGAAGCACTGTATTCAAAAGAGGAGACGTATCCACCTGAGAATCCGGACAGTCCAATGACTGTATCAATGTCTCTGTCACCAGCGCCAGTCATGGACACTTCTCCTGTATCTCCGCAGCCTCACATGGCACAATCTGAGCAAGAGGCTTAAGCCCCAAACCAACTTATTGAAGAGTTGTGATGTATATATGTATATATGTATTATTTGTACTTTTTATTTAAAAAAGGGGGAGATGTAGTGTCTTGTGAGTTAGAGGTGACGGGACCCTTTTGATCCCTGACGGACTCCTTAGAACAGTGACGTAAGTGCTTGGGTGTGGGGATAGAATTCATGCTGTAGAATGTTCCATTTACAGTTAGACCCTGAAAATAAATACATGTAATTCAAAGCTCCATGTGTGG
This sequence comes from Triturus cristatus, assembly GCF_964204655.1. Lineage (NCBI taxonomy): Eukaryota > Metazoa > Chordata > Amphibia > Caudata > Salamandridae > Triturus > Triturus cristatus. The sequence continues at coordinate 956,144,960 of NC_140580.1, forward strand.
TATAATCATTGTACAGGTATCCAGGCTGGGAAGGATGCTACAGTACGAAAAGTAGTTAAGTACAGAAAATCCACACAAACTTACCTTTCGATATTTTGTCCCTCGATATTCTGGTCTCGATATTGTGACCCTTCGATATTCTTTTACCCAAACCCTAAGAAATATATATATTCTGTAAAAGCCTCTATATAAACAACACTACGGTGGGTGCACTTGCCAGGACTGGAGAAATAGTTTGCACTGCTGAATTAGCTCATCTTAAAAAACAATAAGCCTCTACTATCTATTGGATACATGAGCGAATATCCATATTTAAACATCACATATATAAAAGACTTAGGGCCTGATTATGACTTTGGTGGTCTTCCCATTGGACCGCTGCCATGGCTGTCTGAGGAAGACCGCCAAGCCCTCGGTAGTCCTGCCTGCCGGAATACAACAGGAATATAGGGCTGACAGTGGGGTTGTGTCACGGAGGGGGATATTTGGCTCATTGGAGTGCCTTAAAAGCATACCACTGCCATGACAGGGCCTCCAGCACTTCTGTGCATGGTGCGGGCATGCACCAGTGATGTGGGGGGCACATCATGCACCCCCGCATGCACCCCCATGGACAGATTTGCACAGAGGCCCTGTTGGGGGCCCATTTACCTGCTTTTTCACCAAGCATTTCATGGCGGTATCCCTGCCATGAAATGCATAGTGGAAAGGCAGGTCGGTATGTGCTCAGCGGTGCCGGCATCGGCATAACACCAATTCCTGTCTTTTTCCCCACTGCCACCACTGTGGAATGTGGGCTTCTGGCAGTAGCGCCGGTCAGGTGCCGCTGTTACTATCGTAATTGATAGGGAGGCCCAACCTGATGGCAGTGGATGGACCGCCATCCACGGATACGGTGGTTCCAGGACTGCTGTACTCGTAATTGGCCCTTACTCCAACTAGGTTTGCTGTTACTAAAGATTCTAGGTTATCCCCTCCTGGCAGAACAGAAGCACTGGAAATAAGCCTTAAATCTGCTGATATGGTTAATCAGTTTTTATAATCTTGAAATGCATCTTGATGCCCTGGCCAAGTTTCCAGAAATAGTGAAAAGAGTTAATGCAAAGAAAACCCTGAACAATGAGTACAATCAACATTTCCAGTTCATCATATCAGTTATTTCTGCAGATTAATGTCAGTTTGAACTGGGTGTTATTGCTTTTACAAAGCACACTTGTACTAAAAAAAATAATCCTGTATATTAATATGGGTCTGAAGTTATAAATCATTACAGATAGGCCGATTCCTTCATCAGCCTAAGCAGTTAAGCTGAAAAGCCAAAACTGTTTATTTCTATTGTCCTGCATTGTCACCTATTTCGTGTATCAGGTGGCGATGAAGAATATAAGAGTAGGACCAAACTGAGAATTCAAATAGTAGGACTAAATCTAATACAGTCGACTGTGTTATTTTACATGGTCGTAAACTCAAATCATCATGTCTGATACATGGCAGAGACCCCTTTGGACACTCTAGAAAATAGCAGATTTAGATCTGGGGTAAGGAAGAGCATTATTGTCTATTTTGCTTTCAATAGTAATTGCTAGCATTTTGTATATAAAGTGTGTGTACTAAATAGCGTTTAAAGTAATCTCAGTCCACCTGTTCCTAAATATTTTTCTAGTTTGCACCCAGATGACTATCCTATAGCCCATTTAGAAGCCTCAAACAATCTGTGTTCTGTGCACTCTAATGCGAGGAAACTGGAAAATAGGCAATCAAAGCTTTTAAGTGATTTGCCCTTATTTTTGGGACCACGAGATGTGTTCTACGCTAAGAAAATAGTGCTAAATGCAAAAGACCATAAACAGTAGCAACCAGCAGCCATTTACGCTTGCTAAGTGCATTGATCCTGTCCTCCTGAGATAGGATGTTTGTTCCAAATGACTCATAATTATGCAAATGCGCTAAATCGCACAATTTGTTGTAATTTCCCGTTAAAAGAGGAACGTGAAATTACCGATATTATACTGCTTACTCTGGCGTAATTCAAATTTCGCCGAGGCCTACTAATGATCATTCCATGGTCCTTAAAGTAAGAATGATGATCTTCTAATTGTTAGGAAATGAGACTCAAGATTTCATTAAAACTGTGGAGGCTTTTTATGCCCCTCCTACAGAAGCTCCTTTAAAGGACACACATTACCAATCGAGAATTAGAATAAAACACACTATATAAGTACAAAGCTCAGATTCCTCTGCCTCTTCTAAATCTACTACACAATAATCCTTCTCACTTTCACTCCAAAATCTTCTCCTCTTTGTTAATTCTCCTGCATATCTCTCATTACTGTCCTTTTGTCACTATAGAAATTCTAATTTAGAAACAGTTATCAAAATAACTATAATTCAAATGCTTAACTTATTTTAATCTTTTCCAAATCCTCCAAAGAGACGAATGAGAGGAATAATGATAGCCTCCGTATCTTTAATGAAATCTTGATTCTCATTTCAAAACACACGGAGATTCGCCATTTTAATACAAGATCAAAGGTTTGCATTATGCATGTTTTAAGCCTTTCAGAACAACATTAGAAACATTCTTCACAACCCTGAAATAATTCTTCACAAACTTCCATGGCCTGACCAATCAGGAACTCTCAAAATATCCCAAGCCTTGCTCCTGACTTACTTTACTTGCCATAGTGTGGTAAATATTTCGTTACCGGTACTATTTTTTATGCGGTAAAGTCTTAGTGAGAATAACTCAGTAAAAATAAGAGGCAGAATCCGTGGTATTAGAGGTTTTAAAAGGCTTTATTCCTATACAAAGGAATACAATTCGAATTGTGGGCCTTCTATTCCATCACCACGAAAGTTCAGGAAGGAAGGGGCATATATTATTGACAGATAAGCAGTTTTATAGAAAATGCATTACAGTGAAACAGATGCAAGAGGCGTAACAGCTGATAATACAGATAAACTGTGCATACGTAACTAATAGAGGCGTATACATGGGTGTAACTAAAATACGTCATTAAACATGATGTCACAAGTGGGTGGATCCACAGAAGAATCCTGCAATGTCAGCAGAAATATTTGGCAGAGATGCGCGCGCAGCCGCATGACGTGTGATTGACGTGCAACTAGAGGGTGAAGGGGACTTGACATTTAGCTCTACATGTGGAGACAGAAGTCTGGGGTTATGTCAACCTAATCCCAAATCATATCTAATATCCTATGTTTAAAGAACTGTGTTATCCAAAAGGAAAGGTCTCTAGGATAGAATCTATTCTATACTGACTGTTAGTGCGTGTACAAGCGTCTAAGTGTCTACATGAGATGCGAGGGGGTAGGAATATTCCATGGTAACGGGGCTATGAATTACTTGCATGAGGACAGCGAGGCCTGGCCCCTTTGCACGGTAGCTGGAGGAATGTTTACCTAAACTGCTAGACAGGAATGCATCGGATGGGGAGCGGAGTAGATAATCGTGAAGGTGAAATACAGTTTTTGGCAGGCGACAGGCTGGATCAGGCACCATCAACCGCGCAGGGAGTAGGACAAAGTTCATGGATACAGATGCAGGCTCAGACTGGAGCTTCCAGAGGCAGAAGGCAGGAAAAGGCTTGATGACAGAATTCAGGGCCTACTCGCCTGAATCTGTAAAATGTGGAAAGTGAACCACATAAAGTCGGTGGCCTTTCATACTTAGGAATGGAATATCTGACCCATTCATGGCGGATCTGAAAGAGGACATGTTGACGGTGGACGCACATATATTTGCGTCTTCAAAACTGGAGTAGGAGGGAACATACATGTACTTATAGCATGTACATGGAGCCGTTGGGGTCTACGATAGGGGACATAACTGATCACAAAATTCATATTTCCTCATTCCCTCCTTGTCCCCTACGGACCCTCTGGAGATATCGATCTTCATCAATCCATCGATCTGTTCATATAGCATCATTTGTTCTTCTTTCTTCTTCCGGGATCTTGAACGAAAACTTGGATGTGGGATACACGATGTGGCACACAGACCACAAATCGCTGGCCCGCATTGTAGACATAAGCAGCAACTGAATAGTATGAGAAAGCCAATACCTAGGAAGGATAGAATTCTCCATCCCCAGGCTGACAACACGCCCCAGAACCAACCGGACCAAGTCCAGGTGCCTGGACTCTGGTGTATCTGGCTTATAATCTTATGAAGGCGGGTTATGGCTTTATATACTGACGGCGAATTTTCTGGTATGAAAATGCAGCAACTTGATACGATGACCCTACAAGCTCCGCCCCTATCGGCCAGGATGACGTCAAGGACAAGACGATTTTGAAGCACAACAATCCGCATAGCAGACTGCTCTTCTGTTAAATTGCCTAAAGCGGAAATAGTCTCGTTCACCACTGCTTCAAGGGTTCTAGTTAATCTACGTATCAGCTTACTATTAGTGACTGTACCTATATAGGGAAAGAATCCTTTATTGAAATCTGTGTATTTTTCCCATGCTGTTTCAGTGTAATCGACAATTGGGAGATCTCTCTGCTGTCTATTGTGTACTAAATGGGTATTTCTATGATAATCAGGAGGAGCTAGGAAAACAGGTGGCAGAAGAAATGCTATGTAACAGGTACCATCCCAATCTAGAGGTAGACATATATATGCGGTCTGGCCACATATGAAGTAGGAATGATGGGAATCTCTAAATGTAGACTTGCCTTGATCACTGAATTTTATTACAGTGGTGCATTTACTATGGCCCATGTGTATGGAACCATTCTTTCTTATACATAATTCCCCTTTTACTGGGAATACTGACATGGCGGGCAAGATCGGTGTAGCTTCAGATTCAACGTTCAGGATCATGAGGTTAAGTGTAAAATTACCTAATCCATATACTTCATTTTCTAGATCAGTTCCTGTTCTTTTGGGGAGTCCCTCCTTGTTAGGGTAGCAGACTTTAAGTAAAACTAGGTTCAGGTTTCCCCATACCCAGTTGTCTTGATAAACTGCGGAATTTGAATCTAGGGAATTAATCAGACTAAACCATGCTCCACAGGAGCCATTGTGTGTGAACGGATATGGAAAGAGGGGCAAAACTCCCTTATAGTTCTGATAGGGAGGGAGTCGGCCACATATCCAAATATTTGTGGCATTGCTGGTCTGATGGGAATGATGTAACATACTAATGAATGTGTTGTTGCGCAGCGCAAATCTATATGACAACTCATGCGGAGGTAATTCGCTAAAAGAATATTCTGCAGTTATATTGTAAGCATGTTTAAGAATAGGGTAATACATATGTAATAGTATGCTAAAAATAATGATCAGAAGACTTAGAGAAAACAAAATTAATAATGTTACTATGCAGTGACTACGAAGTGATTTATAATATACATGTTTTTTCAGCTGCATCTGTTGATTTCTTTCTCTATTCCGGTCTAGAAGATACATGTCAGAGACTAATTCAACCGATTCACCTTGGAGAGGACTTAAACAATCAAATTGTCTGACTTACTAGACCTCAATTTTAGTTTATAAAGTTCTGGTTTTGATTTCTCAACCAAGGGGAGTTTTGAGTCTGTCTGTGAGGGAATACAGTGTTGGGTATTCACACTGGATGGTAGTCCATAAAATTTCTTGATATGACTCGAGTGCAACCACCCTTTGCGACCCTCGATCTTCACGGCAGTCCTTGTAGTCAGTAGAACCAACTTAGGCGACTTCCACCTAGGATCCAGTTGGGTCTTCCGGTCGAAATTCCTGACCAAAACCAGGTCACCAGGAACCACGTCATGGGGCTTCACCTCAGTATTATCGGGAAAAGCTGCGGTTACCTGTGAACGACAAGATTGTAGTGCAGACATCAAGGAAGCCAGGTAATCTGTCAGCATATTACAGTCAACATCAGTTATTTTGCGAGGTATAGGCGTCCCCCACATATTTGGTGGTCTACCGAAGATCACCTCGTACGGGGATAGCCCAGTTCGAGAATGTGCTACCATTCTCATGTAAAAGAGCGCAACTGGTAAGGCTACTATCCAGTCGACACCTTTTTCCCTACATATTTTGGACAATCTAATTTTCAGAGTTTGATTATGACGTTCCACGAGACCTGCTGCCTCAGGATGTCGGACACAGTGGAATTTCCATTGGTAGCCTAGCAAAAGGGAAACGTGTTTCATTAGTTCGGATGAGAACGGCTGGCCGTTATCTGAGTAGACAACACGTGGTAAACCGTATCGTGGGAAGAATTCTCGAACTAACTGTTTGGCAGTAGTCGGAGCTGTGTAATCTGAAAGCGGGTATGCTTCTGTCCAACGGGAAAGAGCACATACAACTACGAGAACATATTTGAATCCTCGACATCGTTCCATCTGGATATAATCCATCTGGAGGACTTCAAAAGCATGATCGGGAGGTTGAAATCCACCCTGCTCTACGGGGATGCTTTTACCTGGATTAAACTGACAACATATCATACAGGTACGAACTTTTTGTTTAGCTGCTGCTCGCAAGTGTTTGTTGAACCAAATGTGTTGAATGCTGTCTAGCATAGCTTTTTCTCCTAGGTGCGCTGGACTATGTATTGTGTTAATGATGACTTGAACCATAGAGTCGGGAAGAAACCATATAGATTTTTCCTTCGTCATCCATCCTTGATCCGTTTGGATCCCTCCTAATTCAGTCCATTTCTTTATTTCTTCTGGTGTAGCATGTGTCTGTATGTCAATTACATCAAGGGCGGGATCCTTAACTGTCATGCAATGTGTTAGTGTCTGAACTATTGTCTTTGTCATGTCAGTTGTGAGAGTCTGATTCTGAGCAGTCTGTTTAGCTGTTCTGTCAGCTAGGTCATTACCCTGAGAAATCATATCGGTAACTTTTGTATGGGCTTTGCATTTCATAATCGATATTGCAGTAGGTAGATGAATTGCGTCTAATAGGGCTTGAATGAGGGGTCCGTGTTGGATGTGGGCACCGTGAGAAGTTAAATAACCTCTCTCTCGCCACAGTACGCCGAAGTCATGGACGACTCCGAATGCATAACGTGAATCTGTGTATATGTTGACTTTTTTATTTTTGGCTTGAATACAGGCTTGTGTCAGAGCGATGAGCTCTGCTGCTTGAGCCGACAAAGTGTTAATACGATTTGTTTCAATGACTTCAGTGTCTGTTGTGACTGCGTAAGCAGCCACTAACTCTCCTGTACTTGTTCTCATACATGACCCATCTACATACAATGTCAAGTCTGGATCTGACAAAGGGATATCTGTCAAGTCTTGTCTGGGTTTCGTCGTGATAGTAATAATTTCGACACAATCATGAGCCAATGGATCTGTTCCGCCCACTGGTAACAGTGTGGCAGGGTTTAACGTATTGCAACGTCTGATTTCTATGTGTGGCTGAAACAATGTCAGTTCGTAACCGGTGAGTCTCGCTATAGTCAAGTGTTGTGTTTGTGTGCGGTTCAAGAGAACCTCTACTGCATGTGGTACTTGTACTGTCAATTGATGTCCTAACACTATGGCATCGCTTTGTCTGATTGCTAAAGCTGTTGCTGCCACCGATTTCAGGCACGCAGGAAGAGCCTGAGCTACTGGATCTAATGTACTAGAGAAATAAGCACATGGTTTGTGTGATCCTGCTTGTTCCTGAGTGAGTACTGACAAGGCAGTACCTTCGCGTTCTGTAACAAAGAGTGTAAACTGTTTACTGTAACATGGTGTTGCTAAAACAGGTGCTTGGCATAAAGCTTTCTTTAAGCTTTCAAAGGCGTGTGTATGTTCTTGAGTCCAAGGGAGGACAGTCGATGTGGCTGCCTCCTGTGTTGTCAACTGGATGAGTGGTTTTGCTAGAAATGCATATTGAGGGATCCACTGCCTACAGTATGAAGTGAGGCCTAAAAAAGCCCGCACCTCCTTTTGTGTCTTGGGTGGTGGCATGTTAGCGATTAACTGGATGCGGTCGAGTGTAAGCTGCCTTCCCTCCTTGGACAGCGAGTGCCCAAGGTAAACAACTCGCTGGACACAGAATTGCAGCTTAGAAGGGGACACCTTGTGCCCCTTGTCGGCCAGAAATTTCAAAACCGTCAGTGACGCATTTTCAAATTCAGGTTCGCTTCGAGCGGTGATCAGCAGATCATCGACATATTGAAGCAAGGCAGTGTTAACTGGCATGTGGATACTGTCAAGTTCTCGTTTCAGTGCTTGGCTATAGATGCTGGGGCTTTCTGTAAATCCTTGAGGTGCGCGTGTGAATTTAAAACTTCGTCCATTTAAACTGAACCCGAACAAGTATTGACTTTCCGGATCTATTGGGACGCTAAAGAAAGCATTCTTGAGATCGATTACAGTGAAGAACGTTGCTTCTGAGTCAATAGCTGTTAGTAATGAAGAGATATCTGGGACCACGGGGTATTGTGGTACAATACATTTATTCAATTCGCGCAGATCAATAACTAATCGATATACTGGTGGTGCCTTTGGATCCGTTCTTTTAAGAATCGGAATTATCGGGGAATTACATACATTGGAGTCTGTTTCGACAACCACTCCTTGTGCAATGAGCTCGTCAATGATTTGCAGCAAAGCCACAACAGCATCGGGTGGTAACTTATATTGTCGTATTCGTGGTAGTATTACTCCTGTTTTTAGTGTGACACGATATGGTGTAATATTCATGCAACCAACATCAGTGGGGCCTTGTGCCCATAAATGTGTAGGTAAATTCTGCAGTCGGTGGTCCATGTCTCTGGACACGTAGTGACCTTTGAAGTCACGTAGAAATAGTCGTACTCCTTCCGGAGAACAACATATTATAGCTCCTAGAGCTTTCAATGTTTTTATACCTAACAAGTTTTCTGGACATGATTTAGTAAGCAATAAATCTGTAGTACGTGTCAATGGACCAATCGTAAGTGGAAGAGGTTGTGTTACGTCGTTTATTATAGGTTTTCCTGAGAATCCAAGGGAAATATTCTGTGAGCCTGAGAGGGTTGCCCCTGGAACTTCACTGCGTCTTATAGTTGTTCTGCTTGCCCCTGTATCAAGTAAAAACTTTCTGTCTTCCCCTAATAGTTCACTATGTACGTAAGGTCCCTCTTGGTCTACAGGAACCTCAATAAGGGGTAAGCCAACTTCCCTCTCTAGACTATGTCATGTATATCGCTGATAATCGGGATAATCTGCTTGTGCATACTGATACATCTGTTGCGTTGTTGCTTGTGTTGCAGCAATAGGCTGCACTTGTGGTGGTGCTACGGTCTGTTGTGGAACTGTCTGTTGCGGAGCTAGTTGTTGCGGAGCTAACCTAGGTTGTGTATGCTGAGGAATTTGTTGTTGATTCTGATCCTGTCTAGGTGGACGTGGTCTCTCCTGAGTTCTACCTGTAGCAATATTATGTTTCAGGACGGGACAATCGTGTATATAATGACCTTGTTGTTTACAATAGTTACATGTCCCTTTCGTAGGACCTGCGGAATTACCCTTATGATGACCATCGGCTGGAACTGACTGAGCAACAAGCATTTTCATTTTTGTATCTTTCATACGTCTTTGTTCGTGTTCTTGTTCTTCTCTAATTCTATTGTGATGATATTGTAACATCTGTAACATCTGTGATGGGGTATTACCTTGCCAGGTACTTTCGAATTTCAATATTCTATTCTTAACTTGTAGCAGAGAATTTTCAACTAATTTTGTCACGAACAGATGTGGATATGACTCACTACTCGCTTTTATGCCACTATTTATACCAAAACATTTTTCAAATCGGGAATAGAAATCACTAGTGTCTTCATCTGGCTTTTGTTTACAGGCTGAGATTGCACCCCAGTCTTCCTTTTTCGTAGTTAATAAACGTGGCAGTACCTGCAATAATAGTCCTGCTAGTGCTGTAGTCTTTTCCCCAAGCCCTGATCCTGCAGCTCGGGCCCTTTCTTCGTTTTCTAATGCTGTCCAATCTATCTTTTGGTCTCCCACCTCCCATTCCTTTTCTTTGAGTTTCTCATAAACACCGGAGGGTAATAGGACTTTTAATATTTTCATAATGTCGGGATAGGTATACTCTCCCATGAGTAACATGTCTTTTATCTCGCGGTGGAAACCTGCTGGGTCCTTGTCATGGCTGGGTACTACTTTCTTCATTTCTAATAATTCTAGTTTAGTTATAGGCGTGTACACAAACACGCGTGTAAAGTTATTACCGTCACCTCTGATTGGGTGCACTTCGCGTAACGGGTTCTGTCTATCTATATGATACATTTTTCTTCCCATAATGGGAACTAGAACGTGTTCTGGGCATACGAAATTTAAATATTGATTTCGGGATTCTAGAATTTCTTTAATCAAATCAGTACTTGACCCTCTCCATATGTTCGTTAGTAGTTCTGTCAATATGTCAGGTAAGGGTCCTGGATCGGAGTGTTGGCTTTTATATAATATAAGGAGGTGTTGAATCATGTATATACTAGCTAAACGCTGTTCGTATGGGTCAAGATTCAGAAACGTGTGTGCAAGTACATCATCATTGTAGTCACTGGGACTGTCAGCCCATTGTACTGCTGACCTAGTTAATTCTTGTTCGTCCATGGAATCGAGCATATGATACCCCCTTCGATCTCGGAGTAATTTATCAACGGCTTGGAATAGGTGTTCGGGGGATTTCGTATTTAACATAGGATTTGGAAAATGTCTATTATATTCTGGACGTATTGGACGTATCGGGTCGTTAAAGTCTCTAGTATTATTATGGGGTCTTCCTCTACCTACATAAGCTATTGTTTCGACTTGTTCTGATTCTTGCTCCTCCTCCTCTTCTGATTCTACTCTGTCTGTTTCTCGTCTTTCTTTATGTATTCGTTCTACTTCCTTGCGGATCTTTCGACTCATGGCGATTATACACGCCTGTCTATCGTGTTTCTCTTCTGATATGTTCTGACCCCATTTGACAAGTCTTTGCATGGTATCGTGATCTGCCCCGGGCCTGTCTTGATTCCTAATTACACAATTTATGAAAAAACGTAGTAGTTGTCTTTGGACATCCACTTTCTGATATTCCATAGCTTCGTTAATACTTTCTGGACCTCGCCCTGTTTGGACAAAGCGATATATTTCGTCTAGGTGTTCACCCATTCCTGGTATTGTCATTAAATATAATGTAGCTCGTCTTATACGTAGTGATGATATGAGCAATTTATCCTGTCTACCTGGTACTGGGTCGTATCTACAATCCACAAGCTGTTCTTTAAACATGTCGGATGTCGCTAATTGGGGTGTACGTTGGAGTGCTAAATCTCTAAGAGTCTGTTTATTTCGCGGCGGGGTGGCAAACATGTCTGTCGTACCTCCGGTAGCACCGTCTGAGGTGCTAGGCACGAAAGGATTCGTTGGACGTAGGATAGAGATTGTGGATGCGGGAAAAACTGTAGAAACGGACGGACCTGTGGGAACTTGTGTAGGAGTTTGTAGTTGCTGGGATACAGACGGATGCTCTTGGTGTTGAACACCATCGGCAAGCGGTATGTGCGGTATGGCATTAGCATACTCGGGAGCGACGTCATCTAAATAGGAGGAAAGGAAAACGTCCTTTGCTGTTTTGGGATGTGCTTTTATCGGGAGCAATGGAGGAGTTAAATCTTTTGGTATTTCCGGGGTAGCCTTAGGTAACCCTTCGGCCAGAAGAGGATACATACCATTCATAAGAGTGTTTCTTTGTCTATCTACTTGTTCTGAGTTTACTCGGGTACCTTCCTCAAGTAATAGATTTTCTCGAGTTTTATTTGAATTCTCTCTACCTTTCTCTTCCTGTCTGTGTGCTTTTTCTGTACGTCTGTATGATTCTTTACGCCATAATTCAATGGCATCTTTCTGTGACTGTCTGGCTTTCTTTTTCCATAATTCTTCTTCTACTCTCATGATGCAATCTGCATCCCAGGTCCCCGTTGCGGGCCATCTCTGATTCTCTGGTAATTCTTTGGTGTAGTCCACACATAAATCAAGAAATAATACGGCATCTAGACCATGCTTATGATACATAAAGTATCCTGGAGTATCCCTAGGTGGAATGGGAACAGCTTCTTCGAGTACACCTTTTCTAGTTTTGATCTGTCTTAGTTTCGAAAAGAGCGGCATTTTTAGATCTTGTTTCTAGAACACACTTTATACGATGAACACAATAATGAACAGTCATTCACACCACAATGTATAGAACGTATTAAAACATTTAACATTTAACAGTTTTTAACGAACAATGATAACTAATAGAAAACTAGTTACTGACATAATACTGACACTAGATAATATTTATTTATATGCAAGACATACTATATATACTGCTAAACAGTACAGATACACTGCTGAAACAGTGCAGACCGGACTTGTGTACCCAAACCCGTCTTGACCGGCACAGACTATGTGCACGTTAAATGCCTCCCCGGTAATGGTACTCACCGGGTAGCTCGGAACGGAAGGCCTCGGAACGGAACTGAAACTGGACTGGACTGGACTCGACTCGACTGGACTCGGAACTTCGGAACTTGGTGGGACTCTGTATACCTCGGATCTTGCTCTCTCAGCTAGGCTCTGGTCGGGATACTTCGCACGTCTCACCGCCTCGTCTGGGTGTTGATCGCAGCCTCAGTCGGCCCCGCTTGGCCGGAGGGAGATACAGGAAATCCTGCGGGTACGCGTTTTTGTCCGTTCAGCTGTGGCAGGAGACCGGGCCTGCAACGCACCGCCGGCGCGTGAGATGAGAAAGTGTCCCTGTTCGGGCGCCAATTTATGTGGTAAATATTTCGTTACCGGTACTATTTTTTATGCGGTAAAGTCTTAGTGAGAATAACTCAGTAAAAATAAGAGGCAGAATCCGTGGTATTAGAGGTTTTAAAAGGCTTTATTCCTATACAAAGGAATACAATTCGAATTGCGGGCCTTCTATTCCATCACCACGAAAGTTCAGGAAGGAAGGGGCATATATTATTGACAGATAAGCAGTTTTATAGAAAATGCATTACAGTGAAACAGATGCAAGAGGCGTAACAGCTGATAATACAGATAAACTGTGCATACGTAACTAATAGAGGCGTATACATGGGTGTAACTAAAATACGTCATTAAACATGATGTCACAAGTGGGTGGATCCACAGAAGAATCCTGCAATGTCAGCAGAAATATTTGGCAGAGATGCGCGCGCAGCCGCATGACGTGTGATTGACGTGCAACTAGAGGGTGAAGGGGACTTGACATTTAGCTCTACATGTGGAGACAGAAGTCTGGGGTTATGTCAACCTAATCCCAAATCATATCTAATATCCTATGTTTAAAGAACTGTGTTATCCAAAAGGAAAGGTCTCTAGGATAGAATCTATTCTATACTGACTGTTAGTGCGTGTACAAGCGTCTAAGTGTCTACATGAGATGCGAGGGGGTAGGAATATTCCATGGTAACGGGGCTATGAATTACTTGCATGAGGACAGCGAGGCCTGGCCCCTTTGCACGGTAGCTGGAGGAATGTTTACCTAAACTGCTAGACAGGAATGCATCGGATGGGGAGCGGAGTAGATAATCGTGAAGGTGAAATACAGTTTTTGGCAGGCGACAGGCTGGATCAGGCACCATCAACCGCGCAGGGAGTAGGACAAAGTTCATGGATACAGATGCAGGCTCAGACTGGAGCTTCCAGAGGCAGAAGGCAGGAAAAGGCTTGATGACAGAATTCAGGGCCTACTCGCCTGAATCTGTAAAATGTGGAAAGTGAACCACATAAAGTCGGTGGCCTTTCATACTTAGGAATGGAATATCTGACCCATTCATGGCGGATCTGAAAGAGGACATGTTGACGGTGGACGCACATATATTTGCGTCTTCAAAACTGGAGTAGGAGGGAACATACATGTACTTATAGCATGTACATGGAGCCGTTGGGGTCTACGATAGGGGACATAACTGATCACAAAATTCATATTTCCTCAATAGCCCCTCTCATTGAATGTGCTCCAAACTGAAGCACATGCACACCCACTTCCTCCATGGCATATCTCAACCATCTTGTAATCACTGCTGATGTCACAACTTTATATGGTTCCACAAAAGCTTTGCTATCAATAACTGTTTTCAGCATCATGTCTAAACTCCTAAACTACTTTCATACACATGCATATATTGGACACAATCTCTCAGTTTTCTCAAACTTTTGGATAAGAAATACAAGCTGACATAGTCTTCATTCTGCTTCTTCTTACATCAGAAAGAACCCCTTTGATGAATAAATCCTACTGCATATTTCTAATGCTTTGACAACAGGAATTCTTTTACACAAAACCAAACATAACAAAGTTGACAACTTCCAAGTTTAACTTTTTAATATGAATACATATAAGCTGGTCAAGATTCAAACAAGCTCAAAACTAAACTCACATCTGTCAACACCTCATATCTTGGCTCAAGCGGTTGTTTCATCCTAATGTATTTTAAAGTTCTACAAATCAAAACATTCCGACCTACATCATTTCTGTTTATTAAATCATGCCCTGCAGACACTTCTCATCTATAACGAGTTAATGTTGTGTAACTCAAATCTCTTTCAAATTGTTGTGTCAAAAAGTTTGCTTCCTCTGCCACAGGCACGTCTACAGGATTCAAATTCTGTTATAGGTAGCAATGAATGCAAACTGACCATATTCCTTTGTATCAACGTATTGTTTCTTGTGCCCGATTCCTCAAGTAGGTCCGTAGGCCCTCTCAAAAGGCTTTTCAATCCTCCAGATTTCCCTATACCCTCCAAAAATCTGGGTTCAACACCTTACTCACTATTAAAGAATGCTCCTGACCCTCCTCATTGGAAAGTAGACATTCTCTTGTCTTTATCAAAAAAGGAATTTTGTAAGCTAACTCCAAACTGTAGGAAATCACGCCTGAGATGTCCAAATGGGAGTCACCAAAACTGACTGATATCTCTCCTGTCTCACCTCAATAGGACTCTCTGTATAATTGCAAATGGAGGAAACAGATAATTACCTCCTCCTATCCACTTTTGCTGAAAACCATCTACTGCAGTCGCCCCCAGTTCTGGTAACCAACTTCAATAATTCCTCGCCTGAGCAGTCAACCTGCTTGGAAACAGATCCAGTTACACTAGACCCAACTTTTTTCTATTTTCTTGAATTGCCTCAACCTTGTTCCTCCTAAGCAATGTATGCATGAGGCAGCCGAAACAATGTCTATACGCATAAGCACTGCTCCTTCTTTCCAAACATTTTCGAAATTCTTCAATAGATATAGCCCTGCTGTCAGTTCCAGACAATTTATATGTTAATTCTTCTCCAAGCCTGATCAACAACCACCTCTCTCTTTATTGTCTAGTTGTGCACCCCATCCGTACAGACTTGCATCCGTCTCTATGACACAATCCGGAGCACAAACTAAAATAACTTTTCCGTTCCAAAATTGGATTGAGGATAATAATATCCTCTCAGACCTTCAGGTGGGATTCAGGGCCTCCACAAGTACCACTGACCAAGTTTTTAGGTTTCTCCTATTAATTTGGAAGGAAGTGACCATCAGAGGTGGCCACCTGTATGTTGTATTTGTGGATCTATAAACGGCCTTCGACTCGATAGATCGCACCCAACTTTGGCTAGCCCTGGGCGAACTAGGTCTCCCAGCCTATATACTTAATATCCTGATCCGCTTACACCACGATACATATGCAAAGGTCAGGTGGAACACTGATGGTAGTCGGACAAAAGATATATCAGTACGGAAAGATGTACGCCAAGGATGTGTCCTTGCCCCAACTCTATTTTGCCTCTACATTAATGGTTTAATAGAAGAATTGTACAATTGTGGCGGTGATCCCCCAAGATTAGCAGGCAGTTCAGTGCCCTGTCTGCTTTTCATCGACGACACTTTACTGATTGCCAGAACACCCAGAGGGATCCAGAACCTTTTGAACAAATTTGATAAAGTATGTAGGGAGAAGGGGTTAGAAATAAATTGTTCCAAGACAAAATACATGACATTCAATCCCTACAAATCAAATAAGAGTAAACTCATGCTGGGCGCACAAGCACTGGAGCAGGTCAAGTATTTTGACTCCCTGGGTGTACGTATTAGTAATAGGTTGGTTTGGAAACCTCAAATTATGAAGAGCACTCTGACCCTCCAACATGCTGATTGTGCAATAGTACGGAGGGCCAGGGTGTCCCCATACCGCCCGGTTATGCCCATCTTGGAACTTCATAGGGCCAAAGGTCTATGAGCAGCCCTCTATGGGGCAGAGTTATGGGGGCTGGAAAATTTAAAAGACGTAATCCTAGTAGATAACAAATTTATCAGGACGATTCTGAATCTACCTGTGGGCGCCTCCCTTCTGTCGCTAAGACTTGATCTTGGCTTAAAACCTATAGACTTTTTTGATATTCTTAGGGCACTCCTGTTTTGGATCAGAATCTGGAACAGTAACACACAGGTCCTGTTGAAGGAGGCTCTGGAAGAACTGATTGCTTTGCACAAACAATCAGGCCGCATTAAATGGTTTAAAAAAATCAAGGAATGGTTTCTGGAACTAGGACTGGGCTGTATCTGGGAGGACCCGGGGTCCATTTCAAAATCGATGGTTCCTCTTCTTAAAAAAAGGTTCTGGGAGTTTATGGATTACCAAAGTTTAGAAGGCATTGCACATGGCACTTTAACCGCTATGTTTTTAAACTGTAAAGGTGGGTTTGGCTTTGAAACATTTATGGATGACATCGAACACCCACAGGCAAAAGCTCTGTACATTCAAGTTAGACTTGGGGCTCTACCTCTAAATTCAAGAAGCGCCTGGGAAAATGCACCATTGTGCCTTACTTGTCACACCCGATCAGAGACCCTCGATCATTTTCTCTTCTGCTGTCCCACCTACGCCGGCTACAGGAAAACCTGGATAACTCCAGTCTGTCGTCTACTGTCGTTTACATGTCCCAGTGAAGCATTGAGTATCTTTAGATCTGACACCACTAGGTGGCTTGTATTTGCAAGATCGAGATTTTTGCTGTATGCTCGGAGGAAAAGGTCAAAATTGTCCAAAGGTGTTCTTGAAAATATGACCGGTTAATACATATCAATATAGTTCCTGGGAATGGAATCATGTATTTTATATATTCTCTCTCGGTGCTGCTACAGTCTGTTTTTTATATGACTTTTATGGAATATTGTATTTTAACTTTTATATATAACTTTCCCGTTCCATGCTTCTGAATTGTCTAGCTACCATTGTAACTCCTCTCTTGCTTCCAAGGTAAAACTCACTCCATCTCCATACCATAAACACTTTCGCAAAGCTCCACACTTAAAAAGCTGATAGTTTAATGGACCTGGACAAATGGCTAGAACCGAAGGCCAATCATTCTTGCAAAATCTCTCAAAGATAAACTCTCTATTGTCAACACAAGTCTTATTTCTTTCTGTGAAAAACTGGGTTAATGGTTGAGTGGGGTGGAACCCTGCTCAAGCAACAGCCATGGTTTCTGTAAGGGTGAAGCCCTTTAATTCACTAAAATAACCTGTGCTCGATCCTCTGGTAGCTTGGCACTAAAGAAGACAGGCTTAACTTAGAGCCAATGTGTAAAGTATTTATGCAGCACACAACCAGTAATAACATGAAAATATAACACAAGAAAAATTCCAAACCAATTTATAAAAACAGAATGAATGTTAATAAAATATTTTACACCAAAATGACAAAAATCAAATTAGTTGAAGAGGAGATATGCAATTTTAAATATGTCAGTAAAAATAGTACCTGAAAAAACAAAGCGACAACTTTGGTTATCTGGTTGTGCTAGACAGGGACAAAGTCACAAGTTCAGGCTGACCGAGATGGAGCCAGATACAGGGACCAAGTTAGTCCTGCTGAACAAGGTACATTAAATCCGAGTTGTGGAGCGTTGTGAAGTTTCTCATCAAGAATACATCATGCAGCTGTGGTTCTGAGGAGCTGTGGGCTGCAATGTAAGGTCCTACATCGAGGATGCGTTTTGCAGTGGCAGTTCCGTTGAGAGGCTGCAAGGTAATATATCACGCTGCATCGGTTCTGCTAGGAAAATAGCTGTGCTGACAGAGCACCTTCAGGCCCAATTCCAAGTGTCCAGGACTGGGGTGACATCACTTGAGGTGTTAGGACTCACAGCAGACAGAGTCTAGGTGCAAGGTTCAAGATGGTTGAATCTTTTTATATCCAAGAGGCTCTGCTCAGGAGGCCAGCTAACTAGTCCTTAGAGCTACTCTAGTGGTCCTGGGTTCAACATGCAAGTCCAGATCTGCTCACTCAGGCAACAGGGTGGCAGCACAGCAGAGTTTCAGAGCAGCAGAGTAGCATTTTTTCAGCATAGCAGCACAACACTCCTTCTTCTGAGTCTTCCACAGGTTCAGAGTGTGTACTGCGGAGTAGGTCTGAGGGTCCTAGTTTTTACCGGGTTCCTTCTTTGAAGTATGAAAATCTCCTAGAGATTTCCTTTAAAGAGCTTGGAATTTCCTGTCTCCCTGCCCTGACTTTAGCGGCTGCCGGTGAAATGGGCTGGCATGAGGTTTTTTGTGTGAAGGCCTATTGACTTGTATGTGGGGCTGTGTCCAGCTCTGCCCCCATCCTGCCAGTGATGGCGCATCCAGGCACACCTAATCCCTCTATTGTGTGAGTGTCGGGGAGGAAAGCATTCTAAAAGTGTAATTTCCAAAATTGTGACTTAAAATCCAACTTTCTCCTTAAAGATATTTTAAATTAAAATTTCTCAGGCACTAAACATGAATTTCTTACATGCTCCAAATCAAACGTTAGCACTTATCAAATGTAAGAAGCCACCCCAATGTTATTCGACCAGAGAGGAAGCCCTCACAGTAATGAAAACCCCATTTAGGGGTTTTTCACTACCAGGCCATGTAAAACTTAAAAGTGCATGTGCAAACTTTTAATTACAATGCACTCTGCATTATGGGCTGCTTAGGGCTTACCTTAGAGGTAACTTATCTGTATTAAAAGAGGAGCGTAATGCTTGGCAAGGAAACTATTTTTCCAAGTTGAACCAGCATTTTAAAACTGGATACAAGCTGCAATGGCAGACCTGGAACATGTTTTAAAGAGTTACCTATGTGGATGACACAATAAGTGCTGCAGGCCAACTAGGAACCTTTAATTTACTGGTCCTGTGTATATATATATTTTACTATTTTACTAGTGACTTATATGTACATTTAATATGCCAATCATGTGTAAGCCAATTTTACCATGTTTTAGGGAGTGAGCACATGCACTTCAGCACTAGCTAGCAGTGGTAAAGTGCACCGAGTCCTAAAGCCGCAAAACAAAATGTAAAGAAAGAGCAGTGTGAAGGCAAAAACGTTAGGGAGAGGGGGTGATTCAGCTATATTCTTCGAAGAAGGAGAGCATCCTAGAGTTGTTGGCAGAGGTAACCTCAAGTCTTCAATCACCAACAGGAAGGTCCAGTGACATGCCACGACATGTGAAACTGATAGCAGTGCTGCACATGTTGGGCTCTGCCTCTATTCAGAAGAGATCTGCAATGTTGGCTGGAATATCACAGCAGGCATTTTCTTCATTTTTGCCATCTGTCCTGATGCGATTATCCAGCTAACTCCACATTATCTTGTGTTCTCTGAAAACCAGCCAACAATAATTCACCTCGAAACAAGGATTTTAAAAGATTGTGGATTTCCCTTATGTCCATGGAGCACTTGATGGAACCTTGTGCAATCGGGGCCACCTGCTGCTACTGCACACATTTTCTGTAATGAGAAACGTAACTATTCCATGAATGTACAGGCAATAGTTAACCATCAAGGAGTATTCATTAATGTGGTAGTTAAATACCCAGGAAGAGCTCATGACTCTTACATTTTCAGACACTGTAACCATACCCACTGTAACCACAGTGGAACATATGGAAATTGACTTTTCATTGGTAAGTCTAAATGTTTGCCTATTTATTTTTATGTGGATTGGTAAATGACCAAATAGAGGATCAATAAAATGTTCCATTACCCCCCAGTGGCTGTAATGAAATCAAAAAGATAAACCTTTGTGAGACATTGGTGGCTATATGTACTGGTATATCACACAGTGCAGGGAACCAAGCAAAGTTGAAATATTGTGTTGTGTGAATGGTAGAGAGTAGACCTGATATATGTCAGATAAAATTGACCTTTTCTACTCAGTGTTTATGCTGAGGTAGTGTGTGGAGCCTAGCACCAATACACCCACACTTGCACTGTTTTGCTAGGGTGTCTGCATTACTTGAGGGATAGTTTTAGTCCAGGAACTGACCCCTCCCAACGAAAAGTATAATCTTAGAGGCTTAATCATCTTTCCACGTGTGCTGCACAATGCAGTGCATATTGACTGTGGAACAAAAAAGCACAAAAACATATGTATGAATTTGTCATGGCTGGGTTTGGGATGAACACCATGTAGATACATATCTATGTTTACTAACTGTATAAAATCTACCAATCCTCAACAATACATGGATGTATGCATGGGAATAGCAATGATCCCTCCATGAAATGGCTCCTGCTTTCAAATGTAAAGGAACACAGTGCCAGCAGTGGCCTTGACTTACGTTTATGTGCAAAGGCACGCAAGTCCATGAAAAACTGGCCTTTGCAACCCAAATGAATATAAAGTTAGCCTTTGTGTTGTGTTGTCCTTGTCTCACATATCGTGATGCAATAACGATGCAAATGCGACATAACTTGGTCCCTCTGTGTGGGCTCTGTGTTGATAATGAGCAACAAATCAAGTTTGAATGGAGGCATTAGATGCGTTCATAATGTTGGTCATTCAGGCAAAGAAGTATGGAAGATCAAGAGATGCATACTCAACAGTGCAAATAAACATCCTTAACAGCCATATGTGGTTACCTTCCACTCTTCTACAGTACAAACAGACAACCTTAAATAGGATACCCTTTAAAAATTATATATTGTGGTCAAGTATTCAAAAAGTTTCAGCAATGCAACATGCATATGAAAGTTGGCAACTACTCTTAATATGCATTTCTTCCTCTCTCATCAGGTGATCAAGGTTATGGGCCGTGAGCATGGCTGATGACCCCGTTCAGTCCAACACAGACTGAGCAACAAAAAAACGCACAATGCCGTGTTGAGGAAAACTAGAAATGTGGTGGAAAGGACTTTTGGGGTGATCAAATCAAGATTCAGATGTTTGGATCAGTCTGGTGTACAAGCCTATTCACAACACTAATGATTTGTAAAATAATTTCGCTTTGTGTCTGTGTCAGATCAAAATTGGAACGGTACTCACCATGTCCACCACTACTGAGGCAGATGAAGATGTGGACTCACAAGTGATAGAAAACTCAGAGGTAGGCTGCACAAGCTCAAATAGTAGGTGCAGAATGTTTACTATAGTTGAAAAGCGCATGACTTCTTTTTGTATATGTAGATGTACATGTTTCTGGTAAAAAAAGTTTTTTTACTTTAAATCAAGTTGTGTACAATAAATAATTAAATCTGCAAATGTTGTTGTGTAAAACACACAGTTACACATAACTAAATTAAATCATACATCTGGATATGTAAAGTAGTGAAGCCTTACATTTGTAAAGTTTGTGTACTACATCTTCTGTCAAAGATAGATGTACAATGTGTGGATGTATCATGTTTAATGACTAGTGTCATGTATGGAGCATGAAGATATTTATGTTGTACTTAAAACACACGCTAAAAATCCATCCGAGTAGTGTGGCTGATGTTGTCTGATAGTGTTAAGCTCCACATTGGCAGTATTTGAGACTAACCCAGAGTTCATGATACTTGCACAATGTGAATAACAACAATAAAGGGGAACAGAAGATGTGTGGTGGGGTCATAACTCCTGTTTAAAACGTAATCTGATAGGTATAGGAATTATAATTTATATATAAATATAAATATCTTAAGTAAATTTCCTTTGCCTTGGACTCTTATGGGTATATTGTCATGTGAAAAGTAGATAAATATTATCAGTCAATAAATGTGTGCAGTCTAACACATTACAACATATACCTATGTAGGAAGACATGATAAATCACATTCACAAAGGTAAACTCAGACGAAATTCTAACTTTACAACTTTCAGTATTCTCAAAGGGCATTTACGAGTCGTAAAGTTGGACTTTTGTTAAAGTGTAACTTAAGTTTTGGTCTTGAGTCTAACTGAGACCAAAACTTAAGTTAACCTGAGACAAAAGTCTAACTTTACCACTCGTAAATGCCCTTTGTGAATACCAAAATTCGTAAAGTTAGACTTTCATCTCCGTTGACCTTTATGAATCAGGCCCTGTGTGTCTATGTGTTGTGTATTCCTGAAAACAAATACTGTGCCTGCATGGTGCTAACTTAGTTCATCTGTAGCTGGGAATGCCTTCAATTGTAGGATAATGGGTGTATCAATGCATCCACACATCTACTTCTCCACATTCATAGAGTCACATCACATAGCTTAGGATGTAAATTGGTTTTAGTGGACTTGTTAGGATAAATATGGGAAACCTTGTATACAGGGGTAGACTACATCGATTCAGGTGACCGGCGCTGGTCGAGGGTCACTATGTGTGAATGTTCTTGAGTGATTGAATTCTATCGATCCTTTAGAAAGGCAGCCTATTTCTGGTTTTGATGATTGTGTGAGCGAATGCGTATGGAGAAATTGTGATAGAGGGTGAACCGCAGCGAGAAGGAAAAGGTGACGTCAGAGTGTGCTGCGCTGTAATAATTCAGTTGGTGTAACGCCGCACTGGGATTGGTTGGTGATCATCAGGAAGTTGAATTGAGGAAATCTTGTGGAGGGGAAGTTAAAATTCGATTTAACCATGCGATGTTTTAAGGTATTATGGGATCTCTGCAGAGGAGATAGGTGAGCTGTCACTCGAGTGGGTGAAGAAGCACCGCCCGAGGATACACCGGCACATTATATGGCAATGAACATTGGGCTCCATACTATAGTTTGGCTTCAAAATTAGCCTCAAAATCACTGAAAAGGAGGGAGATTTGGCTTTTCCATATTATGGTTCATTTCAATTAGAGGTGCTATATCAGTTGAGGTGAGTGGTGTCTTCATTACGGCCTCCACTTAGACCAACACAGTATGAGGCATTAAATGCTTGGATGCAAGTAGCTCAGGCAAAGAACAAGGAAATATGTCAGGGGAAGATGAGGACGGCAATGAAAGCATATCAGAATTCATGATGGGGTGCACAGTTAAAGAGGTGGAGAGTAGACACCATTGAGGAAGAGAGATTGTATCCATTACTGGTGAAAGAGGGAGATGTTTGGAGTAGGAATGGAGACGGATATGACGGGAATTATACCGATGAAAGTTTGTTGAACAGACTCTTTGCGGAGCGTCCTCCACCATATAATCCACATTCGGAAGAAGGAAGGCAAAAACTGGCGAATGCGGCAAGTATGGAAAGAATGATACTGTCATGAACAGGCCCTAGCGCAGGAGTAGTGGGGAAGATTTTGACAGGAGAGGAAGGGACTGGGATACCAGTACTTGTAGGTGCAGAATCAAGTGGAGTCAGCGCAACTATGCAGATACCGGAAGCCCTTGCAGAACCAGTCACCATCGGACCTGTAGTCTCTGTGAATGAACCAGGTTTAGTGGAAAACACTAGTCAACAGCAGTCAGGGTTGGGAGAAAGGGTCAACTCACGGGGAATGTGACGATGAATGGAAACAGTCCATTTTTGGTGCTTGTAGAAGATAGTACCCAGTTGCCAACTGCAGATCCTTCAAGAGTGCGTGTGGGGTCGAGTACTATATGATCTGTGTCATTGGAGAATTTGGATTCAGATTTAAGAATATGGGAAGCTTCAGTTAGGGACCCAGGGTAAGGATACCAGAGATAGGCGTAGATGAGAGAGCTTCTGGAAATCAGCATGTCGTGCAGACCCTAACGCCAGAAAATCAAAAGAGGAATTGGAGCGAAGGAGAAGGACAGGGTAGCATGTCGAGTCAAGGTTCGATCAAGACTGCAGTAAAGGTGAAATAGCTAGACATAATGAGATTGAAAGCTGAAGTGGAGGAAATAATCAGTGGGAATTTGCGTTTGGAAAGGATAGAGCTGTATGAACATGATGAGTTATTGTTCGTGGCAAAGGATGTCACTCGTAAAGCAAGGCGAGCACATGAGAAATTGACAGAATTGGCCCAAACATATGATGTGGATTTGTCCAAAACGAAAATGTTACAGGGGAACCATAGGTGGAATTCTAGTGATCAGGAATTCAAAGAGAAAAGAGTCACAGGTTTGAAAATGCACATTTGGGAGCTGGTCATAGGGATACGTGCATGGAGCATGCTTGACAAATGGGAGGAAAGATGGTCAAAGAAAAAGAGCGTGAAGAAGGTGATAGGTGAAACGTCGCCTCCAGGAGCTGCGGCTTACTGATTGTGAGAGGTACCAAGTGGAAGGTATGTGCATGTGCCTTGGAGCAGGGGTGACTTAGAAATATTCACAAATGATTTTCCTCGGCTGAGGGAGAAACCTGCTGAATGGTATAAGCAAGTCTATCACTTTGTAAATATTTCAAAGGTGTTGCGGATCAATTTGAACACATTATTCGATGTGGTTCCCAGTGACTTATGGTCTTCTTGTAAAGTTGCTATTGATTGGCATTCTACTGAATCAGAAAGAGATCCCATAACTCATGGCCCTTCACTTTTGCTCATGAAACAATTCAAACAGTTAATTACATGGTTACAGTCTAAGATCGCTCCACAAGATATCGATTGGGTCAAGATCAATGTTCCCTCTAATTTATTTCCTCTGTGTGCGGCAGTGGAGGGTCTCTGTGCGCTGCAACCATGGCTACGTGCGCCAGGAACTAGACCATGCGTGTGTGCAGCGCCAAATATCACTAAACATTTACTTAAAAAAGTGAAAAGATGGTGCATTTCCACACATACAGCGCCACATGAAGGGTCTTAAAGGAGGTTTGCAAATTGGATAAACACGCCATGACATGAATTGGTTACACAGACATGTACACTTCAGGTTTAGAAAAGCACAAGACGCCAACGGTGGTACCATCATAAGATTTTACTAAAGAAACGCCATCTTTCTCTGCTCCGTTCTGCCATAACCCTGATTGTTCACTGCTGTATTCATGTTAATCACAGCCCCTTCATGAGTACACGCTGTGTTTTTAAACTTGCTGTACTATTTTGAGCTAAGCGCAGTGCGGGGCAGATTGTGTGCTTTTATTTAAGTATTCATGTTAATCACAGCTCGTGAAGGGGCTGTGATTAACCCCTCCGATGCGCATGACGGAGCGGTTCTGCCATGCGCGTTGGTAGCGCTGTGCGCATGACGGAACCGCTCCGTGCTGAAGGGGTTAACATGAATACTTAAACTAAAGCACACAATATGCCCCGCACTGTGCGTTACTCAAAAGAGTACAGCAAGTTTAAAAACACGGCGCGCTGGAGGTTACACGAAGATCTCAGTAACAGAAGAATCACATTAAACATAGCTCCATGGGCACTTCGCAGCACTAAGGAGCAACCGACGGGTTCAGCAGTCAATCACGGTGCGATAGATACCGACATTAACAGCATCATTTATGTGCATGCCTGCCAAGTGCCACGCATCAGGCGTGGGACTAATGCATTTCAGTGTGGTGACCCACATCACCGCACTGAAAACGAAAGTCACGCATTTTAGGTAAAGCGGTTGGCTCGGTAGTTAAGCCGTAGCGCTTCTATGCTGAATGAAACTATCGGGGAGCAGTGGTGGTGCCAGCTGATCCCGCCCACCCACAGCGAATCTCGGGTTACACAGGCCAGAGCACCGCTAGGTTACCCGGTGCAGGACAGAGTTTGCAGCTGTAAAGTAAATGCGCACTACACAATTGCAGCAGACATTCAAGCACTGAGAGGAGCAGATCGCTCCTCCTGACACCAGAATTGCACAGCGAGGAAGCCTGTGCCCTGGAGGGTGAAAGGGGTTGTGTCTGGACCGGCCACAATGAGAGAATCTATAGCTAACTTGGCGCTGGACGGGTGGGCTGCCCGGAGCTTCAATGAAGCCTACACTGGCCTCAAGCTTTTTGTCAGCGCTCAAAGGGTAGAGCTGAGACCATGGCGATTTGCCCCCTGAGATGAGGTTGCAGCAATCTCTTTCATTGCTGTTCTGCCACCAGTGCTTTCCAATCTTGAGGTGGCAGGTCAGGTCAGTGTTTTGTCTGTTTGTGAGCTTTTCGAGGTAGGGCTGGACTGGACTGAGGATTTTTCTGAAGAAAAAAAAACCCTGCAGTAAGCTTAAATGGACAGAATCTGACATGCAAAACACGTACATAGCTATGCGGACACCCTGAAATCGTGTTTGCACTGACTTGCTATGCTATATAAAATTGCTTTTGGTGTCACAGTCATGTTGCTCAAATGGGTGTAGTTTCTGATATTTATGTTTCCCGCATTTTCATTGCTTGCAAAGAAAATGTCACTCATAGTCGTTGAAATATCACTCATAATTCCACTAGAATTATAAAAATGTCACACATAGCGATCTGAAACCTTGGCAGCTATGGGTACCTGAACCTTAAACTTGCCTCCTTTTTGGGACATAGGGCTTTACTCAAAAGAGTACAGCAAGTTTAAAAACACAGCGTGTACTTTCAATTTATTCTGAAAGTACACAATGTGTTTGTAAAGTATAAGTGTGAGTATAAGAGGTGTGATGTAAAAATTAGAAATAATTATCTATCTCTATCATATCATTTAAAAGCATACTATGTTTGATATTCTAAATCATGCTTTGTTGCTTGGACTACGATTTGACTGAAAATTCCACTTAATGTTTAGTGTGATGGTTGGTTCCATTTTTCAGAGGCACTTGTGCACCTAAATTCAACTTAGCAGTGCAGATGTGAGAGCCTAGCTGTAATCAGTGGAGCATGATGTATAAGTGAGACAAACACTGAACATTGTATCTGACAGCCCACCCTAAAAAGTGTGTACCACCTGATGCTATCTGCATCCTCTAAACAACAAGGAGAATGAGAACGGTGGAATTTGACTACCCAGTTCCAAATGACCCCCCCTAAGTCCTTTTATTTTTTGCTAGTCATCAATTATGAATCCAAGGTTCAAGCTTTGCATAAGAAAATTCTTTAGAATGGATAAGAGGTGACATGTTTTCTTCTATAAAAAAACCATATTTAAACTTCTGATATAAACTATACGTTTAATTATATTTGTGGGACTAATTTGGTTGGCACAAAACAAATGTGAGAGTTAAACAGAACCATGTTATCCTTGTAGTCTGTCAATTTTCCACCTATTGTAGCAACTGGAAACCCGCTCACTCTTTCAATGTTGCAAGGCCCTACTTACCTTTCTGTATCTCATGAATTTTGTAATTATTTACATTGTCATACAAGAACCCCAGCTGGATGGTTCCTTTGTACATGTAGCCCTCAAAAGTTCCTTTCTAAATTTGATGCATTTTCACATTTAACATCTGGATGTTGTCTTCTCTCCCTTGTCAAAACAATAAGCTCACATTTGGGAAGTGCTCATTGTCATGAGTCCAAAAGCAATTCCTCTGTCCTGTGAGTCCAAACTGGGTTTGTATTTCATATCCCAGCTGGCACAGCATCCATCTAACAATGGACCAGGAGAAACCTACTTTCCGATTTAACAAGCCTGATTAGATTTATCCATGGCCCATGTATGGCATACCGCCTCTTGTGACTCCAAGTATAAATCCTACTTCCTGTGGCACAACAATTCTCATTTGTTAGAAAAGTGCGGTGCGGGGCATTTTGTGCGCTTTAGTTTAAGTATTCATGTTAATCTCAGCTCCTCACGAGCTGTGATTAACATGAATACTTAGACAAAGGCACACAATGTGCCCTGCACCGCGCTTTACTTACAAGAGTACGGCAAGTTTAAAAACACAGCGTGGACTTTCAGAAAGTACACGCTGTGTTTTTAAACTTGCGGTACTCTTGTAAGTAAAGCGCGGTGCGGGACACATTGTGTGTCTTTGTCTAAGTATTCATGTTAATCACGGCCCATCACGAGCTGTGATTAACATGAATACTTAAACTAAAGCGCACAATATGCCCGCACCGGCTTTCCTAACAGCCCCAAGCCAGACAGCCAGCCTTACCTGCACTCCGGAGTCCAAACGCCGCATCCAGGAAGTTTTTCGCGCCGCTCGTGTTTTTAAAGCAGCGGCGCGAACTCTCTTGGGATGTCCGGTGTGTGCGCGCGCTCCACACGGCAGTGCGCGCTAGCAGGAAGAGAGGGAACAGTGGTCAAGATAGATCAAACCACCTAAGAGCCTAAGGAATCAGTACATGCCTACTATGAACGGCTTTTGCAAGCCTTCAAGTAGTACAGCGGATTAGGTACTCTAGACCCTGATGATATTGGACAGTTTGTTTCCAAGTTCATGCTAGGACTGAGGCCAGAGATTAGCGATATGATTCAACAACATTTGATCTGCTGGCAAAACAAGTCAGTGGATGAGATCCCACGGTATGCCAGATATTGTAGCGATCAAGTGGGTTCCAAGCACAGGAGAATGAAGGACAAGTTAACGGTGGTTCAGATGAGAAATGCGGAAACACTAGAACAGGCGCAGACAAATGGGGGAACTTAAGGTCAGAATCATGGGAACAACCAGAAAGGATTCAGAATGCGTCGAACAATACAGGAGAGGGAAAGTGGAAAGATGCAGATCCCAAGCTAGGGGTAGATATCAATGTGCTAAAGAAAACCACTGCTTGTCTTTATTGTCATAAAAATCGGGCATTGGAAGTGTGCGTGTTGAACAAATCCAGCAAATCAGTTGCACAAAGAAGAAATTGTACAGGTGCCTGATGTCATAAACACAGTGACAAGACCTAGATCATTTAATGATGCGGGGGGTCCGAATCAGCTAGTGCGAATACCCCAACCTCCGAGGATCCCACACCATAATCAAGTGTATCACCAAATGCCCTTCATGGAAACTCTGGATGGATTTGATCTGGATCTGTGACAATTACGGTGCCTGAAGGGGGTGGAAGACTGTACCCTTGGAGCAGTCTTAGAGGTAGACCAGAGTGGACCGTAGGTGGAGGCAGATGAAGATAGTCATCACATTACATTCTTGATTGATACTGGTGCTACCCGTTCTACTGTGTGATCCGCAGCGGTCCCAAACCTACCCCTCTCTGGACAATCATTCCAAATTGTAGGATTTGCCAATTGGAGAATGAAAAATCTGTTAACAGAAGAAATACCTATGAAAATAGGAACATTGCAGGATCTACACCAGTTTGTAGTATGCAATTAAAGATCAGTCTGTTTGCTAGGAAGAGATCTCTTGTGTAAGCTGAATTGTACCATCTATTGTATGCCTACGGGAGTAGAACTGCAAACTAATGATGATGACATTGCATTCAAACTGGCGAACCAGAACCACTGTGCAGACATGTTTCCCGTGTTAACCGTGGAGGACATGCCATGTGACCTGAGAGACACTGTCTCTCTTGTGGTTTGGGACTTCACAGGGGAAGAAATAGGACTGATTCGAGGAGTTGAGCCAGTCCGCATACAGGTCAAGCCAAATGCCGAATTTTCTAGAATGCCCCAGTACAACCTGACCCCAGAAACAGTGGCCAGGATTACATCTGTGATGGAGTCCAAGATCGCGCAGGGCATCCTGAAGGATATAATAGGAAATCCGTGCAATTCACCCATAATGGGATTGCAGAAACCTAGTTGTAAATATCGCATTGTCCAGGACTTGAGAAAGGTCAATTCGATTGAGATTCCATGTTGTCCCGTGGTACCAAATCCATCTGTGATCCTATTCCAAATTCCTAGTGAAGCTGAATGGTTCACTGTGATGAACTTATGCCAAGCAATCTTTTTGATATCCTTGCATGAGGAAAGCCAATATTTTTATTTGCTTTTTGGCTGGAGAGATATGTGTTAACATGGTGTCGTATTCCACAAGGGTATACTGAGAGTCCATCCATCTTTAACCAGATCTTGAAAAAGAACCTTGAGAGATTGGTGCTGCCGCAAAGTTCAGTGTTTGTGCAGTAATTCGATGACCTCCTGATTGCTTCAGAGACCGAGGAGGCTTGTAGGGATGATACCATTGCTCTATTGAACCATGTGGCAGAAAATGGACACAAGGTGTCCCCGAGCAAACTTCAGTACTGTTGGCCTGAACTTCAGTATTTGGGTCGTCGCATCGAGAAAGGCAAGAGAAAGGTGTCACCAGACCGCATTGAGGAGATCATGAAAATTAATCCGCCTACCACACAAAAGGAAGTCAGGATGTTTCCGGGAATGGTTGGCTACTGCTGACAATGCATCCCAAACTTCTCATGAAGGCGAAGCCCTTATAGAGATTGACACACAAAGATGAGAGTGATCATGGTACCATGAGATAATGACTTCTTGGCTGCCTTCTTGGAGCTGAGAGAAAGCCTGTGTTGTGCTCCAGCTCTAGGAATGCCTGATTACAGCAAAGCATTTTCATTATTTTGCTGTGAGAGGGAGGGAGTGCTCTTTCTGTACTCACCCAGGTACATGTGGGTGTCCGTAGACCAGTGGTCTACTTTTCAGATACATTAGATCCTGTAGCTTCAGCATTGCCCGGATGTCTCAAACCTGTTGATGCAACTGGTGTCAGCATTGAAAGGTGTAAAAGTATTGTGATGGCTCAGCCTCTTACTGTCTATGTTACACATTCAGTTGAGCTCCTGTTGATGAAAACAAAAACATAGCACCTGACCAACAACAGGCTCCCTAGATATGAGCAAATTCTATTGGCCTCTGAAAATGTCATATTGAAGAGATGCGTTGTGTTAAATCCTGCTACTTTGATGCCTATTCCTAATGTTGAGGAGAAGATTGTGAGGATCATGACTGTTTGGATGTAACTGAAACAAACCAAGATCCAACATTGTCAATGAACCTCTACCTGAAGTCATTTTTATCGATGTTCATGCCTAGGGGACACTGAGGGTTACCTGCGATCGGCTTTTGCTGTTTGTACTATTTCTAGAGTTGTGGAAGCTGCTTGTCTACAGGAGTATACTCCGCACAAGTAGCTGAAATCATTTCCTTGACACGTGCATGCTTTGTTTCTGATCAAATTCGAGGCACCATTTATACGGATAGCCAGTACATTTTCGGTGTGGTTCACGACTTCGTACAGCTATGGTCACAGAGCGGGGTCTTAACGTCATCAGGATCTCCCATCAGAAATGGAGAGTATGTGAGACAACTGTGAGAAGCCTTGCAGCAACCGAAGGAAGGGGCCGTTGTAAAGTGCACTGCTCATGAGAAAGGGGAAGATTTTGTGACGGAAATGAACAGGTACGCAGACGAAGTTGCCTGCTTTTGTGCTATTAATGTTTGCATTTTTAATGGGGACTATTCAGGTGAGAGCACAGAAAGAACCGAACTCGGCATGATGTCAGCCATAGCGGATACCTGGGATGAGGTCAGGCATCTGCAGGGAGAAGTGTCAGACCAAGAAGAAACTGGTTGGATCAAAGCAGGGTGTGAAAAGAGAGATCATGGCATTTGGGTTTCAACTGTTGGTAGAGCAGTGTTACCAGACTGTTTGCTGAATCCTATGGCAAGACAGATTCATTGAGCAGTTCACATTGGGAGAGATGCAATGGTGCAAGTGTTCAAACAAACATGGTTCAACCCAAGGTTTATTGCTTTTGCTGAAGGAGTGTGTCACCGATGTGTTACGTGTCAACAGATGAATGCTGAAAAGAAAACTGTGGTTGCCTTGAGTCACATTGGAAAATCGGGATGTCCTTTTAACCGAATTCAACTGGATTTAATCGAGATGCCTAGGTGTAATGGGTTGAGGTACATTCTAGTTGTAGTGTGCATCTTTTCACATGGATGGAAGCATATCCGAATAGAAGGTGTGATAGCCTTACAGTAGCCAAGTTATTGTTAAGAGAGTTGATAGCACGATTTGGATTTCCGAGTTCATTGGAATAGGATAGAGGAACTCACTTTCACAGCGAGAGACTGAAGCTGTTGTGCACTGCCTTACATGTAGATCAGATATTGCACTGTAGCTACAGGCCGGAGGTGTCAGGCATTATGGAGCAAACCAATGGGACTCTAAAGATGAGAATGGCAAAGGTTTGCTCTTCGACATCTCTGAATTGGCCTGATGCATTGCCTTTGGTGCTGATGAGTTTGTGCAGTATTCCAGATAGTAGAACTGCACTGTCCCCACATGAGATTCTCATGGGGAGGGCAAATTGCTTGCCTGCTGTGCCATCCACAGCATTGCTAAACATCACCGATGATTTGGTCCTTGACTATTGAAAAGGACTGGCTGATGTGGTTCATTCTCTGTTTCACCAGGTTGAAGCTGCAACTGCACTGACCTAGAAGAACCTTTGTTATGACCTGTGCCTGGGGGACTGGGTCCTAGTCAAGAAGCATGTGAGGAAGAACTGTCTTGATGCACGCTGGCGGGATCCTTACCAGGTGATTTTGGTGATGAACACTGCTGTGAAGTGCGGAGGCTTGCCGAACTGGAGTCACACCACCCATAACCGCAGAGTTTCATGACCCTCTGAAGAAACAGCTCTCTCCCTGAAGAGAATCCAGCCGTTGTTGTGTTTCGATTTAGATGCCCATACATAGGTTTCCCTAAACCATGTCCTTATATAGGCACAATTTGCATTGCCCCTATTTGGGCGTGGAATCCCCGTCCTTATTTAGGCATTTTCCATATTATCCAAATACAGGCATGGTCACCTACATCCATCCATCCCACGTCACAACGAGTTCTTAGAAACCAGACCCTTAAGCCATCGGGACTTTCCCTAGCTAGGATTATTGATTTCTCCAAGAACTCATCTATTATGCATGAACTACTATTCCTTAGGGGTTCATCCCTGACGTCTTCCTCTGCCCGACTTTACGTCAATGCTAGCATTCCTAAGTACCTTCCAGGTATAAATATACTTTCCCTTACCATGGCAAACCACTGCACGGCTTGGCACGACTTGACTGCACGGTTCGCCACAGCAAGTTCGGAAGAGACCATATTCCGGCCTGACGCACTGACCAGACGCTGTCATCCCAGAGAATCCAGCTTCCAGTGTTCTGACTCCCTTCGCGGGGTGTTAGAGTTTGAGACCCGGAAAGAGATTCCCACCTCTCTCATTCTAAGGTATGGCATTGACAAGAACCTAGAGGGACTCTTGGCATACAAACTTAGTATATACCATACCATAGAAAACAGCACCTACTCTTACCTCATACTAGACTTCGGTTAGGTACACTGGGGTAGAACTATATAGAAGCATCAGACGAGTATTCACTTTTTAGCCTGCGTTATTTATGTATGTATATATGAATATATGTCATAGCTAGAAGATAATGCTATTACAGTATTATTTCTTCTTACGCTGTGCGTATTATATCTTGCCTACTGTCTAATGATTGTAACAGCTCATATCTCTTACACGAGAAACAAGACTGTTCAATAAATCCCTTTTATTTAAACGCCCGTCTATCTATTTCTGTGTAACTCTGAAGAAACTAAGCATGCACGATTGACTGAGTAAAACTGTTATCTATTGTTTCCACGATTCTGAGACGCGTTCCGATTCTAAGGGAAACAAAGTTGTCATGTTTATGCGGTTGTCAGAAACTAATCCCTTCTTGTTTATTCGAGAAGTTTCTAGTGACCTCTGAGTTAGCTGGCACACAAAAGTAATTAAGTTTAATGTACTCGATAGGAACATACTGACCTTAGTCCTATGCACAAACTATGGTGTATATTATTCCAATGTGCAGAGCCTATAAGGGAAATAGTAACTACACTACACCCTGGTTGCAAGGTCATCAGAGAGGGCATGCCAAGCTGTGGGGGTTCCTGAAGAGGCTGGACACCCACCAGGTCGAGCTGAGGGGGTTCACGCTACAGAAGGCCCAGGTACAGACTCTGAGGGAGACGGTAACGTTGCGAGTGATACAGAGTCAGATCCAGCTGAAGAGACTGGTGTGGAAAGTTGTTGAGTGCTGCAGATGAATACTGAGGTCGCAAGAGAACCGTGGCCTGCGAGACAGAAAAGGCAGAACCTGAGACTTGCACCGGAAAGAGATCTCGCTCCCATATCTGAAACATCCGAGTCTGATCAAAGTGATACAGAACAAGCCCAGGGGAGCTTGAGAAGATCAAGAAGAGTGAGAGTACTGTGCCAGAGATACACTGCCCCGGAGTGGACTTACCTGGTCAAAGATGCCGGCATGAGTGAGATCCGGACAAGTGAGGCGCGGAACCTCAGTGTTGATGATTGAAATTGAACTGTTGGTCCCTGGAGTAGAAGCTAATGGAGTTTTGACACGGACTGTACCAGATCCTCCAAGACTGAGTGACACACAGAGCTTGATTTTGAAAGATCTTATATTTCCAACTTTTGGGTATCAGCCGCCAGCTCAGGAGATTGCAGCATTTCGTGCTGAACTTTTGCAGCGTGTCATTGAGGAAATTGGCTCTGATCTCATAAGCGATGTTAAGTGAACTGTAAATAAAATCTTTTGCTAAAAGAAGATAACCTAGGCCCAAGTGGAAGAAGAATAAAATGAGGGACTTTTCCATAGTAGAAGAAGAAGAAAGAGGGCTAGGGAAATCTTCGAGCTGTGTAAATAATTGTGCCAGAAACTGAGTGAGAACTATTTCCACGACTTCAAGGAACTGTGTAAGAACTTTGTTGTGCAACAGTGAGAGGCAGAGAAAGAGACTTTGCATTGATCCTTTTACAGTCACAATCCGAACTCATTTGAAAATGGAGTCTGGAAATTCGAACTGTAGGCACAAATGTAAAATAGGCACACTTATAGTAGGAGTAAGTCTAGTCATAGCTAAAGTGATTACTGTGTCCGTTATAGGTTCACACGAAGCTGAAGCTGATAGGGTGGGAATACATGAGACGTCCACACCTACCACTTCTAGCACAAAGGAGGATACATTAGAAGCTGACAGTGCTATGATCGATCAGACTAGTCGCCTGTTGCATGTAGATTTGTCTAAAGGTTATTATACATTGAACGCTTATGCAAAGTTGTTGTATAAGTACGTAAACACGATGGATGTGAGAGATTGCTATGTGTGCATTAAATTACCTGTGTCAGTTGAGGAGGGTATCAGATACCATCACCTGCCTCTGACGTATGGTATTACCTGCAATCTGTTGCTTAGCATGTTTTATGGTTAAGGTCATTACTGACACTATTTCTCCAATTATGACGTGCTGCTATCAAAGGTTCCAGCTTACAAGCACCTGAACAAGTATGATTATTACAAGCAAGAAGAGAGAATGGGAAAGTATTTCATACCTACTGTTACATTAGACACAGCTAGACATAATTTGACATGTATGTTGACTGACATAGAAAAGAAATTTGCAGACCAAGTAGAAGATAGACATAGATCATTAGCAGTTAAGTTTAACAATAGTGAAGGAAATTTTGAGTGGACCAAAGAAGAGTTAGCGCACAAGGCTTGGGGAAGTTATGGTCCAATAGCTTTTGATTGGGAACAGCGAGGAAAGCTTTGCATTAGACAGGTACAGACTTATTATGACAAGATATTTGCGGGACAGAGTGTGAGTTATCATATCTTCACAATTGAGGCTACTGCAAAGGAGTTCTTTCAAGAGGCAGTACAAGTGGTGCTGAAAGTGTATTTTGTGTGTGGGAGAAATATGTATGTCCGATTGCCACTGAATTGGTATGGCATATGTTATCTGGTTGTTATGTTTCCTAAGATATACCATGTGGAGGATTTGAAGACTTTGGAAGGGATGCCACCACATAGAGAGAGACGTGGTACCAGTGCAGGGGAAATTGTAGGAGAAGTGTTTGGAGCACTGATAACAAGCTTGAGAGAGATTTTAAATTATGTTAAGATTAGAAGGTTGTCAACTATAGTGAATAAGTTGTCAGTCAATACAGCTCAGTCATTACTAATCATAGCTGGATAAGAGCTATGGCGATGCAAAACTGTCTTGCTTTAGATATATTATTAGCAAAAGAGAGCAGAATCTGTAAAATGCTGAGGGTTCAACAGTGCAGGTGTGGCCTGTGCAGGTAAGAGTGGTGGGGCTAGGTGGGGGGGGGGGGATTCGACAGACAGCCACAAGTGAAAATTAAATAAAGAATTCGTTTTCTCCCATCATCGTCTGTCGAAATCCCCCCCACCCGGCCCCACTGCTCTTACCTGCACGGGCCGCTGCAGCAACAGTGTTGTACTTATATCCTGGACCATAGCGAGGATCTGAGGAAGTAGATAAGTAAACATTACGGAGATACATCATGAGATACATGATTTGGCAACTGAGGGAGTTTGGAGCAAGGTTGGTAAAGGATTTGGGAAAGTTGGAAGTTGTTTTGCAAATCTTGGAAAGGGAAATCTTGGTTATATCTTGAAACCAATAGTAATAGTTGTGGTATGTATAATTTTATTGATGAGAACAGTGAAAGCTTACAAATGGCATCGGTCAAGATAAGTTGAGAATTTCTCTTAGACCGCGAGAGAGGAGACTGGAGAGACTGCAGGACAATCACTATAAGAATCTCAAGAACCTTGAGAAGTTTCGACAGGGAATAAATGTAAGACGCATATCTATTAATATCACAATGTATTATATATAAGTCTCAAACTTAAAATTCATCTATGTACATAAAGTGCACATCCTCATCATGCACATCTGTGCTTTAGGATAAGATGAAGTGTTGGTCAACCCTGAGGCACTAATTTTGCAAATGACTTTTGAAGTGATTAAGCAGAATTACATGGATTTAGTTCTTAATATGATTTTGTTAGTCACATCAACGAATCATTGACAGACACATTGAACAGGTCCAATGAAGTGTATAAGCAAATTATATGTACACTGAGCTCATTCTCTTGAACTGAGATCATTATATTTGCAATTATGGTTAGGTGTGCTACCCTGATACTTTGTCACTATGGGTGAATGACACAAATATTAGATCCTAAATATTGTGTGACATAAATATTGTGACAAAATTATCGTTACTACCAAAATGTCATGTTGTAGAATATTGAATGCAAGAATAGTGTTTTTTTAAATAATTTTGTTTAATAATTATTTTTGTACACTTTATTTTCTGTATATTATTGTTTTAAATTGCATTTGATTTATTTAAGTACTACTAAAATTTTATTTTTTATTTATATGTTTATTTAATCAAGATGTATTAGGGAGGAAACAATGTATATTTTAATTATTGAATTTTTTTATGTGTTTGAGGTTTTTGTCAACAAAAGTTATATTTACTTTACTTTAAATAATATTCTTTCTTTATTTTAATGTGTATTCATATTTGTTGTTGTTAGGGATTTAAACTTTTAATAAAAAGTGATTATGTGTTGCAGTAATGAAATTAAACACTTTCCCTATCGTTCCTTAGATTGGAGTGAGAATAGTAAATCTAACCTCTCTGAAGTCCAACATTTTCCCTACTTTCGGTTAGACTGGTGAGGGAAGAGTAAATTTAACCCCTCAGAAGTCCTACTCTTTCCCTGTCTTTCCCTAGATTGGAGTGGTAATAGACAATAGGGGAAGGTATAGCCATTTTCCTATTTTTGTTTAAAGTGTATTTAAATTCATTATTGTGTTTACTTTTATTTGTTTTCATTTTTTGTCATTGTTGAAGTATATTTGAATTTTGTAATATTTTACTTAAATAAGTTGCATTTACATTTCTTTTTATATTCATTTTATTTATTTGTTAATTGTTATAAATGTTTTTGTTAGTATGAGTTTTCGATGTGTATTTTTTATATATCAATCAAGCTTTATTTCGACATGTAATGTCATAAAAGCACAATACTTTTAAAAAACACGAATACATAAGAAAACAGTACATTTAAAACATGTCGTAAAAGAGATCTAAAATACATTGTGAACAATAAATATTTTTTTTTTAAAAATTAAACTTAACAGCTTTGGTATAAAAAGAGAAATTATCTGGGACAAGTCAACCTCTGCCTAATCAACCATGCCCATCCTAAGAATTTTGCCACTCCACAAATTATAGTGGTATTCGTTGTAGAATTGAGAATTCTCAGGGCAATAGAGCTGTCCCTAGTCCCAAGCAACAGGCAGACAGGCCTAAGCCACTTCGTTCTTGGGGATGCATAGGCTGGACAGACAAAGAGAAAGTGAGAGGTATTTTCGGCAACACCTAAACAGGAAGGGCAATCGGGGAGCGTTTTGTGCGGAGGATTCCACTTGCTGGTACAATCGCGGAGGGGAAGGGTCCCGAATCTAAACTGGATAAAGAGCGTCCTGTCTCTGGGCTTAGAAATAAAGTCCAGATATGGTTCTAAGAAAGGAAGAAGCTTATGTTGATAAAATGACTCTGTAAGCCTACCATGGTTAGGGTCGCTGAGAATCCGGGCATCGATCCACGCCCAATATGCTTTCTTAACTGTATCCTTAGACAACGGTATCCCCGGAACAAAGTCAGATGCGAGACCTATTGCGACCAGGAGCTTCTTGATTTTTGTCAGCCACTCGATCTTGTAAGCTCCCGGTAGGTTCATGACCTCCCTGAGACCATCAGCGTAATTAGAGAGCTCAGGGGTACGCCACAACCGCGCCCAGTGTAACAAAGGACGAAGGGTGGCTAGGTCTCTGATGGAG
The DNA here is from genome assembly GCF_964204655.1 of Triturus cristatus. Taxonomy (NCBI): domain Eukaryota; kingdom Metazoa; phylum Chordata; class Amphibia; order Caudata; family Salamandridae; genus Triturus; species Triturus cristatus. The sequence continues at coordinate 956,183,685 of NC_140580.1, forward strand.
CGCCTTCCGAGATCACTTAATAGAGGACCAGTCGGTGTGCCCCTCGGGAGTGATAGAAGGTCTCTAAAAAATTTGTTCTCGTTGGATACTAGGGTGTCTACGCAGCAAAAGCCCCATAGCTCTGCGCCGTATAGGGCGCTACCTATCGCCTTTGCAGCATAGATATCCAAAGCTGGTGCGATGGGTTTGGTGGTGGAGGCACGAAATTCCTTCCCCAGGCTACCTGTGACCCGCCTATGATTAAGTGTCATTTTGTCAATATGGGGCTGCCACTTAAGCCTATCAGTAATCCTAATCCCCAAGTAGTCAAACTCCTTAACTCGCTCAAGTGGTTTGCCATCTAGGGTAAGGGTAGACCGGAAGGATCTGGTAGGGTTGAAGTAGAGGAGTTTGGTTTTGGAGGTGTTGATGACAAGGCCTCTTAGCTCACAGAACATAAGGAAGCGATCTAAAAGCTTCTGTAGTCCTGCAGGTGTTTTTGAAATTAGAAGAGTGTCGTCCGCAAAAAGAAGGGCAGGGACTTTGACACCCGCCAATGTGGGGACGTCAGCTTCAATTTCGAGCAAGTAAGAGACTACGCCATTCACAAAAAGGGTGAAGAGCGTAGGGGCCAACACACAACCTTGGCGAACCCCTCTATTAACCGGGATCTTATCGGTTTTCTGGTCCTGAGTTCCCCATCGAATGCGTGCATAATTGTTGGTATGCATCCGGATGAGAAAATTCAGGATGTAAGTGGGGATTCCCAATTCCTCCAGAATCAGCCACAAGCGATCACGAGGGACCAAGTCAAATGCGGTCTTGAGATCTATAAACGCCAAATATAAGGCGCCCTTCCCAATAGTGACCACCTTCCAATATAATAGCACCAGCCTAAACACTTGATCAATTGTGCTAGTACAGGCCCTGAAGCCTGCTTGGAACTGCGTCATAATGCCTTTTTCATCTACCCAGGAGTGGATTCTCTCTTCAGGAGGACCCTCCCGACCAGCTTCTGTCCAGTATCTATTAAGCTGATTGGGCGATAGTTCGCTGGATCACTCCTTGAGCCCTTTTTAAAGATGGGAATTACTTCCGCCCCCTTCCAAGAATCGGGCACCGGGGAGCCGTCCAGGAGATTATTAATAAAGATTGCAAAATACGTAGCCCATCCGTCAGTATTTGCCTTAAAAAGGTCACCCGGAATGCCATCTGGCCCTGGGGCCTTTCCAGAAACAATTTTGTTAATGGCAGTCACTACCTCTTTCTTCTTGATCCTATCAAATGGAGATTGTTCAGTGGGAGAGGCTATGGACCTCTGATAGGTGCCCTGCTCCTCCTCAGGTCCCGCCCCTACATAGAGGTTCCTAAAGTGGTCAAACCATTCCCTGTCCGTAATATGGTTGGGGATTTTATCCTGGTCATACATGGAAGATTTTCTCAAGGTGGACCAGAAGAGCTCGCCGTTTTTAGAATGGCTTGCAGATTTTAGGGCATCCCAACGCTGGTCATCCCAGTCTTTTCTCGCAGTAACAAGTGCCCGTCTATAAGACTGCCTTGCTTCCCTGACCGCACCTGGAATATTAGATTTAATTGCAGCGATCAGGGTATTTTTTTTAAGTCTGCAGTCCTTGTTGAACCATTCATTTTCTGACTTAGGTACAGGTGTTTTATTTTTCCTATGGTCAAGGAACAAGGTACCAATCGAAGCAATGGTATCCTAGAAGATTTTGGTATAGCCAGGCATATCAATCGAAGCCATGGAGAGCCTGGCAGTATATTCAACAAGGATTCTACTCAGGGCAGCAAGTTTTGTATTAGACAGAACATATTTAGACCATCTTAGGAATCTGTTGCAGTTAGAGGGATAGAGCATCTTAGTAATCATCTGGGATCCATGTGGAGGAGTTTGCTCTTGACTAAGGCAAAAATCTCTCATGCTGAGCGACAACGGGTTGTGATCGCTACAGGTTGAGGGAGTTATTATCATATCAGCAACAGATTTCCAGCCTCTTCTATCAATCAGAATGTAGTCGATTCTGCTTTGGCAGGCGACCCTATTGAAGGTGTTAGCACCCCCCAGGTCGGAGGCTGTACGCCCATTTGCAGCTCTTAGACCAAATTCTAAGGCCAATGCATTTAGCTGAATCACAACCGGGGACCATCTCTTTACAGGGTTGAGCGATAATAAAGGAATGCCCCATCTAGCATCATCGTCGTGAGTTCCCAAAATATCATCAATGGCCAGTGGTTCAAAAGAACAGTTGAGATCACCAGCCACTAATAAGAGAGAATCAGGAGGGCAGGTAGAGAGCATACCTGAAAGTGATGTGATAATGGGGGACTTAGCACCCCCATGTGTACCACGAGCATAGACATTAAAGACTTCCCACGAATGGCCATTCTTTAGACCCTTTGTGGAAATATGAATTTTTATGGTCAATTGTGTCCCCTATCTTAGACCCCAACGGCTCCATGTACATGCTATAAGTACATGTATGTTCCCTCCAGTTCCAGCCATGAAGACGCAAATACATGTGCGTCCAACGTCAACATGCCCTCTTTCAGATCCGCCATGAATGGGTCGAATATTCCATTCCTAAGTATGAAAGGCCACCGACTTTATGTGGTTCACTTTTCTAGTTTTATAGTTCGGGCGAGTAGGCCCTGAATTCTGCCATCAAGCCTTTTTCTGCTTCTGCCTCTGAAATACTCCAGCTTGGACCTGCATCCGTGTCCATGAACTTTGTCTTACTCCCTGCGCGGCTAACGGTGCCTGACGCGGCCTGTTGCCTGCCAAAAACTGTATTCAGCCTTCAAGTTATCTGCTCCGCTCCTCATCCAATGCATTCCTGTCTAGTAGTTTAGGTAAACATCCCTCCAGCTACCGAGCAAAAGGCTCGGCCTCGCTATCTCTATGCAAGTAATTCATAGCTCCTGTTACCATGGAGGATTCCTGCCCCCTCGCATCTCATGTAGACACATAGACGCTTGTACATGCACTAACAGTCAGTATAGAATAGATTCCGTCCGAGAGACCTTTCCTTTTGGATATACCAGTTCCTTAAACAAAGATATTAGATACAAATTGGGATTAGGTTGACCTGACCCCCCAGACTTCTGTCTCCACATGTAGAGCTAAATGTCAATTCCCCTTCACCCTCTAGTTGCACGTCAATCACACGTCATACGGCTGCGCGCGCATCTTTGCCAAATATTTCTGCTGACACTGCAGGATTCTCTTATGGATCCACCCACTTGTGACACCATTTTAAATGACGTTTCTAGCATACGCCTGTATTACGCCTATTTTTCATTACGTATGTGTATTCTTATCTGTATTATCAGCTGTTACGCCTCCTGCATCTGTCTTAATGCAATGCTTTTCATATAAATATTGTTACTTGTCAATAATGTATTGCTGATCCCTTCCTGAACCTTCGTGGTGATGGAATATGATTGCCTGGTTCGAACTATAATTCCTTTGTAAGGAATAAAGTCCTTTTTAGAACCTCTAATACCACGGATTCTGCCTCTTATTTTGACTGAGTTATTCTTACTAGACTTTACCGCATAAAAAATAGTACAGGTAATTTAAATATTTACCACATAAATTGGCGCCCGAATAGGGACACTTTCTCATCTCACGCGCCGGAGGTGCGTTGCAGGCCCGGTCTCCTGCCACAACTGGACGGACAAAAACGCGTACCCGCAGGATTTCCTGTATCTCCCTCCGGCCAAGCGGGGGTGACTGAGGCTGCGATCAACACCCAGACGAGGCGGTGAGAAGTGCGAAGTATCCCAACCAGAGCCTAGCTGAGAGAGCAAGATCCGAGGTATACAGAGGCCCACCAGGTTCCGAAGTTCCGAGTCGAGTCGAGTCCAGTCCGGTCCAGTTCAGTTCAGTTCCGAGGCCTTCCGTTCCGTGCTACCCGGTGAGTACCGTTGCTGGGGAGGCAGTTAGACGTGCACATTAATTTGTGCCGGTCCTGACGGGTTTGGGTACACAGATCCGGTCTGCACTGTTTTAGCAGTGTATCTGTACTGTTTAGCAGTATATCCAGTATGTTCATGTATATAATTCAATATTATCTAGTATTAGTATTATGTCAGTAACTAGTTTTCTTCTAATTATTAAATGTTCGTTAAAAATTAAATGTTAATGTTAAATGTTTTATTGTGTTCAAAAATTGTGGTATGAATGAGTGTTTATTATTGTGTTTATTGTATTCATTGTGTTCAAGTCCGGTTCAAGTAAGAATCAAGTAACAAGGTTTAAGATGCCGTTCTTTTCAAAATTAAGACAGATCAAAACTAGAAAAGGAGTACTCGAAGAAGCTGTTCCCATTCCACCTAGGGACACTCCAGGGTATTTTATGTATCATAAACATGGTCTAGATGCCGTATTATATCTTGATTTATGGGTGGACTACACCAAGGATCTAGCAGAAAGTCAGAGGTGGCCCGCAGCTGGGACATGGGATGCAGATTGCATCATGAGAGTAGAAGAAGAATTATGGAAAAAGAAAGCCAGACAGTCACAGAAAGATGCTATTGAGTTATGGCGTAAAGAATCGCATAGGCGCACAGAGAAAGCGCTCAGACTGGAAGAGAAAAGTAGAGAGAACTCAAATAGAGCCCGAGAAAACGTATTAGTTGAGGAAGGTATTCGAGTAAAAACAGAACAAGTAGACAGACAACGAAACACTCTTATGAATGGTATGTATCCTCTTTTGGCCGAAGGTTTACCTAAGGCCACCCCGGAAATACCGAAAGATTTGCCAACCCCATTACTCCCGATTAAAGCACATCCCAAGACCGCAACAGATATTTTCCTTTCCTCCTATTTAGACGATGCAGCTCCCGAATATGTTAATGATCCTCCACACACGCCACCTGTCGATGGTGCTCAACGCCGAGATCATCCGCCCCCACATCCGCAACAACAAACTCCTCCGCACGATCCCACAGGTCCATCTGTTTCCACCGCTTTTCCTGCATCCACAGTCTCTACCTTACACCCCACAAATCCTTTTGTGCCTAGCACCTCAGAAGGTGCGACAGCAATTTTTGCCACGCCACCATCACGAAGTAAATCGTCTCTTAGAGATTTAGCAAACCAACGTACACCCCAAATAGCAACGTCCGACATGTTTAAAGAACATCTTGTAGATTGTAGATATGATCCAGTGCCCGGTAAAAATGATAGAATGCTGCTATCATCACTACGTATACGACGAGCTTCACTATATTTAACGACGCTACCAGGAATGATTAAACATCTAGACAATATATATCGCTTTGTCCAAACAGGGCAAGGCCCTGAAAGTATTGACGAAGCCATGGAATACCAGAAAGCGGATATACAGAGACAACTGTTACGTTTCTTCATAAACTGCTTGATCAGAGACAGAGATAGGTCCGAGGTAGACCAGGACGAAATGCAAGTACTTACCCGATGGGGTCAGAATATATCAGAGGGAAAACATGATAAACAGACATGTATAGTAGCTATGTGCCGAAAGATCCGCAAAGAAGTAGAACGAATACATAAAGCCAGATTAGAGGCAGACAAAACTGAATCAGAGGGAGAGGAGGAGGAAGAATCAGAAATGCCCACAGGACAATTAGAAACGATAGCCTATGTAGGTAGGGGAAGACCTTGTAACAATACCAGATACTTTAATGACCCGACACGTCCGATACGTCCAGAATATAACAGACATTTTCAAGCCCCTATGTTAAATACTAAGTCCCCTGAACACTTATTCCAGGCTGCTGATAAATTACTCCGAGACCGAAGGGGGTATCATATGCTCGATTCTATGGATGAACAAGAATTAGCCAGGTCAGCAGTACAATGGGCTGACAGTTCTGAAAAATACAGTGATGATGCGTTGGCACACACGTTTTTGAATCTTACCCCAAACGAACAGCGTTTAGCTGGTATATACATGATACAACACCTCCTTATATTATATAGAAGCCAACACTCCGATCCTGGTCCCCTACCTGATATACTGATAGAATTACTCACGAATAAATGGAGAGGTTCAGGTACTGATTTAATTAAAGAAATTCTGGAATATCGACACCAGTACATTGTCTTCATATGCCCAGAACATGTTTCAGTTCCCCCCAAGGAAAGAAAAACGTATCACATAGACAGACAGAATCCCTTACGCGAAGTGCACCCAATCAGAGGTGAGGACAATATTTTTAAACGCGTGTTTGTGTACGCGCCCATAACTAAGATTGAATTATTAGAGATGAAGAAAGTAGTACCTAGCCATGACAAAGACCCAGCAGGTTTCCACCGTGAGATAAAAGACATGTTACTCATGGGAGAGTATACTTACCCGGACATTATGAAAATATTAAAAGTCCTATTACCCGCCGGTATTTACGAGAAACTCAAAGAAAAGGAATGGGAGGTGGGAGACCAAAAGATAGATTGGACAGTATTAGAAAACGAAGCAAAGGCCCGAACTGCAGGTTCAGGGCTTGGGGAAAAGACTACAGCATTACCAGGATTATTAGTGCAGGTACTACCACGTTTATTAACTACGAAAAAGGAAGACTGGGGTGCAATCTCAGCCTGTAAACAAAAACACGATGAAGACACTAGTGATTTCTATTCCCGATTTGAAAAATGTTTTGGTATTAATAGTGGCATAAAAGCAAGTAGTGAATCGTATCCACATCTGTTTGTGACAAAATTAGTTGAAAATTCCCTGCCACAAGTTAAGAGTAGAGTATTAAAATTCGAGAGTACTTGGCAAGGTAACACACCGTCACAGATGTTACAAATGTTACAATATCATCACAATAGAATTAGAGAAGAACAAGAACATGAACAAAAACGTATGAAAGACACGAAAATGAAAATGCTTGTTGCTCAGTCAGTTCCAGCTGACGGTCATAAAAAGGGTATGACACAGTCCAATGATTCAGTAGGTCCTGTTAGAGGGACATGCAACTATTGTAAACAGCCAGGTCATTATATACACGATTGCGCAGTTTTGAAACATTATATCTCTACGGGTATAACGAAAGAGAGACCACGTCCGCCTAGACAGGATCAGATCCAACAACAAGTACCTCAGAATATACAGCCTATGCCAGCTGTACAACAGACCGCACCACAACCACAACAACAATTACAACAACAGCCACAGACTATTGCTGCAACACAAAACACGACACAACAGATGTACCAGTATGCACAAAATGACTATCCAGAGTATCAGCGCTACACATGAAATAGCCTAGAGAGGGAAGTTGGCTTACCCCTTATTGAGGTTCCAGTAGATCAAGAGGGTCCTTATGTACAAAGTCAGTTATTAGGGAAAGATAGAAAGTTTCTACTCGATACAGGGGCAAGCAGAACCACTATCCGTCACAGCGAAGTCCCAGGGGTACCCCTCTCAGGCTCACAAAATATCTCCCTTGGTTTTTCAGGAAAGCCTACTGTTAACGAAGTATCGCAACCACTTGCATTTACAGTCGGTCCATTAACACGGACTACAGATCTATTACTTACGAAATCATGCCCAGAAAACTTGTTAGGTATAAAAACATTGAAGGCTCTAGGAGCTGTAATATGTTGTTCTCCGGAAGGAGTACGACTATTTTTGCGTGACTTTAAAGGTCACTACGTGTCTAGAGACATGGATCACCGGTTACAGAATCTACCTGCACATTTATGGGCACAAGGCCCCACTGATGTAGGTTGTATGCACATTACACCATATCGAGTCACACTCAAAACAGGAGTGGTACTACCACGAATGCGACAATACAAATTACCGCCAGATGCTGTTGTGGCTTTACTGCAAATCATTGACGAGCTCATCGCACAAGGAGTGGTTGTAGAAACCGACTCCAATATATGTAATTCCCCGATAATTCCGATTCTTAAACGAACTGATCCAAAAGCACCACCAGTATATCGATTAGTTATTGATCTGCGAGAATTAAATAAATGCATTGTACCACAATACCCCGTGGTCCCAGATATCTCTTCATTATTAACGGCCATAGATTCAGAAGCAACGTTCTTTACTGTAATTGATCTCAAGAACGCTTTCTTTAGCGTCCCAATCGATCCGGAAAGCCAATATTTGTTCGGATTCAGTTTAAATGGACGAAGTTTTAAATTCACACGCGCACCTCAAGGATTTACAGAAAGCCCCAGCATCTATAGCCAAGCACTGAAAAGAGAACTTGACAGTATTCACATGCCAGCTAACACTGCCCTGCTTCAATACGTCGATGATCTTCTGATCACCGCACGAAGCGAACCTGAATGTGAGAAAGCATCACTGACGGTTTTACATTTCTTAGCCGACAAGGGGCACAAAGTGTCCCCTTCGAAACTACAATTCTGTGTCCAGCAAGTTGTATACCTAGGGCACTTGCTGTCCAAATGGGGGAGACAGCTCACACCTGATCGCATCCAGTTAATTGTAAACATGCCACCACCCAAGACACAAAAGGAGGTACGGGACTTCATAGGCCTCACTTCGTACTGTAGGCAGTGGATCCCCCAATATGCATTTTTAGCTAAACCACTCATTCAGTTGACAACACAGGAGGCAGCGACACCGACTGTCCTCCCCTGGACTCAGGAACATACACAAGCTTTTGAAAGCTTAAAGAAAGCTTTATGCCAAGCACCTGTTTTAGCAACGCCATGTTACAGCAAACGTTTTACACTTTTTGTTACAGAACGTGAAGGTACTGCTTTGTCAGTACTCACGCAGGAACAAGCAGGATCACACAAGCCATGTGCTTATTTTTCTAGTACATTAGACCCCGTAGCTCAGGCACTTCCTGCGTGCCTGAAATCAGTCGCAGCAACAGCTTTAGCAATCAGACAAAGCGATGCCATAGTGTTAGGACATCAATTGACAGTACAAGTACCACACGCAGTAGAGGTTCTCTTGAACCGGACCCAAACACAACACTTGACTATAGCAAGACTGACGGGTTATGAATTAACCTTGTTCCAGCCACACATAGAAATCAGACGTTGTAGTACATTAAATCCTGCCACACTTTTGCCATTAAATGGAACAGACCCATTGGCACATGATTGTATTGAAGTTATTACTATTACGACGAAACCCAGACAAGACTTGACAGATATTCCATTATCAGATCCAGACCTGACATTATATGTAGATGGTTCATGCATGAGAACAAATACAGGAGAATTAGTGGCCGCTTATGCAGTCACAACAGACACTGAAATTATTGAAACGAATTGTATCGATACCTTGTCAGCTCAAGCAGCAGAGCTCATCGCTCTAACACAAGCCTGTATTCAAGCCAAAAATAAGAAAGTCAACATATACACAGATTCACGTTATGCATTCGGAGTCGTCCATGACTTCGGCGTACTTTGGAGAGAGAGAGGTTATTTAACTTCTCACGGTGCCCACATCCAGCACGGTCCCCTCATTCAAGCTCTGTTAGATGCAATACATCTGCCTACTTCAATATCTATCATGAAGTGCAAAGCCCATACGAAAGTGACGGACATTATTTCTCAGGGTAACGACCTAGCTGACAGAACAGCTAAACAGACTGCTCAGAATCAGACTCATCCAACTGACACGACAAAGACAATAGTTCCGACACCAACACACTGCATGACAGTTAAGGATCCCACCCTTGATGTAATTGATATACAGACACATGCTACACCAGAAGAAATAAAGAGATGGACTGAATTAGGAGGGATCCAAACGGATCAAGGATGGATGACGAAGGGAAAATCTATATGGTTTCTCCCCGACTCAATGGTTCAGGTCATCATTAACACAATACATAGCCCAGCGCACCTAGGAGAGAAAGCTATGCTAGACAGTATTCAACACATTTGGTTCAATAAACACTTACGAGCAGCAGCTAAACAGAAAGTACGTACCTGTATGATTTGTTGTCAGTTCAATCCAGGAAAAGGCGTACCTGTAGACCAGGGTGGATTTCAACCCCCCGATCACCCTTTTGAAGTCCTCCAGATGGATTATATCCAGATGGAACGTTGTCGAGGATTCAAATATGTCCTCGTAGTTGTATGCGCTCTTTCCCGGTGGACAGAGGCGTATCCCGTCTCAGATTACACTGCCCCGACTACTGCCAAACAGTTAGTTCGAGAATTCTTCCCACGGTATGGTTTGCCCCGCATCGTGTACTCAGATAATGGCCAGCCGTTCTCATCCGAGCTAATGAAACATGTTTCACTTCTGTTAGGCTACCAATGGAAATTCCACTGTGTCCGACATCCCGAGGCAGCAGGTCTAGTGGAACGACATAATCAAACTCTGAAAATTAGACTGTCCAAAGTGTGTAGAGAAAAAGGTGTCGACTGGATAGTAGCCTTACCAGTTGCGCTCTTTTACATGAGAATGGTAGCACATTCTCGAACAGGGCTATCCCCGTATGAGGTGATCTTCGGTAGACCACCAAATATGTGGGGGACGCCTATACCTCGTAAAATCACTGATGTTGACTGTAATATGCTGACAGATTACCTGGCTTCCTTGATGTCTGCACTACAATCTTGTCGTTCACAGGTAGCTGCAGCTTTTCCCGACAACACTGAGGTGAAGCCCCACGACGTGGTTCCGGGGGACCTCGTGTTTGTGAGGAATTTTGACAGGAGGAGCCAGCTGGAGCCTCGGTGGCAGTCGCCGAAGCTCGTCTTATTGACCACAAGGACAGCCGTGAAGATTGAGGGACATAAAGGGTGGTTGCACTCGAGCCACATAAAAAAATTTCATGGACTACCGTCCGATGTGAACCCTCAGCCCTGCATTCCCTCACAGACTGATTCAAAACTACCTCTGGTTGAAAAAACCAAAAGTGAAAACTATAAACTGAAACTAAGGTCTAGCAAGTCAGACAATTTGATTGTTTAAGTCCTCTCCAAGGTGAATCAGTTGAATTTGTCTCTGACATGAAATAGAGAGAGAAATAGACAGAAACATGCGTACTGTAAATCACTTCGTAGTCACTGCATAGTGACATTGTTAATTATGTTTTTTCTAAGTCTTCTGATTATTACTGTCAGTATATTATTACACATGTATTACCCTATTTCCAAGCGTGCTTTCAATGCTACTGCCGAACATTCTTTTAGCGAATTACCCCCGCATGAGTTGTCCTATAGATTTGCGCTGCGCAACAACACATTCATTAGTATGTTACATCATTCTCATCAGACCAGCAATGCTACAAATTGTTGGATATGTGGCCGACTCCCTCCCTATCAGAAATACAAGGGAGTTCTGCCTCTCTTTCCGTATCCGTTCACACACAATGGCTCCTGTGGAGCATGGTTTAGTTTGATTAATTCCCTAGATTCAAATTCAGTAGTTTATCAAGACAACTGGGTTTGGGGAAACCTGAACCTAGTTTTACTTAAAGTCTGCTACCCTAACAAGGAGGGACTTCCCAAAAGAACAGGAACTGATCTAGAAAATGAAGTATATGGATTACTTTACACTTAATCTTATGATCCTGAATATTGAATCCGAAGCTACACCGATCTTGACCGCTATGTCAGTATTTCCAGTTAGAGGCGAATTATGTGTAAGAAAGAATGGTTCAATACACATGGGCCATAGTAAATGTACCACTGTAATAGAATTCAGTGATAAAGGCAAATCTACATTTAGAGCTTCTTGTCACTCCTACTTCATCTGTGGTCACACCGCATACATGCGCCTACCCCTAGATTGGGATGGTACCTGTTACATTGCATTCCTTCTGCCACCTGTTTTCCTAGCCCCGCCTGATTACCATAGGAATACCCATTTAGTACACAATAGACAGCAGAGAGATCTCCCGATTGTCGACTACACTGAAACAGCATGGGAGAAATACACGGATTTCAATAAAAGTTTCTTTCCCTACATAGGTACAGTCACTAATAGTAAGTTGATACGTAGATTAACTAGAACCCTTGAAGCAGTAGTGAATGAAACTACTTCCGCCTTAGGCAACTTAACAGAGGAGCAGTCTGCGATGCGGATTGTTGTTCTTCAAAATCGTCTTGTCCTTGACGTCATCCTGGCCGATAGGGGCGGAGCCTGTAGGGTCATCGGATCAAGTTGCTGTGTTTTCATACCAGAAAACGCGCCGTCAGTATATAAAGCCATAACTCGACTTCATAAGATCGTAAGCCAGATACACCAGAATCCAGGCACCTGGACTTGGTCCGGTTGGTTCTGGAGCGTGTTGTCAGCCTGGGGATGGAGGATCCTATCCTTCCTAGGTATTGGCTTTCTCATACTATTCAGTTGCTGCTTGTGTCTACAATGTGGGCCAGCGATTTGTGGTCTGTGTGCCACATCGTGTATCCGCCTTCAAATTTTCATTCAAGATCCCGGAAGAAGAAAGAAGAACAAATGATGCTATATGAACAGATTGATGGATTGATGAAGATTGATATTTCATGAGGGTACGTAGGGGACAAGGAGGGAATATGGAAATATGAATTTTTATGGTCAATTGTGTCCCCTATCTTAGACCCCAACGGCTCCATGTACATGCTATAAGTACATGTATGTTCCCTCCAGTTCCAGCCATGAAGACGCAAATACATGTGCGTCCAACGTCAACATGCCCTCTTTCAGATCCGCCATGAATGGGTCGAATATTCCATTCCTAAGTATGAAAGGCCACCGACTTTATGTGGTTCACTTTTCTAGTTTTATAGTTCGGGCGAGTAGGCCCTGAATTCTGCCATCAAGCCTTTTTCTGCTTCTGCCTCTGAAATACTCCAGCTTGGACCTGCATCCGTGTCCATGAACTTTGTCTTACTCCCTGCGCGGCTAACGGTGCCTGACGCGGCCTGTTGCCTGCCAAAAACTGTATTCAGCCTTCAAGTTATCTGCTCCGCTCCTCATCCAATGCATTCCTGTCTAGTAGTTTAGGTAAACATCCCTCCAGCTACCGAGCAAAAGGCTCGGCCTCGCTATCTCTATGCAAGTAATTCATAGCTCCTGTTACCATGGAGGATTCCTGCCCCCTCGCATCTCATGTAGACACATAGACGCTTGTACATGCACTAACAGTCAGTATAGAATAGATTCCGTCCGAGAGACCTTTCCTTTTGGATATACCAGTTCCTTAAACAGATATTAGATACAATTTGGGATTAGGTTGACCTGACCCCCCAGACTTCTGTCTCCACATGTAGAGCTAAATGTCAATTCCCCTTCACCCTCTAGTTGCACGTCAATCACACGTCATACGGCTGCGCGCGCATCTTTGCCAAATATTTCTGCTGACACTGCAGGATTCTCTTATGGATCCACCCACTTGTGACACCATTTTAAATGACGTTTCTAGCATACGCCTGTATTACGCCTATTTTTCATTACGTATGTGTATTCTTATCTGTATTATCAGCTGTTACGCCTCCTGCATCTGTCTTAATGCAATGCTTTTCATATAAATATTGTTACTTGTCAATAATGTATTGCTGATCCCTTCCTGAACCTTCGTGGTGATGGAATATGATTGCCTGGTTCGAACTATAATCCCTTTGTAAGGAATAAAGTCCTTTTTAGAACCTCTAATACCACGGATTCTGCCTCTTATTTTGACTGAGTTATTCTTAGTAGACTTTACCGCATAAAAAATAGTACAGGTAATTTAAATATTTACCACATGGAGAGTCTCATTATGTCTGACGTGGAACAACTATTGTGTGTAATCTTAAGATTAAGGTGTGCCCTAACCCAAACCGTGAGTCCTCCGGAAGGACGGCCTCGCCCAATTGTGGTAGCTGGCTCAAAAAAGCAACAATACCCTGTCTTATACAGTGGCTCCACACTCCAAGTTTCCTGGAATATGCATATATCATGTTCCTCAATTAGGTCATTCCAATCTGGAAGGGTAAGCTTGTTACGCAAGCCTGCCACATTCCAGGAAAGAAGCTTAGCATATCCAAGAGATTTTTCCTGGGTGGTAGAAGTACTTGGGAGGTGGTCTAGGTGGCTGGGGGTATGACTCCTTGGTAGATCCGTTACAATAGATGGGACGTTGGCTGAGAATGCTAATGGAGTAATGGGACCTGGTACAGGAGAGTCGGGGCGGCTCAGGGGAGTAGATGAAATATCTCCATTGCCCTGCAGTCAGTCAACAGCCTCTAAACAGCCATACCGATTTTCCATGGAGACAGGATCTAACATCGGTGGGCGTAAAGGCTTGCTCAACTGAGAGGTACCTCTCCTGGTCCGCTGGACATGTGTCCATTCGTCCAAAAAGTGACCAGGGGGATAAAAATAGGTCAGAGGTAAGGCTCTAATGAGTGAACCTGTGCTAGGGTATCTCCAATTACAAATGTAGTCAACGATTTGAGGGTCATTAAAGTTAATTAGAATGCAGTCCCCCTTTATGTTTTTTGCCAGGTGACCCACCCATGGGACCCTTCTCACTGTAAGTATTCTGCTGCTTTTAAACAATGGCAACGGTCTATTTCTGTTGAGCCAGTGTATCACCCTATTCCTAAGGGTTGTGGGAGACTCAGATTCGTTTTCACCCTGTTCTGGAACCCCTGCCAGAATAACAACATATGGAGCAGTTTCAGGTGGTAAATTGGGGATATTTGCCCTATTTGGAGACCTGGGTAGTGAGGTCCTAGGAGCCTCTTTTGGGTAGGTAGTACTAGGGTGTCTAGGATTTCTATGGGCAGTAACCGAAAAGGACTCTTTGACAGCAGGAACTGGTTGTCTTTGTTCGGGGACTGAAGGGTGAGTTTGGGGGGCCACCATGTCTTTATCTACTCTAGTGTTAGCCGGGGCATTCAGTGCCCCTGTTCTGAGACTAACATTGTGAATATTGGGCAGGGACCCAAGACCGCATTCAATTCTAGAGAGCTGCTGTTCGATTTTAAGAATTCTATTCTCCACAGGATGAAGCAAGTGTATTTTTTAGTTATTGTCAATAATATGTTTTATGTTTGTGTAAATATTAAAACATATGTGCATATATGTTTATTTATATAGTTCGTTTACATTTGTAAATATTAATATTGTTATATGTTCATTTTAATATTTCTATTGTCATATACTTTTTCATTCTATGGTTGTTTTTTCATTTTAACTTTTACATTATTGTAGATATTTTAAAATTAATGTTTTAAAAAAAGCTTAAATTATTGATTTCTAAATATATGTTATATATATTTTATATAAGCTAATAAAATTACTTATTTTAAATTATCCTATATTTTCTTAACTTTATGTTTAAATAAATTACTAATAATGCAATATTTATTAAGAAAACATTTTGTCTTTTTTGATAATATTTTCTTCAACAATATTTTTGATACAATATTTTGGTCATTTACATTATAAATACAGAAACACAATATTTTAGTAAATGGCATACTTGACACAATATTCATTTCAGTCAATGTTGCTTTCAACAATATTCTGTCATACGGCATCCAATGAAAGTGCGCTTAAAACTTGCATATGTGACAGTTTCTCACTTTTTTTACTTTTAGATGTAATGGAGACCAAAATGGTGGATGTGTACGTGCTCTCCTTTGCTTCTACTTTGTGCTCAGTTCTTGTCTCCCCATATTTCATTTTCTCTAGCTAAATACATCTGGACAGCCTATAAACATAGGATAAATTATCACCATATCAACAGCTTTGCCACAAGTTGAAGAAATATATTAAATTAACGGCTGTCAGTGTTTTATGATCCTGCAACTGTTGTAAAATATGTACGATGAGATGCTTTTTATACGAATTTTGAATATGGTGTCAGAGCTGTAATTTGTTAGCTGATGACTTTTTATGATTTTATTGTTTGTATTTTGCTATGACTCTTGTCACTGTGATTATAAATATTTCATGGCAGCTAGTTATGATGTTTAATGCACCACTTAAATAATGCTCAATAGAGGGTGAATGAAACTACCTTACTTTACAGACCTCCAAGGAAGAATTAAAGCATTTCTTTCTAGCTTCTTAAAAAACATAATAGTCACTTCTGTATTTGTTAAAGCAAATTTATTACTATCTATCTATTTAATCCACTTGAGGAATCCAACCTATAGTCCAGATATATAAAATGTATTGTAATGCTAAAATGGCTGTCATCTTTCAAAAGCTTCTTTCATATTGCCCACCATCATTATATTGTTGTTGAGGACATTCACCAGCCACTTCAGATCCCAGTCGTAGCAAGGAAAGTATTACATTAACAACTGTAATACATTTATGCTCTGGCCAATGCAGCAATATTACCAGAAAGGAAATCATTCCATCTACCTTAGACACCACCCTGTGACCCACAGCCACAGGTGAATGTAATGTTTTGCAAACTTCTTTAAGACATTAAACAGCATGGATTCACAGTCCTAAAAATCTCCGATTTACCTCGCTCGCTTTGTACCTCGATTAATTGATTATTTAAATGGGCCATAATAGGACCTTTACTCACAAAGACACCAAGGAAGGAACCTGGCAGATAAAGTCAAACACCTGCTTCAGACCAGCAACATGTAAATTGAAAAGGACCCAACTAGATCCAGTAAAAAATATTTGCAATTAGTCAACTGGATTTTCCACCAAGGTTGCTGATCTCAAAATATAACACCAATAATGTAGAGATGAATCATTCATTTTTAGACTGTCCCCATGCCACAATGAAACTGGTGTTTGAGGTGTGTGTTCTAAGGTGTATAAGTCGAATTTTCGTGAGCTCTCCATTCACACAGGACTGGATGCTGGAACTACCTGTGCTTCATGGTATCATGTGGTACAGGAACATTTAAAGCAAATGTATTCTCGTACATGCAGGTGTTTTTCTTGTAAATATGTGCCCGTTTCCTGTATCTAAGTCGTAAGCGTTGACAAGTGACCGCAGCCAGTGCAGTTGTAAAGCATAGAACAATGCTAAACAGCGATAAAGCAATGCCAATAAAGGCGATGTACAGGTAGTCCTGACTGCCGAAGTTCTCCAGGCAGCGGTGGAAGCGGTTCTCTCTAATGTTCAAAACTGGATACTGGTCCCAATTCCCAGGTGGGCCGCATCGTATGGAGTCCTTTTCTGTAAGGCAGAGACAAACATGGATTTGTTAAATAAAATCCTATTGTTGGAGCACATTTTTTATGCATATGTAATTTCTAAATGCCTCAATAGAAGAGCCTGAAAATGTTCATCCTGTCAAAGAAAGCCATTATCTCATTTGTTAAAGTTTGTTCTCCCATCATTCGTTTTGCGGGAAAGGAAGATGGGAACTAGGATTGGATCATCTTGAGTAGTAGAAACATTTCTAATTAGGGAAATCAGCTGTCAAATCATGTTAAAGAAAGGGTTTTCATTTTTGGGGAGCTTAGAGCAGCCATAGCTACCCTTATGAAGCTACTCGTGCCCCTGTCGACTTCTTCGCAACCCATTTCCTTTAACCAGACTGCCTACTGATCTTGAAAATGTCCATTTGGGCTCGTTTTAGTAGCTGTATGTGTGTGTTTTCTATCATTGTTCATTTGTGTGCTACAGCCTTCACTTTCCCACAAAGAGTATAAAATTGCTTCTGTTTTTAGATCTGCCTTGCCAACTAGTTGTCTATATCTCGTGACAACCCAGCAACAAAAAAAGAACAGCAATATACTGTGGAAATGTGGATTTTCCTGGTCAGTTATGTCCCCTATCTTGGACCCCAACGGTTCTATATGCATGTTACAAGTACATGTATGTTCCCTCCAGTTCCAGTTTCGAAGACGCAAACACATGTGCGTCCACCGTTAACATGTCCTCTGTCAGATCCGCCATGAATGGGCTGGATATTCGATTCCTAAGTATGAAAGGCCACCGACTTTTTATGGCTAAGTTACTCCATTTTTACAGTTCAGGCAAGTAGGCCCGATTCTGTCCTCAAAGCCTTTCCCTGCTCTCTGCCTCTGACAGCTTCAGCTTGAGCTCGCATCTGTGACCATGAACTCTGTCTCATTCTCTGCGCGGCCCACGAAGCCTGACATCAGCCTATTCTCTGCCAAGAGCTGTATTTCACCTTCGAATTATCTGCTTCCCCCTCAGCCGATGCATTCCTGCCTAGTAGCTTAAGTAAACATTCCTCCAGTTACCAAGCAAAAGGCCCGGTTTCTCTGCCCTCATGCAAGTAATTCATAGCCCTGTCATCATGGAATATTCCCATCCCCTCGCATTCAGTGTAGACACTTAGACGCTTGTACACGCACACACAGTCAGTATAGAATAGATTCTGTCCGAGAGCCCTTCCCTTGTGGATAACACAGTTCTTTAAACATAGGATATTAGATATGATTTGGGATTAGGTTGACATAACCCCAGACTTTTGTCTCCACATGTAGAGCTAAATGTCAAGTCCCCTTCACCCCCTAGTTGCACGTCAATTACACGTCATGCTGCTGAGCGCGCATCTCTGCCAAGTATTTCTGCTGACATTGCGAAATCATCTCCAGGTATCCACCCACACATGACAATTTACCCCTTATCATCAAGTGGACGCCCACATGGACGCCCACCTTCACGCCTACTTACACGCCCACATGCTCTTATCTCATTCTCTCTTGCTCTCTTGCTTACGTACAATTGAGAAATGTATATATACTGTACTCTGTGAATAATGTTTTGAGAATATTGAGAATACTTTTCAGCCCCGTCCAGATCCTTTTTGGTGATGGAGATATTCTCCCTTTGACTCGAGTTATTGGAATAAAGCCCTTTATGAATCTGATACCACAGACTCAGCCTCTTGCTTTATGCATGATCTTATTGTTAATATTTAAAAGTCTGAGAGCGTGATATTTTATTTACCACAGAATGGCGCCCGAACAGTTTAATCTCTTTCCCCACACGCCGGAGATGAAGGTCCTGTTTTGCCCCCTTCCATAGCCGTGATGGACTTCAAGCGTGCACGTCGCGGGTTTTTCCCGCCAACTCCCTCAGGCCACCGAAGGGGACAGACTGCGACAAGGCATCCATACGAGGCGGTGAGGAACGCAGATTGTCTACCCAGAGCCCACCTGCGAGAGAGCTGCGTCTGAGGTATACAGAGGCCCACCAGGTTTTCAAAGTCCCGATGTCCAGAGGGTCCGATGTCCGCAGTCGTCGAGTCCAGTCCATTCTCTGAGGCCTTCCGTTTCAAGGAGCTACTCGGTGAGTACCATCGCCGGGGAGGCGTGTTGACGCGCACATAGGTTGTGCCGGTCAAGACGGATTTGGGTACACAAATCCGGTCTGCACTGTTTAGCAGTGTATATGTACTGTTTAGCAGTATATCAAGTATTCCGAAGTATTCAGTTATTGTCAAGAATTCAGCGTGGTGATTAGTTAGGCAGACTGTCATCATTGTCGGTCGTTGTTAAAATGTTTAATGTTTAATGTTTAAAGTGTTCAAATATTGTGGTATGAATGATTGTTCATTGTTCACTGTTCATTATTGTGTTTTTTTCGTATTAAGTGAGTTCAAGAGTAAGTATCAGATCAGTTGTCAATATGCCGCTCTTCTCGAAGTTAAGACAGATTACTACCAGAAAAGGGGTGCTTGAAGAAGCAGTTCCTATTCCTCCTAGGGACACTACAGGACATTTTATTTTTCACAAGCATGGCTTAGACGCCATATTATTCCTTGATCTATGGGTGGACTACACCAAAGAGTTACCAGAAAGTCAGAGATGGCCCGTAGCTGGGACCTGGGATGCCGAATGTATCATGAAAGTCGAAGAAGAGTTGTGGAAGAGGAAAGCTAGACAGTAACAGAAAGACGCTGTTGAATTATGGCGTAAAGAATAGCATAGACGCACAGAGTAAGCGCTCAGAAAAGAAGAGAAAAGTATGGAGGATTCAGACAAAGCCCGAGAAAACGTGTTAGTTGAGGAAGGTATCTGAGTAAAAGCAGAACAAGTAGATGGACAACGAAACACTCTTATGAAAGAGAAAATGTAGACCAGCTTGGAAGGATGCCATTGAGTTTTTGGCGCAAGGCGTCACATAGAAGGTCAGAGTAAGTGTTTCACGAAGCAGAGAGGAGTGGACTGGAGTCTGGAAAAGCCAAGGATGAGATGTTACAGGAGGAATTTGAGCTGGTAAAATGAGCGCAGGCTGACAGAAAAAGAAATACTGACGTTGCTGGTATTTATCCCGTCCTTTCAGAGGACCCAGCAAGAGTGGCCCCAGTAAAAAGACCAGTTCTAATACATATATTAATTACATAGTAGCCCAAAGGTTCTTGAGCCCCCCACCAAATGAACAGCGCATAGCTGGTTTTTACATGGTCCAACATTTGACTACATTGTCAATAGGAAATTGAGAGGGGTGCAGCTAGAGAAGGAGCAACTCCTGTGATTTGATGACACCCCTAATGTACAAAGTGTTAACGAAAAATAATTAGTGACAAGTTTAGCTTGGAAAAAGAATTGTGGGTATTTCGAATTTGCAAATTTTTCATGAATACAGGTTTGTGTTCTTGATGGTCCAGTGAGCCAATGTGCAGGGTCAAGTCGGTAAGATTATGACCCCCTGAGTGCAAATTGTATGTAAAAATAATTTTTCAATTGAGCGAATTATTGCAGTTTTTATGGAATTGAGTAGTCTTTTTGTCTTTGACAGCTTCAGAGTGAGGAGAAGGTGGGGGCCGTGTAGAGCAGAATGTGATACAGAAATCGGAGACAGATTCTGACCTTGTAGCCAGTGTAGGTGGGGGCCGATGAGAGGAGCAGAACAGGGCACTGCTTAGAAGGCTTCTCTGACATCGCATCTGTGTAATGCCTGCAGCTGGAGAGCCTTGGGGCCAGGAGTAGGAAAAACAAAAAAAAAGATGGCTGGCAGCCCAGGCTCAGGCCGCGCTGAGGGGCTATTTTTAACTTCTCTGATAAGACAGGGCAGCTGAGAAATGTAAGTCGAGAAAGATTCCCTTGTTCTATTCTGTGCAAAACAAGTGCCCCGAGGAAATGTCTATGGAGAAGATTTGTTTTATTTTTTAGCAATTGTTATATTGCTTCTGGTCAGAAAGTAAAATGTTGCTCTTGCTTGGAATTTTAAGGGCTATGTGCCTATATAAAAACGATTTTCAAATTCAGACATTTTTGAATTGTGGCCACAAGCTGCCACCAGTTGCATTGGATAAATGATCCAGTGGTTACGGGTCTGTGAGGAAAGATGTGAGATGCATCTTCGACTAGGACATGAGGGTACATTGTGTACAAAGAAGCATAGCACATTTTTATAAAAAAAAAAAAAAAAAAAAAAAAAAAAAGAGACAGGTTCGTGTGTTCGTCATTTTTTGATTATTGTTGCTGATCCTGTGTGTCAGACTTGACGCGGTCATCATTGGGATGACCCACTGCCAGATGGGGTTGTATAGGGCAGGTAAATAAGTTATTGATTATAAGCCTGACAAATTAAGCAGGCCAGAATGTTCGCATCTGAGCTGTAGGTACTGTAATTACGCATCGCTGCTCATTTATATATGTTAGTGTAATTATCTATGCTTTCTGTGCCCGGTATACTGATGGCTTGGCACAATTACTAAATTTCACAGACATGATATTACCATTATCATGCTGTCAAAATAGCAGACAACACGTTATCAGTGTATGTCTAATTGGTGTTGGAGATGAATGAAACAAAAGAAAAAGGCTATGCAAGACTAAAATATTTTTCACATAACTGCCTTTCTCTTATAGACAGGCAGCCTCGGTCATATGTTTCCAGATTGGACATTAAGGAACAATTATGATCTGTGCACTCGCATTTTAACTCTTGAAAGGCCTGTTTTAAATAGGGACTGCCACCACAGAGGGACATATGAGGCCCGGTATTTAGGGTAATGAGAAAATATCTGACAGGATTTCCTTTTTAAAGTTTGCTTTAGTAAGCTCATTCTTGTGAGTGGTGGCCCCAAAAGTTGACTTGTTTTTGAATTAGGCTATTTATTGTATAGGTGGAAATTATTGCACATTGACTGATTTCTTTAGCAGATAAATTATTAATTATCAACATTAACAACTGTTCTTAAACTTGGTTTTCCGAATATTTAGGTAATTTAGCATTCCTATTAGGGCCTCCTAGCATTAATATTGACTTCAGGTTGGTGTAGGTTCATGTAATAGGGACATTTGCATATGAGATGTCATTTGGCTAGCTTATGAGCTAACACAATGAGGTTTGTACATTAATTTGAAGGATTTCTCGCCGTTTCACATACGCTGTGTATCTCCTATAATTTTGCTTACGCCCAGTAGCTACACACAGGGATTAATAGTATTGTCAAGACACAGGGTGGCCCCTGAGGAGGTTCGCTTCCCGCTAGCCCCTTAAGAAATTAAGCCCCTTAGAAATTAGCCCCCTTAGAAATTAAGCCAAGGAAATAGGTATGGTGTTTTCCCCTTTTTCTCATGTTTTATTGTGATCTTTCAGGGGAATTAGTCCAAGCCCCTAATACAGCTTCTACTAAAGTCCTCCCTTGGACACAAGAACACACTGTGGCATTTGAAGAATTAAAGAGAGCTTTATGTCAAGCACCAGTTTTAGCAAACCCTGATTACAACAAATCGTTTATGTTTTTGTGACAGAGCGGGATGGAACAGCACTATCTGTCCTAACACAAGATCATGCAGGAAAACACGAGCCCTGTGCTTATCTTTCTAGTACATTAGACCCAGTAGCACAGGCTTTGCCTGCGTGCCTAAAATCAGTTGCAGCAACGGCCTTAGCCATAAGACAAAGTGACTCGATAGTGCTGGGCCACCCTCTGACAGTACAAGTACCACACGCAGTAGAGGTTCTCTTGAACCGGACACAAACACAACACCTGACTGTAGCTAGACTGACGGATTATGAGCTGACGTTATTTCAACCACACATAGAGATCAGACGATGCAACATACTGAATCCTGCTACCCTTTTGCCCTCCAGTACAGAAAGCGTTTCACCACACAACTGTGTTGAAGTAATACATACCGTGACTAAACCAAGACAAGACTTGACAGATGTTGCACTCCCAGACCCCGAGCTAACACTATATGTTGACGGCTCATGCATGAGGACAGGGGCGGGAGAATTAGTGGCAGCATATGCAGTGACTGCTGATACTGTAATAATAGAGACTAAAAGAATAGACATATTGTCAGCACAAGCAGCAGAGCTCATCGCCCTGACACAAGCGTGCATAAGAGCTAAGCACCTGAGAGTAAACATTTACACCGATTTTGTGGAGAGAAAGAGGTTTCTTGACCTCTCATGGGGCCAAGATACAGCATGGCCCCCTTATTCAAGCCCTACTGGAAGCAATACATTTACCAACAGCCATAGCTATCCTAAAATGTAAAGCACATACTAGAGCCACAGATACCATTTCCCAAGGCAATGATCTGGCAGACCGAACTGCTAAACAGACAGCTCAGACCCCACTAGACATGACAAAATCACAGATACTATCACTGTCCAAAGCCATGACAGTTAGGGATCCTTCCAGGGATGTACAAGACATTCAGACACATGCTACTGTAGACGAATTAAAGAAATGATCGGAACAAGGAGGGGTACTGACTGATCAAGGTTGGATGACAAAGGGCAAATCCACATGGTTTCTTCCTGATACCATGGTATAAGTGATTATAAATACCGCACATAGTCCTGCACACTTAGGAGAGAAAGCAATGATAGATAGCTTACAGAATATATGGTTCAACAAGCACCTGCGTGCAGCAGCGAAACAAAAGGTCAGAACATGTATGATCTGTTGCCAATTCAATGCAGGTAAAGGCATTCCGATGGAACAAGGTGGATTCCATCCACCTGACCACCCTTTTGAAGTGCTCCAAATGGATTATATCCAAATAAACAGATGTAGAGGTTACAAATATGTCCTGGTACTAATGAAGCAGGTGTCCCTTCTGTTAGGGTATACCTGGAAATTCCATTGTGTGCGACATCCTGAAGCAGCAGGCCTTGTAGAAAGACATAATCAGACATTAAAAATTTGCGCAGACAAAGGTATAGACTGGATGGTAGCCCTGCCGGTTGCCCTCTTTTACATGCGAATTGTAGCTCATTCTAGAACAGGCTTATCTCCCTATGAAGTGGTCTTTGGTAGACCACCAAAATATGTGGGCACTACAATGCCTAAAAGATTACTTATGTTGACAGTAACATGCTGACAGATTACCTGGCTTCCTTGATGTCTGCACTACTCTCTTGTTGTTCGCAGGTTGCTGCCGCCTTCCCTGACAACACCCAGGTCAAAGAATACTCCATCGCTCCTGGATGACAGGCGCCGAAGTCAGTGCTCTGGACCACGGGGACGGCCGTTAAAGTCAAAGTGCACCTTCACCACTCTTTTACAAAGGAAAAAAAAACTTTGAACTTGGATTTTGAACAACATTTTCTAGAGGAGAATGCCCAGAAGTTTCCACAAAGCTAAACCTTGATTCAAAAAGTCAGAACCCGTTTGATCAATTAAGTCCACTAGGTGGTGAAGCGGTTGAACATGTATTCTGGCTCGCATAAGATCTTGGACAATAACATAAAGCAAAAATAAGAGAGTTAGATAAGAAGCAAATAGATGTATAGTGACTGTAATTTTTCAATATCTTAAGAGCATCACGATAATATGTATCAGCTTAATACTACATGCTATTTTTCCTCCTATTGCCTCACTTTTACACTCCTCCACTAATGATACCATAAAGCACACATTTAGTGATCTGCCATCCTATGAGCTATCATATCGACTTGCCTTACGCAACAATACCTTTATTCAGATGCTGCACCATTCACATCAGACTAGCAATGCTACAGACTGCTGGGTCTGTGGCCGACTCCCCCCTATCAGAACTATAAGGGAGTTTTGCCCCTTTTTCTCTATCCGTTCACACACAATGGCTCCTGTGGAGCATGGTTTAGTTTGATTAATTCCCTAGATTCGAATTCCGCAGTTTATCAAGACAACTGGGTATGGGGAAACCTAAACTTAGTTTTGCTTAAAGTCTGCTACCCTAACAAGGAGGGACTTCCCAAAAGAACAGGAACTGATCTAAGAAATGAAGTATATGGATTAGGTAATTTTACACTTAACCTCATGATCCTGAACGTTGAATCTGAAGCTACACCAATCTTGCCCGCCATGTCCGTATTCCCAGTAAAAGAGGAATTATGTATAAGAAAGAATGGCTCCATACACATGGGCCATAGTAAATGCACCACTGTAATAAAATTCAGTGATCAAGGCAAGTCTACATTTAGAGCTTCTCGTCATTCCTACTTTATATGTGGCCAGACCGCATATATACGCTTACCTCTAGATTGGGATGGTACCTGTTACATAGCATTCCTCCTATCACCTGTTTTCCTAGCTCCTCCTGATTCTCATAGAAATACTCATTTAGTACACAATAGACAGCAGAGAGATCTCCCAATTGTCAATTACACTGAAACAGCATGGGAAAAATACACAGATTTCAATAAAGGTTTCTTTCCCTATATAGGTACAGTTACCAATAGTAAACTGATACGTAGATTAACCAGAACCCTTGAAGCAGTAGTGAACGAAACTATTTCCGCCTTAGGCAATTTAACAGAAGAGCAGTCTGCTATGCGGATTGTTGTGCTTCAAAATAGTCTTGTCCTTGACGTTATCCTGGCCGATAGGGGCGGAGCTTGTAGGGTCATCGGATCAAGCCATTGCATTTTTCATACCAGAAAATTCGCCATCTGTATATAAAGCCATAACTCGCCTTCATAAGATTGTAAGCCAGATACACCAGAATCCAGGCACCTGGACTTGGTCCGGTTGGTTTTGGAGTGTATTATCCACCTTTGGATGGAGGGTCCTATCCTTCCTAGGTATTGGCCTTCTCATACTATTCAGTTGCTGTCTATGCCTGCAATGTGGACCAGCGATCTGTGGTCTGTGTGCCACATCGTGTATTCCACCACCAAGATTTCATTCAAGATCACGGAAGAAGAAAGAAGAACAAATGATGCTATATGAACAGATCAATGGATTGATGAAGATTGATATCTCTTGAAGGGCAAGTAGGGGACAAGGAGGGAATGTGGAAATGTGGATTTTCCTGGTCAGTTATGTCCCCTATCTTGGACCCCAACGGTTCTATATGCATGTTACAAGTACATGTATGTTCCCTCCAGTTCCAGTTTCGAAGACGCAAACACATGTGCGTCCACCGTTAACATGTCCTCTGTCAGATCCGCCATGAATGGGCTGGATATTCGATTCCTAAGTATGAAAGGCCACCGACTTTTTATGGCTAAGTTACTCCATTTTTACAGTTCAGGCAAGTAGGCCCGATTCTGTCCTCAAAGCCTTTCCCTGCTCTCTGCCTCTGACAGCTTCAGCTTGAGCTCGCATCTGTGACCATGAACTCTGTCTCATTCTCTGCGCGGCCCACGAAGCCTGACATCAGCCTATTCTCTGCCAAGAGCTGTATTTCACCTTCGAATTATCTGCTTCCCCCTCAGCCGATGCATTCCTGCCTAGTAGCTTAAGTAAACATTCCTCCAGTTACCAAGCAAAAGGCCCGGTTTCTCTGCCCTCATGCAAGTAATTCATAGCCCTGTCATCATGGAATATTCCCATCCCCTCGCATTCAGTGTAGACACTTAGACGCTTGTACACGCACACACAGTCAGTATAGAATAGATTCTGTCCGAGAGCCCTTCCCTTGTGGATAACACAGTTCTTTAAACATAGGATATTAGATATGATTTGGGATTAGGTTGACATAACCCCAGACTTTTGTCTCCACATGTAGAGCTAAATGTCAAGTCCCCTTCACCCCCTAGTTGCACGTCAATTACACGTCATGCTGCTGAGCGCGCATCTCTGCCAAGTATTTCTGCTGACATTGCGAAATCATCTCCAGGTATCCACCCACACATGACAATTTACCCCTTATCATCAAGTGGACGCCCACATGGACGCCCACCTTCACGCCTACTTACACGCCCACATGCTCTTATCTCATTCTCTCTTGCTCTCTTGCTTACGTACAATTGAGAAATGTATATATACTGTACTCTGTGAATAATGTTTTGAGAATATTGAGAATACTTTTCAGCCCCGTCCAGATCCTTTTTGGTGATGGAGATATTCTCCCTTTGACTCGAGTTATTGGAATAAAGCCCTTTATGAATCTGATACCACAGACTCAGCCTCTTGCTTTATGCATGATCTTATTGTTAATATTTAAAAGTCTGAGAGCGTGATATTTTATTTACCACCCTTTCGCCATTGTCTAGTTTCGGTGAGTCCCTTCAGCCATTGGACAAATGGTCTGTCCATCACCTTTTTGGATCAAGCTGACTGTCAAAGAAGTCCCTTCTTTGCCTCTGCTGCTGGGAATGTATGTCAAAATCTGAGCATCAGTCAGCTCACCTTCTGCTCCTCCTTTGCCTCTACCATGCAGCACATTTGTACACGTTTTGCTTGCTTGAAGCACATGCAATACTAATAGTTGTTTTCTGTAATATGAAGTAAGAGTCGTTTGCTGATCTTTCTGCAACACCCTTTCCTCCAAACCACGTCCCTTCCTTATTTAAGTTAATGTGTCACAAAGAGAGCACTATCCTTAGTGCAAATTCTGGTGCACACTCAGGTTCATAAATTGTTCTTTAATGACTCTTAAGTTCCAACTGAGGCTAACATAAAAATTCAATACATTTCAGTAACATGAAGCACTTTAGGCACCACAAGATAGAAAGAGAGGTGCTAAGTTTCGAGCCATAAAGATTTATTAAACGATTAACCATGTTACAAACTTAAATCATCAAATTAGTCATAATTAAAAAAATCAATACATGAATGTGTAGTCAATATATTCAAAGTCATGTAAAGGTAATAAAACATAGACAAACTATTGTCTAAAAAGGAAAGTTCAGTAAGATCAGTTCTTCCACAAATAAAGCACCCTACTCTGCTAAGTCAGGGAAACCTTCTGCTAAGAAGTCCAGAAAAAGGTGTCTACCTAAGAGTCAGACAGAGAAGCTTTTAAAAAGTATTCTACATTGCATTAGCTTAAATCACATAATGCTAACATTTGACACACCTATGCATGATTCCCACCTAAAACACCAATCAGGTTAAGGCACAATTAGATAACATAAATTCATGATGTTATCATGTACACAATGAGACTACTCAAACGTCCTTCAAACTTGCAGTTATCTGAGACATAGCATGTTATATTGGGCCAAGCTCTGCTCTGCTCTGCAGGTTCCTCGCAACAGCTCATTAGTGCATTCTGCAAGTGCTGGAGCAGAGTTTTCGTTTAGAAAATTCAGGGGCTTTTGAAGCTCTAGTATGTCGATGCGTTTTATTAATTATTAATAAATAACAAATTAATTATTTGTCTTGTGCAAGTGTGTTTTTATTAATCAATCCGTTTGTCTTAACATAAGAAAAAGTTACACGAGGGTTAGCATGCGTGTGCTGTTTCTGTTTTCTAAAAAATAACGTGCAGGTTTCCATGTTTAAACGTTGCTGTGTGCTGTTTATTTTGAGCACAAAACGCTGTCTGAATTAATGCTTTTTTATGTTGCAAAAGCTAGATAAATACATGCACATAAGGGAATTAGTGGGGTTAACACTGTTTAATCACTATGCTGTAGTAACGTTTATTTTGTCTCTTTAATTAAGATGGTCTATTGTGGCTTATGGAGGCCTAGTCCATGATGGCTGATTTTGTGAGCCTGGCCTCGAGTGAATATGTGAAAACTGAGACGAGGGAGACCCCTGCTGGAAATGGTCTTGAAGCTAACTGACCATGGTCCTTGTTTGCTGGTTTGAAAAACTTTCCATGAGGACAGCAGCAGTTTTTGGGAGTTCTCCAAGAGAAGTGAAAGTGTCCTTGGCAATCTTGAAAAACAAAGGAGCCTTAGAGGGAAACTCTGAACTGTGGCTCGATAGCCGAGGAGAAGCCGGATTAATGTGATACATGTTTTATTTTCTTGGTTCCTGTTCCGTAGTTTCCGTCCTGTGACTTTTCCTGAGCGGAGATTTTCAGATGTAGCAATGTTACATTTCTTCCTTCTCGCTCTGCTCAGTGATTCAGTGTATTTTGCAAACTTTATGAGTGTTTCCATTGTAATTTTTACTATAAAAAATGTTAGCCTAGGGAGGGCTTTGCCACTTGCCATTTTGCCTTTGCCGCGTGAATTTGCGTTGCTGAGGATCGATGCTGAGGACTTCGTCTTGAGAGACTTTACCGAGAGACTCGTCCTGACCCGTTCTGACACTTAGTTAGAATAGGTAACTATGAGAAATGATTTATTCTGATTGATTTACTTTGACTAATTTTAGATAAAGCAATATAATTTTAAACATGGTGTTGAATTTTCTTTCTTGTCAATTATTGGGTTTATATTTCTGATCATTATTGTATATGTTGTGTAGATTATGTTATTGATTAGGACAGTCACAAAACCAGATCTGATCGACCTGATATCGATGCAGGGTGTTTAGGTGTTTCCTTCCCACAGTTTATTGCTGGTAGAGTATTTGAGCGTGTGTTAGTGAAATGGGCCCTAGCGTATGATGAATGTATGTGCGTGCAACTGTATGATTACTCTATCCGTGGTAGTGGGCATATTTTAGATACCCTGATCTCTATCAATTTCCTGGTAGCAGAGGATGGTTGGTTTTTGATGGTTGTCTTGATCTGATAAGATTGCTTGTACATTAGCTTATTGATTATTGATTTTATTTTGTCGATATGGTATATGTACTAATACTATATGTTGAAGTCGTCATGTTGAGTTATATGTAGTGCTTCTGGAACTTGGAAGCTGTGGTAGCAGTTCCGTAGTAGGGCAGAAGAAGGTATATGCTGCTCTCTGGAAAGACGGGATTGTAAGGAATAACGTGTGACAATTGAAGTTGCGCGTTCACATTGTCTGGGTTCGGAATCAGTGACATCGTCGTATGTTACTATTAGAATATATTTCTGGTATATAAGGAGTGTGTATCGTAGTGAAGGTTATCTGTGAAACTCTAGTCTTAAGTCTCAGGGATCCGTAAAGGATTTTCGTTAAAGCTTATCGCGGGAGGAGTAATAGGTATTCTCTGAGCTTGTTTGAGGAACTGGGCGAAGTTGCTTAGTTAATGTATGTTATAATTCTGTAGTGGGACAGATTGTGCGCTGTTCTCGGGAAGCAGGATTCTGTGTGCATGTACTATATTTTCCTTTGCATGAATGTGCGTGAATGTATATACATTTATTGATTGTAAGACTCTTTGGACAAGTCCTAGAGGAAACAGTTAATGAATGTATGTTAGTAGGGCAGAGTAGAGGAAGTGCTACTGTGTCAATGAAAGGTTTCTTATGAAAAATAGACTCTCTTTTACTATTCTGTGGTTAGCGAAGCAGACAATGGAGATGTTTTTATGTTGTAACTAATAGATTTTGTAGAAATTTTGACACGAAGTCTACTGAGAAGATTTTGTAAAGGAGGGGTAGACGAGTGACAGAAGACAGAGACAAACTGCAGCGACTGTTGACGTCAGAAAGACCGCGCTCTGATTGGGTGGTAGATCAGAATAGGGTTCGCGCTAGGATTGGTGCGTTAGTGTGAGTCGCGCAGGGATTGGAGGAGCTGTTTAGTGACGTAGACGCTCCAGGATTGGTGCGTTAGTGTGAGTCGCGCTGCTATTGGTTGAGAACCTCGTATTGTATATTTATAATACGGAGAGAGTAGAGAGTTTTGGTTAGTGCTAAAATGTATTACCAAGAAGAGAAAAAGAAAAAAACATTCTTTGGGAAAGTTAAAAAGTGGTTTAGCAAGGATAAAGAGGTTAAAACGAGAGAGGGTGAGTTGCTACCCCCAGCGAAAACACCTGCATCCTTCATGGTTGCGAAATATGGATTACATACCTGTATATGGTTGCAGAATTGGGTTAGGTATACTAAAGAAGATGGTGTTCTAGCATTTCCAGAACATGGTTCATTTAATTTGGCCGTGTTGAGAAATTTACGGGAAAAGATGGCATGTCTGGACCCGAAGCCAAGACCTACACAGTTCGAGGCTTTAGTGGAATGGGAAGAGGAAGTTCATGAGCGAGAAAAGCAAAGATCTGGAGGGTATTACAGGAAT
This sequence comes from Triturus cristatus, assembly GCF_964204655.1. NCBI lineage: Eukaryota > Metazoa > Chordata > Amphibia > Caudata > Salamandridae > Triturus > Triturus cristatus. The sequence continues at coordinate 956,214,792 of NC_140580.1, forward strand.
ATGTTTGGGAGGAGACATGATCGTGAAACACATCATGATCGAATGAAAAGATGGCGAGATGTTAATATGTCAGAGGGATTATATCCTATGAGAACAATTGAAGAAGGAGCAGTTGGAGTTAATGAGTATGATGATGAGGTCTTAAATGACATGATTTACAAGAGACCGCCTCCATATAGACCAGAACCAGATGAGAGTACACCAGTTGTTTCTCCGATAAGAGACACAGTCTGTATTATTGAGAAAGAAAAAGTGACACCTGAATCAAGAAGTAGTAGTTCTTTCAGGGAGAAAGAGAATCGAAGTAGTGAGGAAAATGCCAGAAAATTAGCAAAAACGACAACAGAACTGACTGAGAAAATTAGGGAGTTAACGAAGAATCTGGAAGCTGTTACGGTGCCTGTAACAATAGGTCCGGTTATGCCTGTGTTTGACAAACAGAGAGCAGGTGAGAATGGACTGGTGATTCCATAAGTTGGGAATAATCTGACAAATTCAGTTGGTCCTTCAGGAGATTCAGATAAAAGAGCAGAAAGAAGTGACCTGAGACAAACGAGACATGATACATGTAGTGAACTATTGGATACTAGTGAACCTAGTTGTTCAGGGATGCCAATTTTAGAACCGCAGAAAAGAGTGGTTCCAGTGAGAAAAACTGCTGAAATAACAGTTGATGATTTGAATGATTGGATGAAGGTTCTTCAGAGAAAGGATAAGGATTCACAAGTTATTGATGTGGCTAGGTTACGTATAGAATTAGAAGAGCTTGTGACAGGAACAGTTCCAACAGAAATCCTGAAGAGTCATCATGATGGTGAGCTGATGTTTATGTGTAAAAGTATTACCTGGAGAGCAAGACATACACATGACAGACTGAGAACAATAGCAAATGAGCAGGGAGTTGACATTGATAAAGTGAAGGCTTTACAGAAAACCTACAGGATGGATTTTACAGAGAAGGATATTGAAAATTTGAATGCTACCGGTAGAATAGGACAGATTAAGGAAATGGTGGCATTATTGCGAAGATGGGGTGATGTTGAAAAGTGGAAGGATAGGTGGTATAAGAAAAGAGAGGAATCTGAAGATAGAACAACTTATTCAGCATTTCCAGTGAGAGAAAAGGAGAAACCAGTGGATAATTATCCTATGAGAGAAATACCTGGAGGAGGATATGTACATGTTCCATGGACCAGACAGGATATTTTATCATTTACGAATGATTTCCCTCGATTGAGAGAAAAGCCCGTCGAGTGGTATAGGCAGGTAGACAGGTTTGTGAAATTGTCAAAAGTGCTGTGGGTTGACCTGAATAGTCTGTTTGATATAATTGTTCCAGCAGACTTGTGGACTGAGTGTAAAATAGTTGTGAGTTGGCCTACTGAGGAATATCCAAGAGATTCAAGAACAGGGGCACCAGATCCAGAAGTAATGAGAAAATATGATCAGGTGATGGTATACCTGAAGAGTAAAGTTCCTCCAAAAGAGACAGACTGGGTTAAGATAGATCGAACACAACAGGAAGCAAAAGAATCAGTTCATGCTTTTTACGAGAGGCTGATACTGGCATTTAAACAATTCAGTGGAGATGAACACCTGGGTGACAAAGATTTGAGTCACTTTGTATACAGATTTGTATATGGCCTTAGACCTGAAATAGGTGAGAGAATTCGTGAGCACACAGTGGATTGGCAGAGTAAGAAAGTAGATGAGATCCTGAGACATGCAAAATACTTCAGTGATGAAATTGAAGCAAAACAAAGAAAGCTGAAAGAGAAAGCAATGTGGGCATAAGTGAAAGTTGCAGAAAGACAGGAAGCACAGTTGGTGGAACAGGTAAATAATCCTGGAAATAATGCAGGAAATAGACCAAGATATGCAGGAAAAGGAAAAGGAAGTCTTGAGGAAGCGAAGAAGAAGTTCCCTTGTCACAACTGTGGCCAACTGGGACATTGGAGATCTGAATGTCCTAATCCAACATTAGTGAGTAATGAGAGTAAACCTTTAAATCAACAGGTGCAGAACCAGAACGAAGGAAATAATCAACAGCAACAACAGAAAGTTGTGAGACAGCAGAGTCAAGAGCCAAAACCGCCCTTGCCGCAGAATAGAGGGTTACAAAAGTATAATCAGGATTCAGGATTCTACAATGATGAGCAGGTAAACAAACCAAGACGTTCTAACAAAGTACAGCAGTACTTGTTAAAGAGTGAAGGGAGTGAGTCTGAGGGTGATTATTGACGGTGCCGAAGAGAGGAGGAAGAGTGCATACTTGGTGCAACTCTAGAAATAGACCAGGCAGGACCATTTGTGGATGGGAAAATAAATGAGGAGAGTGTTACTTTTTTGGTAGACACAGGTGCGACAAGATCAACTGTCAGGTCAACAGATGTTAGAAATCTTCCTCTCTCGGATGAAGCAATCCAAGTAGTTGGTGTAGCCAATACACAAATCAGAACACGTCTTACTGAACCAGTAAGAGTACAGATAGGGAAATTTTCAGACATGCACAGATTTATTGTCTGTGACACGAGTCCAGTGAACCTGTTAGGTAGGGACTTATTGTGTAAGATGAATTGCACAATTTTTTGTACACCAGATGGAATAGCTTTTGAGACACCAGATGATGATGTTTTCTACCGAATGACTCTAGAAAATAGAGAAAGCGAGTTAATTGGTGCATTTGCTGTGTTTAATCCGGAGGATTTGCCTCAAGAGTTGAGAGACACAGTGAAAAGAGCAGTTTGGGATTTTACTGGAGAGGATGTGGGATTGATGAATAATGTAGATCCAGTGAAAATTGCAGTGAAAGAGGGAATTACATATCCTAACATTCCTCAGTACAAAATGACACCAGAAATAATTGAAGGGATAACTCCTATAATTGAGAAAATGATTCAGCAAGGAGTTCTAAGAGAACTACTGAGTAGTCCGTGTAATTCACCGATAAGGGGACTGAAAAAGCCCAATGGCAAATTTAGGATCGTGCAAGATCTGAGAAAAGTTAATCAAATTGTGGTGGCATGTTGTCCTATTGTGCCAAATCCATCAGTGATTCTGTATCAAATTCCACATGATGCTGAGTGGTATACAGTGATTGATTTGTGTCATGCGTTCTTTTCAATTCCATTGCATCATGACAGCCAGCCGATTTTTGCATTTAGGTTTGGCCAGCGTATTTTAGCATGGTGTCGTATCCCACAGGGGTATACGGAGAGTCCTTCGATATTCAATCAGTTATTGAAAAGATCGTTGGAAAGTCTGATCATGCCTGAGAGTTCAGTGCTAGTACAATATATTGATGACCTATTGGTGGCATCAAAGACACGTGAAGCTTGTGAAGTGGATACCATAGCTTTACTGAATCATCTGGCAGATGGAGGGTTAAAGGTATCTCCAGCCAAATTGCAATTTTGCAAGAAAGAGGTTCATTATCTTGGACACAATATTGAAAAAGGTCTGAGAAAAGTGACTACTGACAGGATCAGAATAATCAGAGAAATGAAAGCTCCAAAGACCCAGAGAGAAGTGAGAATGTTCCTGGGTATGGTGGGTTATTGTCGTCAGTGGATAATTAATTTTTCGCTGATAGCAAAGCCACTGATTAAACTGACAAAAAGTGAAATGACAGATCCATTGGATCTGGATGCAGAACAATTGGCAGCATTTGAAGAGCTTAAAAGTAAAATGTGTGAGGCTCCAGCTTTGGGTATGCCGGACTATGAAAAAGAATTCGAGCTGTACTGCAGTGAGAGAAATGGATGTGCACTTTCAGTGTTAATCCAGAAACATGGACAATTGAGAAGGCCTATTGCGTACTTCTCATCAACACTTGACCCTGTAGCTGTGGGTTTACCAGGTTGTCTAAAATCTGTGGCTGCAACATGCAGAAGCCTGGAACAGAGTGAGGGAATCATAATGGGATATCCTGTAAGGGTATTCGTACCTCACAATGTGGCAATTCTTTTGACAAGAAGCAGAACTCAGTATATGTCACATAGTCGATTGACCAAATATGAAAAAGTGATTCTGGGAGCATCAAATGTGACTCTCGAGAGATGTGTGAATGTGAATCCAGCGACACTTTTGCCGGATATTGAAAATGTGGGTATAAAAATGGAAGATGATCATGACTGTTTGGATGTGCTTGAGTACTGTACGAAACCGAGACCAGACATAAGGGATATTCCCTTACCTGAGAATGACCATGTGTTGTTTGTGGATGGATCTTGTTTGAGGAATGATGATGGTGTGCTATGTGCAGCATATGCGGTGTGCAAAGTTTCAGAGGTCATGGAAGCATCACCATTGAAAGGAGTGAAATCTGCGCAAGTTGCTGAATTAATAGCATTGACAAAAGCTTGCGAAATTGGAAAAGATTTGAGGACGACTGTGTTGACTGATAGTCAGTATGGATTTGGAGTGGTGCATGATTTTGGCCAACTTTGGCTACAAAGAGGTTTCTTGACATCGAGTGGAACTCCAATAAAGAATGCTGAAATGATTAGAAAATTGCTTGAGGCGATACAGCTGCCTAAGGAGTTAGCAGTTGTAAAGTGTGCTGCCCATGGACAGGGGGAGGATTTCATAACGATTGGAAACAGGTACGCCAATGATGTTGCGCAATATTGCGCCAAGACAAATCAGTCCATTAATAGGGACAGAGAAGGGGAAATGTCTTTTCTTTCTGTGATGTTTACTAATGTCCTAGAGACCTGGGATGAAGTGAAGCAGTTACAAGATGAGGCAGGAGAAGAAGAGAAACTAGATTGGATTAAGGCAGGATGTGCTCCAAGAGAAACAGACCATGTTTGGGTCTACAGAGATGGCAGACCAGTGATGCCGAACTCAATCTTGTCGTCAATGGCAAGGATGTATCATGGCCAGGGACATTTGGGGAGAGACGCGATGGTTAGGTCGTTTAAACAAACCTGGTACAATGCAAAGTTCAGGACAATTGCAGAGAGCATCTGTCAAAGGTGTTTAGTTTGTCAGCAATTTAACACTGGGAAAAAGACAGTGGTGAGTCTGGGAACAATAGGCAGAGAAGGAGGTCCTTTTACAAGAATGCAGATTGATTTCATTGAGATGCCCCAAGTGAACAGACTTAGGTATGTTCTAGTGGTAGTCTGTTTGTTTTCAAGGTGGGTGGAAGCTTACCCGACTAGAAGAAATGATGGATTAACAGTGGCAAAATTACTGTTGAGAGAGTTGATTCCTAGGTACGGGTTTCCAGTAACAGTTGAGTCTGATAGAGGTAGACACTTTCAAAATGAGCTCATGGGTTTGATTTGTGAAGCATTGAAAATACAGCAGAAGCTACATTGTGCATACCGACCAGAGGCTTCTGGTGTGGTTGAGCAGATTAATGGCACAATCAAGAATAGGATTGGAAAGATGTGTTTAGCCACTGGCATGAAATGGCCAGATGTTTTGCCTCTAGTTCTGATGACAATGAGATCTACTCCAGATAGAACTACAGGTTTGAGCCCGCACGAAATAATCATGGGACGTGCTATGCGCCATGCATTCGTGCCTGTCAATAAATTGGTGACAATAACTGATGACATGATTTTGGATTACTGTAAAGGCCTGGCTGACGCAGTTCATTCTGTGTTTCACCAGGTTGGAGAAGAAGCTACCACACTTGAGAAGAAGCAAGCCCATGATGTGAGTCCAGGAGACTGGGTGAGGATTAAGGTGCACAGAAGAAGAAATTGCTTGATTCCAAGGTGGGGAAGGCCGAGACAAGTTATTCTGACTACGACGACTGCAGTAAAGTGTGCTGGAGTGAAGCACTGGGTACATGCAAGTCATACTCTGAGAGTTCCAAATCCAAAAGAAGGGACTGGTAAAGAGTATTTTGAAGAGTCAGATTCCAGTGATGGTGAAGATACTGAAGATACGGAATCAGTGAGAAAAGAAGCAGAGAGAGCTTCAAGAGAATCACTGCGAGTATCAGAGAGGAGATCAGATTCTGTAAGAGAGCCTGAAGTTTCAAACAGCAGTGAAGGAAAAAGAAAAGAAAAGAGAAATCACACAGAGACTACTCCTGAATCAGAAGAGGAGGAGATTGAAGAACCACTTGAGATTATACTTGAAGAAGTAGGGTCAGAAGAAGATAGAGAGGGACAGATTGCGGAAGACCCCCGAGGAGGTGTAGGGAACATTCATGAGGAGCTAGGTGAAGGGACAAGTAGACAGCAAGAAGATTGCGTGTCGGAGACCCGAGGAGGGACAGGAGTAGGGAAGTCTCAAACAGTGGTTAAAAAATCTGTGGAGAAGAAGAAAGCTGCTGAAAAACGGAAACAAGAGGCACTTGAAACAGATGATGAGGATGAACAAACAGAGGGTCGAGTTCTGAGAAAGAGAACTTGGATTGGAGAAAGGAGTAATAAGGAAATAAAGCCGAAAAAGGTGTTAAGAGGAGACCGTTGGCCTAACAACAGAGTTAAGAGGCTGAGATACAGAGTAATAAGAGCAAATTCATCGAAAGCTGAACAAGTGAATGAAGTTTCGAGTCAAAGTTCAAAAGCTGAAGGAGAAGAATCAAAGGAGTCAAATGAACCAGTGGAAATAAAAACAGTGAGAAGACCCAACCAAAAGTACAGATCACCGGAATGGTCTTATGTGGCACTGTCTGAAGGAGGAAAAGAAGAAACAGTGACTCGAGATAATCCGGAAGTGGTCTTGAGAGAAGTGGTTGAGGAAGATACTGGTGAAATTCTGAAAGTACTCTTGACTGACATTGGAGAAGAGTCGAGTACTGAGGATTTTGATGTTGGAGATCTGATACAATTTGATGTTGAAGAAATTGAAGTAAAGGATGACAAGTATCCAAACTGAGTGAAAGAAGGATTCACTTGGATCGAGTGAACGAAGAGATCATTTGGATAAACTGAAAGCTGAAGAATTGTTGAAGAATTGAAGAAGTTCAAACAGTAGTGGAGTAATAGAGGCTAAACTAAAATGGCTAACATAGAGGATAATAGAAATAGATGTGCCTTCTTTAAGAGGTGGTGTAGAATGTGCTGCTGTTGTACTGGATTATTAATGCTTCTATGGGGTGTTTTAGTTTTATTAGTTACTTTTAGAGTAGAGTTTGGAATGCATATAGAAAATGTGACAAATGTAGAGAAGAATTCACAAAAGGTAATTCCAATTAGAAGTAGTAGTTACATACACAAAGATAGGTCAATTAATAATTTTTCTAGTAATGTTTTTTCGAAACTGCTATATGAATATGTGAAGACAATGGAAGTAAGGGATTGCTACGTCTGTATGCAATTACCTGCATCCATTTCAGAGGGTGTTACTTATCACCATTTACCAGCTACATATGGTATTTATTGTAGTATTTTAAGTAGTGTTTTTTATTTGTTAGGGAAAGTAGATTATAAGATGTCTAACAGAGATAGTATTTTTGGGCACTTGCCAATGAACAAAGAGCTGAATCCAGCTAAAGAAGCTAACACTTTTGGTGAGATTTTTATTGAAGAAAAAGGATTAACAATAGATTACATTTTTAAGAATAATTTAACTTGCAGTTTGAAAGAAGAGGAGAAAGCTTTCCTGGATATGGTGGAGGAAAGGAGAGTGAACATGCATGAGAAAGGGGAAAAATATGAAGTGAGTGAGACAATTTGGGACATTGAGATGGGAAAAGAATTGAGAAATGGGGCTAGTCCAACTTTAGCTCTAGATGCACCGCAGAAGGGTAAACTTTGCATTACAAGAAGGAAATCCCAATATGTCACATATTTTGTGGGGACTAGTGAGTGCCATGATACATACTTCGTTGCGACAGGTTGGGGTTTCAGAGGTGGAGAAGATACAATTTTTCCAGGAGTGTACTATGTTTGTGGGAACAAGGCTTATTACAAGTTGCCTGACCATTGGTATGGCACATGTTATGTGGGCCTGGTTTTTCCTAAGATTTTTCATACAGATAAAATAAGAGATGTAGAAGATATTAACTTATTAACACGTTTTAAGAGAGAAACTTGGTCTGAAATTGTGGGTGATATTTTTGGGGTTTTGATTCCAGCAGTGGGAATTTCTTTAAATGCTTATGGAATTCGGAAACTGTCCACAGTGGTTGATCGTTTATCGACAAATACCGCAGGAGGGTTTCTTTTGGTAAATACGGAATTAAGTGCCGTACGTGCCATGTCTATGCAAAATCGACTTGCCCTTGATATTCTATTGGCCAAGGAGGGTGGAGTCTGTGGAATATTGAAAGTTCAACATTGTTGCACTTACATTCCTGACGAAAGTAAAGACCTGAAGGTCTATATCAGAAATATTACTGATTTGCATGAAGAATTAGTACCACTTGAAGCTGGGAATTTGTGGACTAAAATAGCTAATAAGATGATAGCTGTTAAGGATTTTATTGCAAAGATAGGTAGTACTATTATAGGTAGAATATTGTTTCCCTTGTCTTGTATAATTGTGGCTTTATTTTTATTTTTATTTTTTAAAACCTTTATTTTGGTAAATGCACAATACACAGCGTCTGCCTACAACCCCTCGGGGCCGGCCGCTATGACATATCAGAAAAGGATAAAAGAAAAAGAAAAAAAAAAAAAACCAATTGGGCAGAGCGCCGTTAAAGCAATCTCTGAGTGAAAAGTACCGTGTAGAACATAGAACAATAATGTCAGGATAAGAAAAGGTTTAATTTTATGATTTTGTCGAGTACAATGTAGTGAACTACGAAAAGAGTCGAAGCTGATCACTGACCAGGAGAGACATCACCGTTCACGGAGCACCCAGAAGGAGGCGTTATATAGGAAGGCATTTGTAAGGAAACAGGTGGCCACCATCCAGGAACTAAGAGCAAACGCTATACCACAGAATGATAGAACACAATAAACTCCCTACTAACACTGAACCCCGACGCCGAAGAAACAAAGAAACATAGAAGAGAAAGAAACCGAAGAAGAAGAGAGAAAGAATGAGAAAGAGGGCCATAGAGACAAAGAAAAGACATAGAACACATCCCATCCCCCCACCCTGCATACCAGCGGAAGGCCACGGCCCACCCCCCCCCCAATAGGCATGCCTGTCGCCCCAAAAGAACCCCAAGTGGGAAAGAGAGTCTGGAGAGTGGGAAAGAACATCCCAGTCTCCGACTCCCAGAGAAGGCAGGAGGAGGAAATTTTACATACTCCCGGTCACCACCAGCCCCATAAGCATCCCCCACCCTGAATATCATCAGCACAACTGAAGTAGCAAGCAAAGCAGCAGGTGGGGAGACTCCATTCCAAATGTGCGAATAAATCAGATAATTAGCAGTCCCATCCTAGTCCCCGCCCGCCAATACGTACAGCAAACTAAAGGAAATCGCCCAGCCCTGGCCCGATCCTAAGTGGCCCCACAGATCCACCCCCGCAATCAACAATAGCAAATTACACGCATGCGGCACATCAGATACATAGACAAATATTCTAGTCCGGGTCATGCCAGGCGGTCAGGCAGGATCATCAAGGGAGGCAACATCAGCCCTGGCCAGAACGCTGAAACCCCACCAAGCATGGCCACCGCTGGGAGTGTACCTCAGGCAGAACAAAGGAGCAAGATGGCCGCTCCCGGCACAGAAGACGCAGAGGAAGAGGAAGCGAGAGTTCCCAATCATAGACCATCACCACATCGATAGTGACCAACACAGTTTTCCCCACAGAACGGCACACACTCCGGCGATGTTGAGGAAGCCGTGGCAACACTTGCAGAGGCAGAGTCTCAGCTTGTAAAGTGGAAGGGAGCTTTGTATCTGCAACTTTGTCATTAAAAGAACACTCGACACTGTAGCCAGGGAGAGGACGTTCCACAGTATCCCCCTGTCGCCACATTGTATCCGCCTCGAAGGGAATGAGAGGCATTGGGGGGTCAGACAACCGCAGTAGTTCCCTGGATGGCATAGCGACATCGATCTTCCGCTCCAGTTCTCGAGTGTTTTTCCACAGTGTCGCCCTCAAGTCTTCCAGTGCTAGAAGGATATCACCATAGGTCAGGTCTGCTCCCCGCTTCAGCATGTCGGCAGTATGCAAAGGCGCCGCCGGGACACCCTCCAGCTCGACAGTAGGCAGGGCAGCCTGCGTCAGGGATATGGAGGCTTCCGTCTTTCCGGCGAGGTAGACCGGCACCACCACCATTTTTGCAGTCAGCCCACATCGGAGAGGTGAGGGTGACTCCATTGGACGGAGGAATAGCATTTAAGGCAAGAAGAGATACTGCTCGCTATACGGGGCTCACACGATGTGAGAGCCCTCGGCTGTATAGCAATGCGGGTGGTGGGCGCTCTAAAACGGATACCGCTCTGACCGCTGGTAGCATGACAAAGGAAGGTTCGCCAGCCCGGACCCAATCATACAGGAATTCTCTCCGTCGCGAAGAAGGCTCCGCCAAGCCGCCCACTCCACAGCCGGTCACATTTCCCCAGGCGCCGGTCCGGCCCCAGGTCGTCTCACCGTACGTGATAAGCGGTGTCCGGTGGCGGTGGTCGGGCCAGAGTGCGTGGGCAAAGTCCAAAGTCGGCAAACTCTATGAATCCTCGACCAAAAAAGCCAGCGGGGACATCGGAGGAATGCGGAAAGTGTCAGCGCATTCGTGGTTACATTTGCTCGCGCTGTAGGCAGGATTAAAGATCAGGATGTCATGTAAACAGCAGACGGGCTGCGGAGCCGGGAGCTCAGACGTCCTGTCCGTCCGCCATCTTGGCTCCTCCTTCAATTGTGGCTTTATTAATAATAAGATTGGTGTGTGTGTGTTGTAAAAACAGGGGAGGGAGGAAGAAATTGAATAAAGAAAAGAGAAATAAGAGGTTGAAGAGAGAACCTCAAGAAATTGAATTAGAAGAATTGAGGGAGAGTGTTTATTTGGAGACAAAAAGGGATGATGAAAGAGTGACTGGTGTTTAATGTTGTGTAAGGGGAAAAGACATTTCTGATTTCTCCTAAAATGGGACTAAATTTTCACTAATTTTTTTTTTTGGGTTTATTTGGTGATAAAATCACCAAAGGGGGGATTGCTGGAGCAGAGTTTTCGTTTAGAAAATTCAGGGGCTTTTGAAGCTCTAGTATGTCTATGCGTTTTATTAATTATTAATAAATAACAAATGAATTATTTGTCTTGTGCAAGTGTGTTTTTATTAATCAATCCGTTTGTCTTAACATAAGAAAAAGTTACACGAGGGTTAGCATGCGTGTGCTGTTTCTGTTTTCTAAAAAATAACGTGCAGGTTTCCATGTTTAAACGTTGCTGTGTGCTGTTTATTTTGAGCACAAAACGCTGTCTGAATTAATGCTTTTTTATGTTGCAAAAGCTAGATAAATACATGCACATAAGGGAATTAGTGGGGTTAACACTGTTTAATCACTATGCTGTAGTAACGTTTATTTTGTCTCTTTAATTAAGATGGTCTATTGTGGCTTATGGAGGCCTAGTCCATGATGGCTGATTTTGTGAGCCTGGCCTCGAGTGAATATGTGAAAACTGAGACGAGGGAGACCCCTGCTGGAAATGGTCTTGAAGCTAACTGACCATGGTCCTTGTTTGCTGGTTTGAAAAACTTTCCATGAGGACAGCAGCAGTTTTTGGGAGTTCTCCAAGAGAAGTGAAAGTGTCCTTGGCAATCTTGAAAAACAAAGGAGCCTTAGAGGGAAACTCTGAACTGTGGCTCGATAGCCGAGGAGAAGCCGGATTAATGTGATACATGTTTTATTTTCTTGGTTCCTGTTCCGTAGTTTCCGTCCTGTGACTTTTCCTGAGCGGAGATTTTCAGATGTAGCAATGTTACATTTCTTCCTTCTCGCTCTGCTCAGTGATTCAGTGTATTTTGCAAACTTTATGAGTGTTTCCATTGTAATTTTTACTATAAAAAATGTTAGCCTAGGGAGGGCTTTGCCACTTGCCATTTTGCCTTTGCCGCGTGAATTTGCGTTGCTGAGGATCGATGCTGAGGACTTCGTCTTGAGAGACTTTACCGAGAGACTCGTCCTGACCCGTTCTGACACTTAGTTAGAATAGGTAACTATGAGAAATGATTTATTCTGATTGATTTACTTTGACTAATTTTAGATAAAGCAATATAATTTTAAACATGGTGTTGAATTTTCTTTCTTGTCAATTATTGGGTTTATATTTCTGATCATTATTGTATATGTTGTGTAGATTATGTTATTGATTAGGACAGTCACAAAACCAGATCTGATCGACCTGATATCGATGCAGGGTGTTTAGGTGTTTCCTTCCCACAGTTTATTGCTGGTAGAGTATTTGAGCGTGTGTTAGTGAAATGGGCCCTAGCGTATGATGAATGTATGTGCGTGCAACTGTATGATTACTCTATCCGTGGTAGTGGGCATATTTTAGATACCCTGATCTCTATCACAAGGATTGCATAAAAGAAAACAGTTCACATGAGAACAAAACACCAGGGGCACATCAAGATAGTATATGTGGAGTCAACTTTTACTTAGGGAAGCAAGATTGCTGCCAGGTGTTAGCCATTTTTAGGTCAAGCCTATAGCGGCAGCGCGCATGCGCTGCTCGCTTTGCGAGGCATGCAGTATTCAGTATGGAGTGGAAGCTCAGTGGAAGCTCCCCCCATTCTCCGCCCATCTTTTTCTTTGACTTAGTGCCTAAACGCTGCCTTTCAATTGGTGTTAAGCTTGTTAGTCCCTCCTTATGACGGCCATGTCGTCATTTGTATCCTTCCATTGCTACTGGCCCCTTTACTTCGAGTGTTGCACAGTATGTTTTATTTAGATTGTGAGCACTATTGTCTTCCTGTGCCCCCCGCAGTCTGTGCCTTCTCGACCCCCAGCACTCCCGTTGTTTGTGCCTTCTCGCCTGCCGCACTCCTGTTTGCAATGCAATAGGTCTTGCGTAAATGCGAGTCCTATTGCATTGCAAATGCTTGTTTACTACAGCAGGCAGGACGATGTGCGCAGCCGGGACAATTTAAGACTGAGAGGCGTAATGCAATCACCCGCCTAATCATCAACAGATTGCGCTTGAACTGCATGAGCCTGCAGCCACAGTAGAACAGGCTGACCCGCGTGAAGCGCCCTACTGTTTACCCTCAAACACCTGGACAATCAGCTTGTCAACGTCATTTGTTTCCATTAAATACGGAGTTGGTAGCTGTCCATTGCACATTGTAAAATGGATGGCCATTAAGAAACAGGATAACTTTCATCAACATAAAACCTCTGAGCATATTTCGTAATCTTTCTTGTACAATTATCTTGTTGTCAATGTCAGAAAGGAATTATGTTGTTATCCTTGTTAAGTACAAGAATGCTATTAATAATTTGTAGAATATTCTATAAAATTTCAAATATAACTAGTAGCGGCAATCCCTTTACTTTGTGACTGGAAAGATAAACAATCATGTATTTTTTAGACCTACATGTTCGCTTTACATCAATGTGCTTTTGAAACCCAACTATTCTCTAATTCATGATGGTGCCTCATTGGGGTATGGCCGCCTCGTTACGTATGCGCATGCTCTTTGAGGGCTGGCCACCTGTTCGTAGTGTTCCTTGCTCTCCCATACCGAGCAGGTCCCAGGGGGTGGTGCTCTGCTGCTGCCAAGAAGTGTACTGCGGATGTGACTGGGTGGCAAGGAACAGAGCCTTTAGTACTCCGAACTGAGGGCAGCGATGCGGTTTCAGGTGAGTACCGGCCCTTTGGAGGAGGGGATAGAAAGGTGTCATCATGGTCATGTAATTAGGGTCATCATGTTCAGAGAAGTATGCTTGAGACCCAGGGGCTATGCATAACTCTAATAGCTTCCTACCCGTCCTGCCACAACGAGCCCCTGCCACCGGTGCCAATCATCCTTTGCTCGTTTTCCACCAAGCTTTGCTTATTGTTCTTTTAAGTAGATCCTGGTCCTCTCTCTCTTCACTATTCTTTCTCCCAATTCTCTTTTCTTTCTGTAGGCAAATTCCCTACCTAGGTTTATTTTTAGCTGCCTCTCCCCCCTCGATGCGCTCACTGCTTTCAACCCTCTTTTTACCCCTGCTCTTCTCTCCCTATTTCACACTCCCCACCCATTCTACACTCCCCCATACTTTTTAGGAAGCACCTGGTTTTGGTGGCCTAAAGCAATTGCAGCACCCATATCCTATTCAACAAAACATCAGAGAGGCAATGAAGCCCAAAATAGTTTTAAAATACACACACATTTTATTTAATAGTCTTTCAGAATGGTATGCTGATCATTAACTCTCTTCAAGTCACTCAGGTCTTCCATATCAAACTGTTTAGTGCGCCCAGCGTTTCGTGACGTGCTAAGATTTTGCACTAATGTGATGACACTGCAGCTGCTTTCGGTATTGTTTTATGGTACAAGAGAAGCATTCCTTTTAGACTGCCATATTTGTTTTGGAAAAGGGAAGTACGGTTACTTTGTGGATGCAATGTTGTCCCAAAAGTTTTGTTACTTAGCCAGTATGTCACGTTTCAACAGGTGGAATGTGTCCATAAATGTTTCCTGAGGCAAGCATGTATTCCTGAATCACACTGCATAACCCAGTGTGTACTGTACTAATTGTATAGCTCGTCCATCCATAGCGGCACACCACTCACGATAATGTACTGCATGGCTAAACACTTATAAGGTCCCAATGGCGAGAACTATTGGCTATACCATCGCTTGTTTAAATGCTGCCTAGTTTAGTGCCGCGATTCTAAAAATGAACAATACACACTCAGTACATTTGCGTGTTGCATTTTAATGCCGATAGAAGTGCAAAGCAATTAATTGTGGAAAAATCACCATCAAATCCCTCCCTATGGTGGGACTCAGGGCGTCACCAAACATTCTATACACGTTTCTTTCGGAAACATTCCCTTTACACAACAGTTGTCGACCATCGTGGCCGTGCAGGTAAGAGCGTTGGGGCGGTGGAGCCAGAGGATTCTGCCAGACGACAAAGAGGGAAAATTAAACAAATAATGAATTTTTCCTCGTCGTTGTCTGTCGAAATCCCACCCACCTGGCCCCACCGCCTCATCACTTCACAGGCCGTGGCTGGTTGTCGACTTTTGAATCTTGCATCTGGATTCTTCCATATCCTTTAGCTGATCATTAATGTGGTCTTTCAAGCTTGATGTCAGCTCTTTTCCATTTTCGCACACTCAATTAATTGAGCTGCCTTTGTCCATGGCATCTTGACTCACCATTGAAGTAATGATTTTTAATTTCCTTATGAAATTAAATAGGCATATCACAGAAATTGCAATGATTAGTATGGGGGGCTAGCATCTTGCCTAACAATCAGAAAGTGATGCCACTATGTCATTCACCAATCTTACAAAAATCCTTTCTTCAGTGCTTCCTAGGTACTTGTCTTCTCCAACTCCTACACCTCTCTAGAAACACCCAAAATGTTAGTGAGAAACTTGTTAATTTTGTTACTTGAGCCAGGAAAGTACGTGCAGCCCTCCTGAATGTGAAGCATGCAGCAAACTACACCCTATTTTGCGAGAAAGTGGTCTAAAGCAGTCCTACTCTGCAAATCCATTGCTCTTATTGTAATCAGTTCTGAGGTAATGGCAGCTAAAACACCAGTGTTGTTAGTAGTGAGTCGCTCCAGCAAAGTAGACAGCTTCATAATCTTCAAATCTTTCAAGACTATACCTACAGAAGGAATCATAGTGCACATGTTAATATTGACTTAAGTGCAAAACAATTAATTATGGAGAAATCTCAATCATCACCATGGCCATTTTGCATCTTCCAGACGTTGCGTGCTGCAAAATAGTAAAATAAATATTGAATAACATAAATATTGTGTTCTAGATATCATTTGCAAAAATATTGCTCCAATGAGTGCAGATTTTCTATTATTAACTCCAATGGGGCAGTGTTTTGTAAATGATATTTAGGATACATTTTTGTCAGCCGATATTTTGTCAGACGATATTCTGGTACTCTATCCTGCCGCTTCAGCATGACATACTGTCCTAGTCCTGTGTCATGTTCACATGTTGTGGCAATAGGTATTCTCTGGGTGTCTTGCTGCAGTTTGAAATGTTGTTACTTGGACAAACTAAACAGTGCAGCCCATAATCCCATCTTCACACAAAAATGGTTAACTCTTTTCAATAGCCTCCTTGGCAATATTAACATCTTAGCAAATGCATCAATATTCTTGGCTGGTGATATTGGTTTAGAAATTTACAGACACTACGTAACCTGTGTGGGACAATGCTTAATTCTGATGCCTGTCAAACACTTGGGCGTGTTTATGAATGAAGGTTTTAATTTTTTGTTTGGTTATGAGTTTAGTACACTGAAATTAAAACACCCTCCTTCCAAAATTGCCACTGATTGCTAGCGTTACTGTCCTACTGATCGTATTCACAATCTGTGTTCCGCTGCCTAAAATGAAGTAAACTGACCTTGTGTGGGTGAATGAAACTGATGTTAATGAGGTGCTGTGAACTATTGAATTTGAATTTGTATTGCTGACGCGCTGACTACTAGCGCCGTTTTGCTCGTATACTGCTTTTTAAGAAAAAAAAACGAAAGTTTCACTTGCTGACTTCTAGGACATAAAAAACTTTTAACTGCGCCGTCACTCACAAATAAGAATCCACTCACCCCCTCTTTCACTTTGCAAGCACTGATGCCGCCATTTCCCCGCATACCACGTGACCCCTCTTCCAGAGCGGACACGTGTAGCGGTTGGCATTCTAGTGGCTCAGCCTGCCATTTGCTCCCCGCCTACTTAAGACCGGATGCTGCGACTGCGCAGCGGGTGCGCGCAGCGGCAGCCGAAGGCGCGCCAAAGGCAAGCCCGTCTACGCCCGTCGGTGCCCGGAGCGCGCCCAGCGCCAGAACCCCTGCCTCTCCGTCCAGGCGGGTCTATTCCCGCGTTGAGCTGCTGTCCTTCAAACATGGTGAGTGCCTGAACCTGAATCGTGGCAGAGAGTTCTGCATCTTTCCCTGGAAATCTTGCAATAGATGTAGAGTCAGTCAGCCTAACCCCACTCAGAACGGGCCTATCCCTTGTCCCCAGTTTACCACCACCAGAGCGCCATATTCGGCCCAGGGTGTGCTACACAGGCGCCAGCAATCCACCCCCGCAGATAATAACGCGAGAGTAACACGCCCCAATCGTATCAACTGCGTGCTAATTAATATTCGATCTCTGATGAAACACAAAAACGATCTACACTGCTTCATTCAACTTCATCACCCTGATTTAATTTTCCTAACGGAAACCTGGGCACATGAAGCCAGCGACCCTGACTGGAATCAGGTAGCTCCACCTAATTATCTCATTTCCAATCTGGACAGAACTGGGACCACCGGGGGTGGAATTGCCCTGATATACAGAGATCGTTGCAAGGTCAGAATGATACCCGAACCTCTACTAGCGGCAGAAGCTATGTTCCTGAGCATTAAATCTAACAATCAAGAGATTTTTCAAGGAATCCGAGTATACAGACCCCCCGGCCCTAGGCGTTCATTCGTTACTCAGATCCAAACTCGTATGGAGTCCTGTCTCAACTCAGCATCCTTCACATTGCTTGGTGACTTTAACTTTAATTTAGAGGTTACCAATAACGCAGACACCTCCAATTTAACAGATACCTTAGCTAGTTTTGGTCTGAAACAATTGGTACTACAATCTACACATCAAGCCGGACATACCTTGGACGGCATTTTTACCAACTGCCCTCTCATCACGGTAGTAAACGCTCTCCCCCTTCTTTGGTCAGACCACTACGCCGTCAACTTTCTCATCAATACTACCGACTTCAATCAGTCCCGCAGAACCAGACCCACTCAGAACAAAATTCGGGTCTGGAAAAAGGTTACGCAACCTAAACTGTCCGCTGCTTTGACAAATCTCCCCACTCTCCAGCTAGATCCCAATCTGGCAGCCGCAGGCTTTAACAACTGGATTTCACAGGCCACCAATCCATTGGCTCCGGAAGTGTCCAAACCAGCAATAAAAAGACTTGTGTCAGCTCCCTGGTACTCCACTGAGCTAAAAAGTCTTAAAATTCACTGCAGACATAAGGAGCGATCCTGGCGCTCTTCATACAGCCTTACGTCTAAAGCAGACTATGGTGCAGCCGTGAAAGAATATCAACAAGCTATAACCTTAGCCAAGTTGACCTATTTTACTGCTAAAATTCTTGCAGCCTCCAACTCCTCCAAAGAATTATTCAAAACCGTCACCGCTTTGTCCTCCCGGCCTAGGGATTCTATCTTTCTCCCCACCCAAGCCTTCATCGACAACCTCGCGGTCTTCTTCCAGTCCAAGGTTAACCTGGTAGCTGCGGAAGAGGTCGGCAGAGCACTGACCCCGCTGCTCAATTTAGTAATTGGAACAGGGATTTTCCCGACCAATTGGAAACTGGCCTGTATTAGACCTATATTAAAAAAACCCTCCCTTGATCCCTTGGAGGCGAAAAATTACCGGCCCATCTCATGTCTACCCATAACCTCCAAAATCCTGGAAAAATCCATCAATCAGTATCTCATGTCTTATCTGGAGGGTAACAACCTTCTAGACTCCACGCAACATGGGTTTAGATCCCAACACTCGACGGAATCTGCATTGATCATGGCAACTGAAGGAAAAAGAAGGGTGCTGGACGATGGAGGAAGAGCGGCCCTAATACTACTTGACCTCACGGCAGCCTTTGATACTGTAAATCACACAGTATTGCTAACTAGGCTGCAAACCGTGGAGGTCAATGGTAAAGCCCTAACCCTTCTTACTTCCTTCCTCGACGCCAGGGAACAACTAATCCACTGGGACGGTATGCAATCGGAACGGTTCACCCTCCCGGGCGGAGTTCCCCAGGGCTCCGCCCTCTCGCCCACCCTTTTCAATATTTATGTCACCCCACTGGCCAGACTGATCAAGAGTCATGGCCTAGCGCTCGTCTCCTATGCTGATGACACACAAATATTGGTGTCAATCACCCAAAATGACAACCAACCAGCTGAGCGATTCCGCGACTGTCTCTCCTCTGTCATGTCTTGGATGAGGGTTAACTTCTTAAAGCTAAATGCCCAAAAAACCGAGGTGCTTGAGTTTGGAAATAAACCCTCCATATGAAATCACCACTGGTGGCCCCCGGAGGCCGGTTTGTGCCCCTCTCCAGTAGCCAAGGCTAGAAACCTTGGTTTTCTCTTCGATGAGGGGCTTACCTGTGCCCCCCAAATCAACCAAGTGGTTTCCGCCTGTTTCTTCACTCTTAAACTTCTCTACAAAATTCTCCCATTCATCCCGCCTTCCCTCAGGAAAACTGTAGTTGGTGCTCTCATTCTATCTAGGATAGATTACTGTAACGCACTCTATCTGGGCTCAGGGGCCAAACAGCTTACAAAACTTCAATCTCTTCAAAACGCTGCTGCCCGAGTCTTATGTGGCCTTCCGAAACACCATCCTACCTCCGCAAGCATCAAAGCTCTTCACTGGCTCCCGGTAAGATGCAGGGTTGACTTCAAGACCCTATGCCTTGTGCACAAAGCCCTTTATGGCCGCGGGGCCGAAGATGTTCAATCCCTCTTTCCTCGCTACACTCCAACTCGCTGCCTACGATCTTCTGACGTCGGGCTGGTCCTTCCTCCTAAAATCAAAAGGGCAAGATTGGGTGGTAAACGCTTTTCATTCCTGGCGGCCAAACTATGGAACGCCCTCCCTGTCTCACTACGCCTTCAGCCCTCCCGCTCTATTTTCAGGAAGGCCATAAAAAACAGGCTTTTCTTACAAAACTAGAATCAGTGTTTCCCAGATGTGGCTACCTAGCGCCAAGACGCCTCGGCATAAGTGCGCTTTACAAATACATTCAATCAGTCAGTTAATAACATTCTCCTAGCTGGAGAGAGCAAGCACATCACCCTTCTGTTCGTCTGGATCCGAGATCATAGAGTCAATGCACATCAAGTATGAAAAGTACCAGGCAGGCTGAACGGTCCCAAGTGTTCTTCCCCAGAGTCTTAGATGAAGGGTGTCACAGGCATGTAAGCAGATTTGCATTTCTTTCAACAGCCAACCATTTATTACTTGCTAATTAAACCTCATATTATTCTGCAGTCTCCGTCAATGTGGTCTTGTCCTCTTCTGTCCTCCTTCATTGATGGGGTGAGGATGTGGCCTAATGGCTAAGGCAGTCGACCTCAAATCTGGGGAACTGGGTTTGAGTCTGGCAAAAACAAAAATGAACGCGTCCTTAGGTAACGCAACTGGTGCTCATGTAAAGTGCTCTGATACCTTCTGGTCAAGTTCACACTATATAAAACTCCCGAAAAAAGCCAACTGATTTCCAGCTTTAGTCTTTGCAAGCCACCGCTAGGTATAGGCCAAGATGTTTTGTACAGTGATCTATGTAACCTTCTTGTTGGCAACTCCTGATTTATATTGACTAAAAATAATGTATATATGCTTTCCAAAGACCTCAGGACCCACTACTCTGGTTATGATAAACGTACACATACATTATGACATCAGGTCTTCCTCACATTTTATCCATACACCTTTTGGGGAGGCATTGAACCGACTCATAACTAAGTGCAACTTATTTTTCTCTTCTGGCTTTGTTCAAGAGGGAATTATTTCTCTTCCTACATTTATAGGGAGTGGGAGGGGAGGGGCAGTACAATTGGCTTTATATTACTCTCTTTCGATTTTGCACCCTCTATCTAAGATTCCCCGGTCCTGTCAACTTGTGTTAGAGATCATAATCCCTTGTTAACTAGATTTGACTATTACCTATATAGGAATGAAGAGTCAGTTGCAAAATCAAGCTTGAGACATTGCCCTAATAAAGGATTACAAACCAAATGGGCCAAAATTGATCCAACAAACTTTTTCTCAAAACTTATAATTGGAAGCAAAGAAAAGCGACTGCAATCCATTCCAATCGGCTCCGTAAAGTTTGAATGAGAGCCCTAGTGGGGTCCGCTTGCCTTCATGGCTGTCAGCCTATGGCAGATCACCCCCAGGGACTCGGTTACAGAGTGCTTGGGACCGCTTCCCGGCACCACGGTCGAGGGGGGCAGTGTTCGGGCCTGAGCAGCGGCCCTGTGAGAAGTGCAGCAGCGGTGAAGAATTGTGGGCAAGTCGCGCCCCCGAAGCCCTCATGGACACCTCCATGACGAGCAGATCAGTGTGAAGAAGACTGCAGCCTCCTCTGATGGAGACTTGGAGATTAAAGCGCTACAGATGCGCACCAATGGATGGGCCTGTCCTGCCGGGTTGAGTTGACGGACAAACCAGTACTCCCTAACACCATTCGTAGGAGGGCTCATGGCCAGGGTACTGCCTGAAGCACCGTGGCCGACGGGCCAGGACCGGTGGCGTGGGAGACATTGATCTCGAGAGTGACCTGGTACAAACTCTGTGATGCTGGGGTGGCGGGTTGCTGCATGGCGAGTCGGCAGCCCTACGAAGATTGGGCTTGCCCTCCCCCTGTTGGGGTGCCGCGCTGCCGGCTGCAGGAGCCGGAGGGATGCATGAATGGGAGCACATGAGATACCCGAGTAAGAGCTCATGTGTGACGGTGTTTGTGTGGGTGGACTCCGGAGCCCTCTTCCCGACTCCCAAGACTATTGACTGGCAGCGGAACATGCGAAGGGAGTGGGGTCATTTACAGGGCGAACCTGGTCCCTGGGTCCTGTTATCAGTGGGCCGGCCCACCGGACGACCTGGGCTCTATGCAGGGGTGAGCCGAGAAGGGCTGTGCGGCGGCTGAGAAGAGTGGGGTATTCCGCCGGTGCACCTCACCCCTCGGATTACAACGCAGGAGGGGCGACCAATCATATGTGATAGCACACTCTGGCGCTAGACCGTCCTGGCCATAGGTAGGCACACAGCTGAGACTGATAGAGACAGCACATGAGCGCTTGTACAGGGTGGCAGGCACTACAGGCCATTGCTCACTGGCTTAGATCTGCTGCCTGCGAGACGAATATACAGAAGACGAGAAAGGAAGGCTGGACTGGCTGCCGGGGGACTCTTTGCCGGCCCTTGGGCAGCTTGAGGCTGATGGGCAGTGCCGGCAGAGAGGACCTGGAGGCGCCCTCCTGGTGCGACTGCCCGACTGATGGATGTACCCATAAAGGTGAATAGAAGGAGTTCCGGCGGCGGGAACAGGACCACCCAGCAATGGTGGGTTTAGATCCACGTTGACTACGTGCAGCGCTGGTGGTGGCGCCTATGGTCATGGTGAAACCTAAAGGTCAGACGCCGCTGTAGACCAATAAGATGAATAAATATGCGGTCTCTCTGCAGATCGAGGAGGGGGCCGAACTGGTCGGGGTCCGGTTGAGATGCCGGAGCCCTCCCTGAGTGCCATTATGGCAGCTATACAAGATCTTAAATTCTCGCTCAAACCCAAAATAGACACAGTAATAAACAGATTTCCAGAAAACGTCCGACAAGGTTAAAACCACAGAATCCAACATACACAATCTTCAGACCACCTCCAAGACACTTGATGAACAAGTATGCACCCTCATAAAGAAACAAGACCTCCTTGCGGGCAAGATAGAGGACCAGGAGGGCAGGGCCCGATGCAATAATATCAGAGTGGTAGGCGTGCCTGAGGATCGGAGGCACTGAGCGTGGATCTCTTTGTAGAAGACTTGATAACTAACCTCCTACGACCAAAGCGCCTCTCAAAATTCTTCTCAGTTGAACTAATGCACAGGGCACCAGTACCGCTGCCACACCAGGAGTCCTTCCTTGCACCATCATTGCCAGGATCTTCAATCACCACGACAGGGACGGCTCTCTCCCATGGGGACCTGAAATACCTTTCTGGACTTCACGCTGCAGGTGCAACATCAGTGCAGCATCTTTGAGGAGGTCAAGAGGGCACTAAGCAAGAAGGATTTGAAATACAGGATGCTCTTCCTGGCCAAGCGGCATGTGCTGGATGAGGGGAAATCTTGGTTCTTCACATCACCAGCGGAGGTTAGGGACTGGCTGGAAGGCTGGCGCACCCCGGGGTGACAGCGGCCACGGGGAGCAGGAGATGCCAGTCCCAAGATGGCAATGGAGGGAACTCCACGACACAACGGCAGCTACCAAGTCGATGGGACAGCCTCAGAGGGGTCATAAGAGAGGTGACCAGGCATGGGACATGCAATAAACTATATGTACTCTAGACTCTGTTACCTCATGTGCCGTATGAGGGGGCAACAACACACTAGAGCTGTGGTGGGATGGGAATATTATGATTATATTTGGATCTGGGGGCTGAGGGCAGGTGACTCTTTTAGCCCACTCGATCTGAGGCTATTTTATGCCGTTGGTACCCATCCATCTTGAGGGTCTGCAAGTGTGCTGGGCACAGGAGGTATAAAGGCAAAGCAGCCAACCCTAGACACGGTCACTGTTAATTGGGGCAACAGGTGCTCTGCAAATTGGGGTGGTGGACAGGGTGGGGGCGTTTCTGAATTAGTTATGTTTAAGTTCGAAACCTTAATGGTTGTGAGGCCTACAATGGTAGTTAGGATACCTGGCAGGTCAAGGAGGGGGAGGTGGTCAGACACCAAGGGAGGGGGCAGATGTGGGACGGTGCGATAGGGTTAAGTCTATGAGAACACAAACACACTCGGATATGTAAATTATGTCCTGGAATGTGAATGGGCACCAGGATTAAACATACCCTGGTGCTGCAATACATTAAGCGACAGGCCCCAGACTAGGTCGTCATACAGGAGACTCACTTAAAGGGCCAATTTTGCAAAGCTCTGAATAGGTGGGGATGTACCCCTGTGGGGCATGCGGGTTACACTAGTGGCTCACGGGGCACGGGCATCCTACTGAAATCGTCAACACCATACACACCAGGCAGGACATGGCATGACCCATTGGGGTGATTCATGCTTGAGACTGGCATATGGGAGGGCCACACAATTAATTTAGGCTCCATTCATGCACAACCGAAATTGCTCTTTGAGCATTGGGTGTACATCTTTTGGATATGCCAGTGGGCACGCTGATCCTGGACGGTGATATGAATGATGTAATGTCCCCGGAGCACGACAAGTGGCCTGGGAGGAATGAACCTCAGGGTGGAAGTCCACTTCTTTTGTTCATGGCGTCTGTTGGCCTAGTAGACCTATGGCGAACACATCACCCAAATCAAGCACAATTCACACACCTTGCGGCCGGCTCAATTACATACTCACTCACTGTGACAGCGTGGACCACTTTAGCAATACGCAACACCTGGCGCAGGGTACATCTGACCATTCTCCGTGGGCGACCTGGCTCGTGGGGCCAGCCAGGAGACAGTCATGCCACCAAGGACTGCGGCATGACATTTGAAGGACAAGAAGATACGGGACCAGGTAGTCAAGGGCACGGAGCAGTACTTCCTGGTCAATGAAGGGTCGGTGACCTCAGTCTGTACCCTCTGGGAGGTATATAAAACAGTGCTACGGGGACACATCCAGGTTCTCATTGGGATTAAAAAGGAGGGAGTGATACGAAGTCTAGAACTGGAAAAGGAAATCAAAGCCCTAGAAGAAGAAATAGTGAGGGAGAATGCTCTGGATGCAGACCGTGCCCATCGCCAAGAGACCTCTCAGAAACTTCACACGGGTGCACGCCCTAGCCACGCAGAGATGGTTGTACAACATGGGCGACAAGGCCGGTAAGCTGATTGCATGGTTGGACAAGAGAGACTGAGATAGAAACTGGGTCACCGAGATACACAATCCCAGAGGCAGGATATCTTTGCGGTCCTCCATTGGAAATGCTTCGTCCCTAAGTTCTGCCGGTGGATCCGACTCCCATATCAGGACCCGGTGACAAGGGATTGCATGGTTGGACAAGAGAGACAGGCAGTCCTCCATTGGCAATGCTTCATCCCTAAGTCCTGCTGGTGGATCCGACTCTTATATCAGGACCCGGTGGCAAGGGTGCATGTGAATAGCGTGCTGTCCCGTGCCTTTGCCCAGAGGAGGGGAACGCGGCATGCCCCCTGTTGCTGATGATCTTTGCTCTGGATCCTCTAGCGGCTGGATTCTACAAGATCCTCTCATCTGGGGGTCCGAAATGGGAAGGAATGGGAGGAAAGGATCTCCCTCTATGCCGATGACATCCTATTATATGTCTCTTAGCCCGCTCTTATATGCACAGACTCCTACACATCTTTAATCTCTTCAGGAGCCACTCCAGATATAGCATCAAATGGGACAAATCCTTGATCTTTCCACTAACGGGAGGGATTCCCACACGTATGCCAAGATGCCCTGCACCAGTAGTGACGTGGGGATTTCGTTACCTAGGTATCCTTATTAGCAAGTACGCGGAGCTTTCCTCCAACAGAATTTGCTTGTTCAGCTGGAACGCCTCCCAGCAGATGCGGCCCCCACTGGGGAGCATTGCTTATCTCTCTGATGGGCAGGGCCATCCTTTTCAAAGCGATGGCCCTGCCCTGCATGCTCTACGTCCTCCAAAATACCCCATACAAGATACCAAACAATTTTTTTATCAGGGTTAATAGCGAGCTTCGCACACTCATCTGGAATGGAGGCGGCTCACGCATCTCCCTCTGGAAACTACAGAGGGGTGCGTTTGAGGGAGGCTTAGCGGTTCTCAACCTTCGTACGTATTATTGGGCCACCCAACTGATGGTAGTCAATCAGTGGGTGTTTGGGGAGAGGGAAGAGCCAGCATATAGGTGTTACCGTGAGGCTATGGGCAATCGAGGATATCCTGCCTGATAAGAGTAAGATAGGTACACTTCCGAGTCACACTCAGGTGGTGGGGAAGGCGTGGCATGACGCTAATAGGTACTTGGGATGGGAAAGCAAACTGACCACCATGACCCCTTTGTGAGATATTGAATACCTTGGAGAGGTGCAGAAATTGGAAATTCACGCCAAGTGGAGTCTGATAGAGATAGACAAGCTGGGGGATGTCTGGAGGGGAGGGGACACTCCTGTCATTCGAGGACCTGCAGGCGAAATATGATATGGCGGAAGGGGAAAGATTCCAATACCTACAAATGCGGCATGCTCTGAGATGCCACCTGCCCGAAGGGGAGCAGTTGATGGAATATTCTCCAATGGAGGGCAGCCTACTGTTAGACTCAATGCCATCCAAAGCTCTCTCCATGGTCTATGGGAAAATAATGTACAATTCACCAGATCGACTCTGCTCCCTGAGGGAAGCCTTGGAGGGCGAAATAGGCCCCCTAGCAGATAATGATTGGGAGGAAGCCATCCAAAGCCCCAGGGAAATAGCCATAAGGGCACAATTACTCCTTATACAACTTTGCATACTACATAGATCCTATTATTATCCATCTAGGCTATATCACATGGGCCATACCCATTCGGCCTAATTTATCATGGGCTGCGGAGCAGTGAGCTCCTTTTTCCACACACTTTGGGAATGCCCTGAGATCCAGCGCTACTGGAGGGAGGTCACAGCAGTCATAACTATGGTTACGGGCTTGAAGGTATCCCTAGAGGCTAGATGGTTGATCTTGGGCATTTCCAGGGAAGAGAAGTGGCCCAAATACTCCAGATTGTAGTTGTCACTGGCAACAGGGGTGGCTTTGCAAAAGCATGGAAGCAACTAGACCACCGAATATTCTGGACTGGAAGAATGATTTGGACTGGTGTCAACTAGCAGAGCACGAGATATACCAGAGCCGAGGTTGCCCTCATAAATACACAAGGGTGTGGGGCAACAGGGCACAGTACAGAGGGACCTGAGGAAGGCTCAGGATGGGACACAGGGTGGATCCGGGAACGACTCTTGCCAAACCTACTTGGAGATAGGACACTGTACCCAAGGCATTGTGTGGGCACTACACTTGTCGAGGTCACTGCTCCCATTGATGGACGTAATCTGTAACCCCAACGATTGACCTATGCTCTGTACTTCATATTTGTCATGTATTGTGCGCTGAGCAAATACTAAATAAAAAGAAAATGAAATCCTTGACTGAAATAAACATTAGCAGAAAAGTTTGTAGGTTGTTAAACAAAATCAAAATGTATCTCAGAAAATGAGTTAGGTAACAACATTTTTTCACTGTGATCTAAAAATTGCTTCCACTAAATACAAAACATGTTAACGAACTGTTATGGTAATATGTATGATATGGACCTACAAAGTGTTCCTCCCTTCATTTCAACCTAATTTAATTTGAGAAAGTAACATTTACTTATATAAATGTCCAGTTTTTATAGAGAGTTTACTACTGCATATTAAAGTATCTGTAAGCACTTTCATTGTCAGGAAATATAGCAACCGAGGCCCCTGCAAATAAAATAGATTGCCCAGAGTCTCACAGCTGTGTCAGTAATAAGTGGAGCTCTTGCATGCTAGATCTACAGCCATAATTTTACCACTACACCACATCTCGCGGCTTAAAATGTTTCAATTTTACTCCACTATGCAGCTTGCTAGACAGAACCAGGTGCACATGATTGTAGGTTCCAGAACCCTTTACCAAAAAAACAAGGGGCATATTTACAAGGAGTTAACGCCACTAAAATGTCACTTATTTTGACGTTCTGGTGGCATTGTCCTTTGCTTATTTACAAGGTGGCGATAAGCTACTTTTTATGGTTTAATGTCGCCTTGTAAATAATACCCCTATTCACGCAGCACTTTGCGTGAAAGGGGCATGCAATGAGTGTTGCAGTGGGCATTCTGCTGCAACGCCCATTGCTTTTTAACACTGCCCCATATTTACAAGGTATAGGGCAGTGCCAAAAATAAGACCAGCTAATACCTGGTCTTAAAATGGCAATACGAGGTGAAATTATTAATTTCTCCTCGTATTCTGCAGCACACATAGAAACAGCAACTCCCCTTTAAGGATTGTTTATTGTTTGCTGATGATGCAGCACTGCTAGACAAGCTGCTCTACTATCAAATTAGGGCCACATGTAAAAGTAATAATCCCGCCTTTCCACGTGCCCCTAGCTCAATGCTGCTCTTGAATACATTTACTCCTCCACTTCCCCACACAAAATGGTCACAAGGGTATACGCTCTTACACTGGCAGCCTCCCCCATAGACACGGAGCGCACTCGCATAGCATGGGGCGCGGATCTTGTTGGCGGTATCGCTCTCGCGCAGTGGCAATATTGCTGCAACCAAACCAAACGCCTCTCCCCCAACTATTGCTGATGGCTCATGCATTTGAAATATCAACACCGATTTTACCGCACTCCTGTCACATTGCACAAGAAGGGACTGATGGACAGTGACATATGTGCTCGCTCCTAGGCTCCCGGTGCGGGCTTTGCGCATCTAGCCTGGTTGTGCTCCAAGGTCTCCAATTTCTGGCTGGAGGTGTGCACCACAATTAGCGACATCACTCTAGAGCGCATAGCAGACGCTAATCGCAAACTAACTGCGATGCTACTGGTGCTTGCCAGAGGCCGGTGGGATTCATTGGGGCCAAAAACCGGCGCCGCAGGCCAAGCATTGGATAGCTGATGCAGCCCACTGCCAGACGCTTCTGGACGAATTCTGGGACCTGATTTCTGTGGGAAACAGACCTCCAGATGTATGAGGCCCTCTCATTTCCTACCTTCACCGACTGACCAACCCGGACAAACTCACTAGAGGTTCCTCTATCACTGACGCCCAGACTGCGGAAGATGGCCCGACAAGACTGACTCCTGACATCCGACTGACTACTCACATTCTACAACGATAAAACAGACCCACCTCCCCTTTGATATGATATGTCGTGGTACACATTGTTCAACATGTCTCTAGCAGTGTCAACTATAATCATGATGTTAACAGATGTTATGGTACCTGATGGAATGGAAACCTGTATCATGCCTTAATGTTCAAACAAGGTTTTTGAAAAATCCCCCCAAAAAAGAAAAAGATTGTTTATTGTGCAAGAAGGTGTTCCTTCGCCCCTGCCATGCAGGCACCCTTGGAACATGCCGCAAGGGTGTCTGCGCTGGCACCAGGCTTATTTTTTAGCACCAGCTATATGGGAAATGCAGGAGGGGGGACCCGTATTTTTGTAAATGCGGTGCATCCCTGCATTTAAAAAAATGTTGGAGAGTGGCGTTACAGATTCTGGAGTAACACAGTGCTCCGACATTTGTTTGTAAATATCCCGCCAAGTGTCAAGCTGTAGACCATTTAGGGTGAGCAGTAATAGAATTAGGCAATGAGTAAAATGAGTGTGATCTTTTTATTAAACTCTAAGTCTCTGCATGAGATTAACTGATGAATCTGTGTTCTCTTCACAGGTACTCACCAACAGAATTCAGCAATTACATAGAACACAAGATGGAAATATCAATGTCCAGTTCATCCAGCCTTCTGGTTAACATGTCTGCTGTTTTCTGAAAGACCTAGCGTGGTCTACAACTTTACATTTGCTTCCTGTATTACTGTTTCTTTGTTTGTGTCTCAAACTCTCTTGAATTCTTTCACAATTTTTGTCTAGACTCATTCAGGTGAGTGCATGTTCTAAAGTGAAAGAAAGGGGAACAAAGGATGAAGAGTAACCCTGGGCATAGTGGGCATAGCGGGGCTACGCAGAGGGCCACGGAGTTGAAAACAATCTCCGTGGAGCTCCATGAAGTTCAGCTACGCCACCCACCTCCAACCCACCCATTAGCAATTGCTTAAAACTGAAATAAAACTACTTTTAAAGTAAATAAAAAACACTTTCCTTGGCTGCGGCAGCCCCGGGCTGCTCTCCTCCTCTTCATCGCAGTCTCCGGGGAAACTGCGCATGCACGCGCGCCTGTTCATTTCTCGTGAGAAATGTGCATCCGTGCGCGCCCCCGCAGGCATAGTTTCCTTAGAGATGGTGATGAAGAGGAGGAGAGCAGCTCAGGGACTCCGCAGCCAAGGTAAAGTGTTTATTATTTACTTTAAAAGTAGTTTTATTTCAGTTTTAAGCAATTGTTAATAGGGGGTGTGGGAGGCGGGGGCTGCCAACTCCACTTCGCCGCGGGGTGTGTGGAGATTTGCCTACTATGCGTTCTCCGAGAAACACGGAGCAGGCTAATCTTTGCACATTCCGCGGGCAGAGAGGAGGTCCCTGCCAGGGGTTAATGAAGAGGAAGGTTGGGAAGAATAAGGGAAAAATGGTGGAGTCTACTGCTTATATTTCTTCAAAGGCGCTCTGGCTCCATGGATCGCATGCCTGCAAAGATAGATGACATCACTGCGATGATTGAAGAGCCTTCCTCGGATGCTGCAGTGTTTCCCGGTGCCCGTTAGTGGAGCAACATCAGTCTTCCCTCTCTTACCAGGATTCCCCTCTTACAGGAATCCCTTGAAGCCCCTTTTCACCGGGCTTCCAGGGGACTGTGTGGACTGCGCAGTATTCCGCCCATGCCACACCATAGAGCCATAGAAGAATCAAGGTATGTTTCAGGGTCTGTGTACTCTTGTCATCCGGACTCTGGTGCACCTGCATCTACTGGATATTCTCTGGGTGACCCAGTATCCATATGTGCTTTCCGTCCTTCCTGATACCTGTTGTGTAGCAGCTGCAGACACATCTCTCTAGACGGGATTCCCCTCTCACGGGAATCCCTTGAGGCCCTTGCCCCTGGATTGCCATGAGACTGTGTGGGCTGTGCAGGGCCTCTCATAAGCTGTGATGAATTTCCAACAGGGCCACCTCCAAGCCTCTCATGCAATCCCAAGGGTGGATGGTACAATGATCGAGAATGCTCTCTTCAGCAGGCATCAGGTTCACAGGGGCTCACAGATGGTTCCTGCGTGGCCAGCCTCCTGCAGTGCCAGGTATGCAGATGTTTAAATGATGTATTGCTCCACTCTTGATGTGAGGAGCTCCTTCTGTGGTTAAATTGATGCACTGGATTGTGATGACAATCACCAATAACTGTTAGTGATCTTCTGGGTGACTGGTCTATCATCACCTTTCCCTTCTTGGTGAGCTTCTGGGGGACTGGTCTATCATCACCTTTCCCATCTTGGTGATCTTCTGGGTGGCTAGTCTATCATTAACATTCCCTTTTTCTTCTGTCTTTCAATTTTATCCTTCTCAAAATGGTACTGTAAATTCTTGCCATGCTCTTCTCCTTGACTCTTCTGACCAGGCCTCTCCCTGTGATGTGCACTTCACAGGGACCTCCCTGGTTGCGGTCTGTCCATAGGACCATCCCTCTCACTTGACTGACATGAACCCCTAACGGGTTCTCTTTGTCTCTGTGAACCTTCCTCCTTTTGGACCTCTCAAAGGTCTCTTCTTCCGGGATCCTCTTGATGCCCCGCTCCCGACGGGAGGGGCACTTTCTTTTCTTCCTCTTCCTTTCGTCATGCCATAGCATTGCATGTGCACCTTGAGACTGCCCCA
The DNA here is from genome assembly GCF_964204655.1 of Triturus cristatus. Lineage (NCBI taxonomy): Eukaryota > Metazoa > Chordata > Amphibia > Caudata > Salamandridae > Triturus > Triturus cristatus. The sequence goes on from NC_140580.1 coordinate 956,246,127, forward strand.
TCGTGCCATTTTCTCCTGCCTCCATTAAGGCAGGCTTCACAGGATCTGTCACGCTGTGTGACAACATTGTTCCTCTTCCTTGAGGGGCTCTCTTACTCCCGGGTTCCTGCCCTGATGTCAGATCTCCTGGTGCGGCTCTCCACAGACCTCTGACCACGTGCTGTCACTACTTCTCCCTAGGCGCCCTCTGCTGGTGGCTTTTGTGCCCGATACTTTCTCTTCGGAAACATTTTCTTGGGCGCTGCCATTGGTTTTCCTCAGTGTGCTTTTCTGTCCGCTTGGCAGCTCTCTGTGCGGGGGCTTGTTAGAACTGGGGTCACCAATTCCGACACAGTAGCTTGGCACGAGGCAGGAAGGCACCTGAAGGCAATGTGTAAAGCAGTTGTGCAGCACACACTCACACAGACTCAGTAATGCCCACACAATGAAGAGGCACCATACCAGGCTGATTTGTAAAACAAGACCCTTTATCTAATTCAGGTCATTGCAATTGATTTCATTTCAATAATAGAGTAGATCATCTCCGGGCAACAGTAAATTCATTTCAGGAAATAGAGCAGATAATCTCAGGGCAACAGTAAGCTCATTTCAGGACAAACCAGGCGTAAATTCATTCAAGGGCATCAGGGCATGAATATGACATGAGAACATCCCCTAGGTAGGGAAATAATAAATGCAACATTCCTTATATTACATCAATCCAGGCGACATCACTTTGGCGCATCTTCAATAAGGGCAACACTTCCTATGCACAGATTCAATGCAAATGAACATTCCCTAACACCTGGAAAACACGGGTAACCACTTTAGGGCTGGTCTCAATGCTATGCAGGTGTGGTACCCACGTCTACAACTTATCTTTTGCGGCAGGAGCTCATTTTAAGTACCCGGCCCTCTTTCACATGGTAATTACAGGCAGCCGGGCCTACTGGGGGCATAGGAATTGTGGCCCAGTCTAATACGCCAGGCGGTTAGCAGTTCCAGTCAAAGTTCACAACCCCCAGGCAGAGAGGCAATGCAGCGTCCGTCTAGTGTCTAGGGGCGTATGTACACTCACTGCTCTGTTTTTGGAGGTTGGAGGAGGTAGGCCCCACAATAGCGTCGGTTCCGCAGGATGAAGGCCGCCCCCTCACCAGTCAGCCCCCATCGACCCTCGGGGGCCGGGACTGGTGAAGGCGGCCTCTCTCGCTGAGGCAATCTCTCTGAGGGCCCGGTCGGTGCCAGTCCGAGCGCCGCTCTCCACAACGCGGCCCTCGGCGAGGCCCGGCCGGGCTCCGGTCTCCTCCCGCGCCTCACGCGCAGCAGCCAATAGGAGAGCGGCGTTTCGGGGGCGTGGCCTATGACGCAACGCGCGCTCTTCGCGCCTTCGGCCTGCTCTACCGCCACGGCGGTCCTCCCAGGCTACGGGGGCCGCAGAGGCGGATCGGACCACTGGATCTTCTTTGGGGGGCAGCCCCGGGGCCGCGGCAATGACTTCGGCCGCAACGCTTCTCACAGGGTCCCCAGCGCTGAGAGGGGATGGCAGGTTCCAGGTTCACAGCGCTAGTTGTTAGCAGGTCTTAGTTACAGCTTCTTTGAGTGCAGTATCTTGGGGAACCTGTAGGGGTTGAGTTGGCAGGCATAAGAGGCAGGATGGTTCCCTGCAGCACACTGGAGTTGGTCTCCTGGTTTTCCTCCTCACTGGGCAAGGTCAGCAGGCTGGCAGAGTCCCTCAGCTATCTTGGGTACAGCAGGGCCTAAGCTCAGTCAGTCTCAGTAGTGTAGGTTCCCCCCTTGGCCCAACCGCCTATACTCCGGCAGAAGTTCTCTCAGGTCCAGTGGTGCCCCAACTGACTAGTCAGGTTTCCCTCCTTTCGTCTTATACCCATAGGTCAGGTGACCCTCCTGAAGGGCGGCAAAGCATAACTCCTCCCTGAGCTGGAAGGTTCCAGGAGCTTCTACATGCCTGTCTATGGGGCAAAAAGGCGTGACGGCAAAGATACAGTAGCACTATGTTCCAGCCTGCTCCTGACTACTGGTGCGTGTGTGTTCAATGGCCACTCCGCAGTAGCAGGGGCCTGTGGCAGCTATGTTATTAGGAGAAAGCACCTGCACCTCAGCACTGTTTGGCAGTGGTAAAGCGCCCAGAGGCCTAGGTCCAACAAAAAGATGGTGGCAAAAATGAGGCGACAAGGGCAAAAAAACGGGGTAAGACCACCCTAGGGCTGACAGGTCTAACAGGGCTACTTTTGGTTCTGTGCTGGGGGATACACAGTCTCTCTTCTTCTACACTCTTGGCAGCCCACCAGGGGCTCGTGGCGCATTCCTAGCAGTCTCTTAATTTCCTGGCACTTCCTTTCTGAGTGTTGCATTGTGTGCTGCCCGCCTGTCTCCTGGCTTTCACTGAGGAACAGGGGCATTTGGCTTCACTCTACCTTTCTGTCCTTAACTTGGCTGGGACAACTTTAGGCTACTAGAGGCTCTCTGCAGGGGTTACCCACTCTTGGCCCTCCATGCTAGTTGGTGTTGCCCCCCCACCCCCCTCCATTTTGGGCCACAGAAGCGTTCTAAATGCAGCCAGTCGTGCCTCTGGATGTTTGCCTGAATCTGTTGCAGTAACCATCCTTGGCCACCAGGTGGCACTGCAGCATTATTCCTAGCCCCTGGCAGCCCTCCTGACGTAGAAGGCATCTTCTCACCCTCTCTCTCTGTTGGGTCTTCCCCCTTCAGGGACCTAGGCACGCTGCTGCCGGGACATTGCAGCATGGGCACCAACCAGAACTATTCCCTCGCTGATCCACGTCTCCATTAACGGCCGAGTGCTGGGCCAATCCACAGCAGCCTTCTTAATCCTGCTGGCCACGCCTCCTTCTACTGCCAGTGAGGGGCTGTGGATGGCCACAGTCAGGACCGCTTAACGCCATGCCGCCGCACCTCCTTCATGAACTGTGCGATGTGCGGCATGCAGATATGGAGAGGATACTGAGTGTGAGGCTGACAGCAGGGGGTTGGGGGCACACACCGTTGCCAGGTGGCTTGTCCTCTGACCAGTCCAGCCCCGGTCAGGTATGCCGCACCCGACGGGCCCAAGTAAATGTTGCTGCCTCTCCAAATGCGGGGTTCTGCACAGTGCTAATTCTTATGTGCATGTATGTCTTTATTTGGTTGTCTTCGCGTAAGACCTCATCAGGCCTGCCTTGTCACAGTCACTTACTCAGCCCTGGTGCTGTAGCCCGTGCTTCTCTCACGGTCGCTTCAGGGGTGTGTGTAAGGAATGTCAGTGTCTTGCAGCCAATAAGCATGTCGGCACACCTCTCTTCCCCAGCTCTCTGCTTTATTTGCTGCGGGGGGGGGGCGACACTCACTCGGCATGCAGTTGCTTGCTGATCCATGTCTCCCTCACCTATGGGGCACTTCAGCCACTGCAGTGACAGTGCGGTCCTTTCACCCATGCAGGAAACTCTGAAGCAGTGGAGGAGGGGCTGCTTCCCTCTTCTAGTGGGGGTCACCAGCCTGAAGGCATCTCGTGCCCGGTGCTGTCTTCAACACTTCTCCCCCTTCCGCTGCTCTTGTCGGCCCTTGTGCTGGCAGCAATGTGGGAGTACCATCGACTTGGGCTTCTCTTTTCCCCACCAGGAACTGTGGTGTGACTGCCAGCATGCATGTGGGGTCACACCCGCTAGTCACAATTGTAATGGAGCAGGCCGTAGGCCCTCATTCTGGTGAAATAAAGCATGCAGACACATAGCTGGGGTAATTGCAACTGCCCCAGGTTATGTGCATCCACCCCTTTTATTTGCACGGTCACCTGACAGGTGACTGTTGCATCGTTCTACGTGTGGTGTTGGGCCTCAGGCCCACATTATGCAAATGATGGACACAGACACGAGATAATGCAGTGTAGTAACTGGCCACGAGCACATGCACCCGGGCCCTTTTATTAGCGGGGTCACGTCACTCGTGACACCTGTGATGGATGGGTGTGGGGGTGCACGTGTGTCCAGCCCTCAGGGGAGTGGCTGGAAGTACAGCTTCCTGCGGGGCACTAGAACGTGTCCCGCAGGACACTACATTCCTCCCCAACTTTATTGAGGAACAGACAAAACGTTAGTCCAACCTGTGGGGACGAAAACAAACAGTTAACTGAATACCACAGGGTCCATCAGTCTTCTGAGTCAGGTGGCAGGACGACGTCAGACAGGAGCTGGTGACTTTGCTTGCAGCAGGACTTTCTCGGCGGGCACCCGTAGTTTAACCTGAGGGTTTCAGGACACGGCCGCTGGCTTGGAGATGCCCGCTGCGTAACGTCAGTTCACTGATTAAATATCTTGCGTGGCTCTCATCTCGCTGATGTCGGTGATGGTCTGTGGTGAGTTCAAACAGTTCTTTATAGTGGGCTGCGTCATGAATATGGATGGAGTCCCAGGTGAGAGTTCTTGGATGCGTTGTCTGATCATTTGTCTCTATGGAACCTTTTGGCTGCAGTCGATGACCTGTTGGTGGGGCAAAGTCTCTCTTCACTCTCCCACCTGGGGAGGCCCATTGTCGGGTTTGCTGTGGGACTGCAGGAGGGCTGCGCTGGTGGCTGCATGTGTGCCGACTGGAGGCAGCTGCAGTGCCACTGAGGAGCAGTTACTTAGTCGCACGCACAACCCTCTAGGGCGGATGAGTCTTGGCCGAGACTTGCTCTCACTGCCACTGTTCAGGTGTAGGCCAGGTTCACAGGTAGCCTCTGGTTCTATTGTCGGCTGGTGTGGCGACGGTACAGGGGTCACTGCCAACTCCATCTTGAGGCAGTGTGAGGACGGACACTCGGTGCTGATCTTCACCCATGGCATCTGCGGACAGGAGCAGGGATGCCACTTGACTTAAGACTGCTGACACTCGGGGATGGACGGTCGCCTGGGGGAGCGTTAGGATGAGACACGGTTGGCGCTTGCTGCGGCTTATGTTCGGTTCACCCATGAGGCTGTATCCAGGAACGTCGGTCCGCCTTGGTGGCTGTCTGCTGTGTCAGGGTGTGCTCTTGGCTTGCCGTGAGTCCTCGGTCTTCTCCCTTTGTTGGTCTATTCAGCCCACCTGTGTTCCTCCGGTTTACGGGGTGACAGGGCTGTCACTCTCTTCTTTCTTCAAGGGCGTTGCGCTTGGACCTCGAGGTGGCGCTGTTGTGGCACCGGCTTCTGCCTTTGCTCCGGGGAGCTCCTTGCTTGCTGGGCGACGTGACGTCCGGTCGCGTGTCGCTGGTTGTTGGAGCGCATGTTGCTGTGGCGGCTTGCCACGTGGGGTGTGCGACTCCTCTCTTGCCTGTCTTGGGTCGCGGCCGACTCTGTCTTGAGGCAGTGTGAGGGAGGACACTGTGTGTGGTCTTCGGCCCACAGCGGGGTTTCGCTGGGGTGGTGGAGACGTGGGTGCTCTCCTACCTGCATTCAGCAGTGCTTCCTTGTGGAGATGTCTCTATCTCTTGGGCGCCTGCCCGTGCTGCCAGGTTCACTGGCGCAGCCTTCTGTGCACTTCTGAGTTAGTGCGCACCATCTTCTTTTTGGGCGCTGTCTTCGGGCACATGGTGTGCCAGTGGTGTTGCTTGCAGTCGTGCCTGTTCACCTGTGGGAGCGAGTGATGCGACCTCTTCACCGGCAGTGGCGTTGGGCAGCCACGTGTGGTGCGTACCCTGCACCGGTCTTTTCTTGCGCTGTCGATGGGGGACAGTTCTCTGGATGCGTTGCTGCTAGGGCTGGCCTTCCACTTGTAATGGTGGGGGCTTGTGTTGCAGCACCCTTGGTGTCGGTGCTTGAGCTTGGTCGGTATTGCTTGGGCTGGAGAATTGTCAGGCTTTCTGGGAGCGCTCGGTGCTATGCAACAGTCTTTTCCCTTAGAACGTCAGAGTGGCCTATTGGGGTGGCATGCAACGCACCCCGCCTTCATGTGTTTCTCTTGGGGCTTGCTGTCTTGCTTGGCTTTGCTGTCCTTTGCTTCTTGGCACATTCCTGTGCTGGGGTGGTCTTGGCCTCCTGGTTTCTCTTTGCTGGGTGTGGGTTTGGCGCTCCTCTTCTTTGAACTGTTGGGGGCGTCCTTGGTCCTTGCTGCTCTCACTTGCAGGGTGCAGAGGACTACTCTCTGGGCATTCCTCTCTGAGGGCACGTCTCGCTGTGCCTGGTGCAGTCTGTCCCAGCAACGGGGTGTGAGCAGGCAGTCTTCCTTGTGGTGGCAGTGCGCACTCTGGGATCTGTTGACTGCTGTTGCCGGCTGGTTAGCAGGACGTTGTGCTGTGCTCTAGTACCACTGGTCTTTAGTGATGTCGGCTTCGGTGGAAAGTCAGTGTGCTTGACTGCTCTTTGGTCGCACAGGTGGCGATCCTCCTGTCAGGATCAATTTGCCATCTTTCCGTTTGCTGAGTCTACCACTTCCGGCAGGTTGGCGGTACATCAGGGCCTCTCTGGCCTACAGTGCTGCTTCGGCCGAAGGTCTTGGGGCACAGCTGGTTAGATGCTCAGGCCAGGCAATATGTCCGTTCTTCAGCACGTTGCGTCTGGGGAGCCACCAGGTGGCGCTGCGGTCATCGCGGTGGCGTGCCCTGATTCCTGCAGGGTTTGGGTGCTGGAGGAGCTGGTGCAGGGTTCAGTGCCGTGCTGACACGTGGCACTGCTTATGTGCAGGCAGATGCAGATTTGGCATGCAATGTTGGCCACTAGGTGGCGCTGACATCGAGGCTGGTATGTGGGGTGCTGTTAGGAATCAAGTCTCTTCCTGGGGGTCACAGGATGCAGTGTGCTGCTGCTTTACTGCTTGCATGCAGCCTATGTGGTGTGGCACATTGACCACTAAGTGGCGCTGTTGACGGCTGTCCTTGCGGGCAGTGTGGCCTGTCCTCTGACTGCAGGCTTTGCCACTTACTGGGGGTGTCTTTACAGCCTGGGCAGCATTGGAGCCGCAGCAGTTTCTTTCTGTTGCGGGCAGTGTTGTGCAGCGCATGTGCCGGTGAACAGGGTAATCTCTGCTGGGGGCTCTTCCTGCAAGTAGCTTGTAGTGCCTCCCGGGTCGAAAGGAAATGCTGGGAAGTTTGTCGGGTGGCTTTGGGTCAGCCAGGCTGCATCAGGAAGAGTCTTTTCTCCTTTTCCTGCAGTTTTCCAGCAGCCACGGACAACTCGGGGGCAGAGGCTGAAGCCTGGGACTCGTGGTGTGGTGCTAGATGGCGCGGGGAACTCTTCAGGCCACGGCAGCTTTTCCCTTCATCGCTGCGAAGGACACTCTGTGTCTCCGGTGGCCGCTGATAGGAAGCAAGTGCCAGGCGGGCTGCGGACCAGGTGTAGCTGCGGCGTGGCGCTTGACAGGCTTCTTTTGCTTGCCTGGTGGTAGCATGGTTGCGCTCCGTGGCCAGTTTTACTTTCGCTTGGCGATGGCCCGCTCTTGGTTCGAGTGGGCTCCGCTACTGCTCCCCGGGTGAACCACTGGGCAGGTTCAGGCTGGGACTGCCGGTGCGGGCTTCCTCCAGTGCAGGGACGGGCACGACACGCTTTGGGGAGCCGCTCCTTCGCGCACTTTGGTCACAACGCTGCGACTGCAGCCTCATCGCCCGTGAGTTTAGTCCGTGGTCAGTCTGACTGTGGGAGGTTACAGGGACACACGCATGCGAGTGGTGGCAGGGCGGATGCCGGTCAACTCATCGGATGGTTGTCATCCGTCGTGCTGGCGATGGGCATGGGTGAGCCTCCAAGCAGGCTACGTTGATCCTCCAGGATCGGGGAGGTGGTGGCTGGGGACATGAGGGGCGCAGTCCTCTCCGCAGGCACGGGTGACTGTAGACAGCGTGCCGGGGGTGTCGCCTGTCGGGCTCCTTTCCTCGTCCACGAGGAGCGATGAAGTGCAGATCAGCAGGCATGCAGGGTCAGCTACCCGCCTCGTAGCCAGTGTGGTGTTGGGCCTCAGGCCCACATTATGCAAATGATGGACACAGACACGAGGTAATGCAGTGTAGTAACTGGCCACAAGCACATGCACCCGGGCCCTTTTATTAGCAGGGTCACGTCACTCGTGACACCCGTGATGGATGGGTGTGGGGGTGCATGTGTGTCCAGCCCTCAGGGGAGTGGCTGGAAGTACAGCTTCCTGCAGGGCACTAGAACGTGTCCCGCAGGACACTACACTAGGGAGCCTCCCACATTCTGACATTCCAAGGAACGGTTTGTCGGGTTGGAAGGCTAGGGAGACAATGGTTGTCCATGGGCAGTTTCCCGGGTGGCAGCTTCCTCCTGCCAGTGTTCCTACAAAGATAAATACATCTTCAACTTACCTGCTCCTTTGGATCTTTATTTCACTGGCGACGAGCGGTGGAACTGCCAGGAGGTGAGCACCTCTTAAGGGCCGGCAGTTTTTCCCTAAGCGGTGTAAAGATGTCTCGCCTGTTCCTCTTCACCAGTCAGCTGTCTGCTCGATGGTGGGGTCCTCAGAAGGAAATTCCGGTAATGCAAATATTTCTAAGATTTGGAAGGCCCGGGAACTTTTATTACAGGGCCGATAACAGTGCGCTTGTGTTCACTGGTGAGAGCTTGCGTGCGTGTGCGCGTCAGCTTAAAGGCATTGCTGAGCGCCATATCATAGCAACATGGAGGGGTTGCGCAACAGTACAGGCGTGTCAGCTTAAAGGCATAGCTAAGCGCCTTTTCTAGGCAATGAAAGAAATGTTGAGCCTTGTGTGAGTGCAGGCGTATCGTTCTGCATTGGAACTGGTTATTCTTGCATTTTACCATTCGCTGACAGGCACAGCTTGATACTGCCTGTTTGTGTTTTCTGGGTACAAGCGCCGACAGGCACAGCTTGTTTTCACCTGTCATGTATTGCAGTCCTTGTGCAGGCAAGCTATTTCAGCATTTCAAAGATGCAAAAGGAATCAATAAGGAAGAAAAAAAATAAAGAAATGATATAAAGATAGAGAAAAAAAGGGAAAAACAAAGGGGAAGGTAAAGAAACTAACCTCTTAAAGTGCAAAAGCACAGGATTTGTGCAAGGTCTTTATCTGGTGACAGCTGTGACTAGTTTCTTTATTTTAATTTGTTTTGTTGGGACCAGAAGGTGACATCGGTGACTACCTTCTTTATTTTTTATTTTGTTGTTGTTCTCTTCCTAGTGAACCATGGAGGGTATAGTGGCTCCCATTCAATTTCTCAGAACACCTGGTGAACTTGTGGTGTTGTGGGAAGACTGGAAAGAAGGATTTCAAGCGTATGTGGAAGCTATCAGTGGTGATATTTACACAACTTTACGCAATTTGGCCATGTTGAAACATTGCTTAGGGGCTGAGAGTCACAGAATTTTGAAACATTTACCCTTTTACCAGGAGGAGGGTTCAGATACTGATGACTATGAGGTAGCCCTAAAAACACTGGATATAAATTATGGCAAGAAGGTTAATGTTGTGCAGAGAGGCAGTCTATTGACAATTATTTGGCTGATTTATGTAGATTGGCATCAACCTGTGATTACAAAGGATTTGTAGAAGAAGTGCTGCGAGATCTAATTGTACAAAAGATTTCAGACAAGCGAACTCAGGAAAAATTATTGAGCACAGAAAACTTGTCTCTGTTGAAAGCTATAGAAATGGCTAAAAGTGTAGAGAATACAGAAGAAGGGCTTAAGGAGTTGGCGTCTAACAAATCTGGAAAAGTGGAGACTGTTCAAGCTATGTCATCCAACACTGTTCAAAACAGAATGACTTAGTTCCGTGGAAATTGGGGTGAACATAGGGGCTACATATGTTTTAAATGTGGTCTGAATGGGCCCATTGCCACCGATCCCAATTGTCCAGTGGTAGGACAAATATGTAGGAGGTATAAAGCTAAAGGACATTTTGCTAGGATATGCCAAGGGAAGGGATGTGCGAGATTCCCTAATTCTGAGGTGGATGTTCGTATGGTGTGTGGTGATGACCGTGAGGATCAGGATGCGGAGGGGTTCATTGTACACGTTGGTGAAGTTGGAGTTGTGTCTGAAAAAGTACATCCTTATTGTATGATTAAGGTAGATGGTGCACCATGGCCGATTCCGGAGTGAGGTACACTTTGATTGGTGAAGAACATTTAACAAAGTTCCCTCATCACAAACTTTGTGAGCCAGACATTAAGCTGGTGGCATATGGAAATAGGCCCATAGAGTTGTTGGGGTATTTGAAGGACTTTTGGAGTTTCAAGGGGTGGAGATTAATTCCAAAGTGTAGATTGCCAAGGATGGTTCATGTTTGTTGGGGTGGCCTCAGCAAAGGGATTTGAGGATCATATTGGATCCCAACCATCCTGAGCAAGTGATGGGTGCTAGATCAAGTGAGAGTGAATTACGGGCTCAGAAATGGCAGGAGAAGTTTCCTGATGTCTTCAAGAATGAGTTGGGATTTCTTGGGGGATTTTGCCCTAAGATTGTGTTGAAGGATGGTGTGATTCCTAAGGTGCACAAGGTTCGGACTGTGCCTATGGTGATGAGGGAGCTTTTTAACTCTGGGCGTAGTTCGCAGAGTTGCACTATGCGAGCTGCAAATAAAACTCCGCCGCACTACACAGAGCTTCGCAAGCGGCGGAGTATGATAGAAAAATGCAGTTCGCGGTGATTGCACAGTGCCAGATGCTTGTCTGCACTGTGCAATCATAGCGAATGGCACCATGCACAGTGCAAGCGGTCCCTGCTTTCCTTTTCTGCCGCTCGAGTAGATTTTTACTCGAGCTGCAGATTTCTGAACGCAAACGGGCAGTTTCTAAATGCGAGCATACGCAACCACTCGCAATGAGAAACCTGACCCCCGTGTTGAAAAATCTCGCCAAGATGCTGATTTTCCACGCTCACCAACTTCTGTTGACGATTGCAAACAAGGAAAAATCTTGCTGGGAGGTTGATTTTCCTCACTCGTGGTCGCCAACTTTACGTTGACGAACTGAAGCGAGGAAAAAACTACGCTACGCAACGTGAAGCTGAGTTTTTGGGAATTCCGATATCACCGCGTAACGCGAAGTGCGGGGAAACTCCGCAAACTCCGCGAGTGGAGCGGAGTTCACCGACCAGGGTCAGAGCTTTTGAAGAAAGAGTTGGAGAAATTGTGTTGTTCTGGTATAAGTGCGGAGACTGAAGCCTCGTAATGGTTAGCCCCTGTGGTTATGGCCAAGAAGCTCAAGATATTAATCAGGCAATCTGGGTTGACAGACATCCTTTGCCTAATATTGGGGAAATGTTGGCGAAGATCAAGGGTGCAAAAGTGTTTTCTACCCTGTATCTGTCATCAGCTTATCATAGATTGCGTTACATTCTGATTCTAGACATCTTACGTACTTTGTTACAGCAGAAGGAGCATACAGGTTCAAGCGCATGTCTTTTGGGTTTGCCTCAGCCAGTTTTCAGAGGGCAATGCACCAGCTATTTAAGGGACTAAGTAATGTGACGTACTTTAGATGACATCCTCATTTTTGCTGAAAATGTGTTGAAACATGATGAAGTGTTGTCTAGGGTGTGTAGTCGCACTACGGAAAGCTCTGCGAACCGGTAAAGAATTTCGGCGAGCATGCAAAAGTGCCTCGAACATGCGGAATTACATGTTCCACACGTTCAAGACGCTTTTTTCCTGTTCACGAACGCTGTTTGCGTGCTCGGGGAGAAATATCTCGTGAACACTCATTTTGAAAGCGCGAACAAGCAAACAATTCCGCGATGCCTTGGATCGAGGACTTTTTGGCAATTCCGCGTTCTCCGCGGAACGCGAAATTACCCAAATTCCGTGAGCGGAAAGGAATTTACAATCCAGGTGTTGTCTGGGATGTTGAGTATTTTGCAACACAGTGGACTGACTATCAAACTGGAAAAAAAAATATTAGGTGTCAACGGTGTTGAGTATCTAGGTCATTGGTTGGAGCAGAATGGTCATTCCGCAACATAAACACAGAGTTGTCATTGGTGAGTGGGGTCTTGTTGAGGAGAGGGCTGTTGGTTGTTTCTGAGGTCTTAAGGTCACGTATTCTGGGGCTAGCACATGAGGGACATGTGGACAGGAGTGCATCCAATCGAAGAATTCGAGCTGAATATTGGTGGCTTGGTTTGGATAAAGATGTGGAAAGGGAGGTCAGGGAATGTTTGGCGTGTGCTTGGAGTTATAAATCACAGAAAACTATGACTTATCCTCCCGTGAATGTTGTAAAGACGGATCCTCGGTGGAAAGTTAATATGGACATTTCAGGACCTTTAAATCTGTTGGGTGCTTGTCCTGTGTATGTACTTGTCATCATAGACTATCATTCAAGGTGGCCGGAAGTAGAGTGTATGAACCATGTAACGTCACAGGACGTGATCAAAGTTTTGGAGAAATTATGGGAGAGATTATGGGAAAGAGAAGTATTCATGAAACAATTGTAACTGACAATGGTGTAACGTTTGTGTCACAGGCTATGAAGTCGTTTTTCAGTTGAGCACATCAGGTCATCTTTCTATTATCCACAAAGCAATGGTCTGGTGGAAAGATGGAACAGGACTTTGAAAGAGGTGATCCAGTTGGCTTTGAGCCAAGGAGAACAGTGGAGAGGAGCTGTGCATAAGCTAGTATAGGCATACTGCACAACCCCTAATGGTGTTACTGGCAAAGTACCTTTTGAAATTATGAGGGGAAGGAAGGCATGATCATTGATTGTCAAACGGGTGTTGAAGGAAAGGTTAGCTAGGAGCTCCAAGGGAATGGTTGAAGGACGGTTAGCTGTGGGGGATTGGGTGCGTGTGAAGAAGGAATCAATGGACAGCAAGGGTTTGTCAAGATTTTCTAACCCGTTAAAGATAAAAAGGGTGAATAATTTTTCTGTTCTGCTTAGTGATGGTAATGTGTGGAATGTCAAAAAAGTGCTAAAGGTTCGTGAAAGGAGGATATGGTAAAGCGTGGATGTGATATCGGACGAATTGTCTGAACGTGTGAATGAGAAACAGACTAGAACTCACAACTTGCCTAAACGGTTTGATGATTTTATCATGAACCGGTGAGAACCCCACAGTGAGTATGTCTTTCATAAGTCTTTTCATTCTTTGCATTGTGTTCTTTATGATGTTCTTAAGGTAGACTACTGTAAGTTTTTGCAGTTTTATTTGCCATATATTGTTATAGTTGATATTCTTTGTGCATTTTCTTTTTTCCTCTTTTCTTTTCCTTTTCAAATGTTCCATTGTAAGGGGTAAGATGTGTTGTATCATGCTCTGAAGCCTTCCACGTTCTAACATTCCATGGAATGGAATGGGTTGGCAGGTTGGAAGGCTCGGGAGATGACGGTTGTCCACGGGCAGTTTACTGGCCAGCAGCTCCCTCCTGGCAGTGTTCCTACAAAGATAAATAAATATTCTACTTACCTGCACCTTTGGATCTTTATTTCAGTGACACTTGTGATGGATGGGTGTGGGGTGAGTATAGATATCATACCAAATGGAGTGGCAGATGGAAACATATATTACAAACTCTAGACCGTGACCAGCCGGTCACTAAACCAGGGTCGCTCATCGACATGTATGCAGTAAAGCGACACTTCAGTTTAGTTGAAATAAGGCTTATTGTCGATACATCAACCCCAGCACTTCAAGAGGAATAGCAAGCACAGGAGCGTTTCCAACCGTTCCCCATCTTCTCTCTAGTCACATTCCATTTGACCTAATAGCATTCTATACACAAACTACTAAAGAAGCCCATGTAAACTAAACATCTTACATTATAACTGAAAACATACCCTATATAAATACTCTATATCATACGTGTGAGAAAGTGGGGTTCTGTTGCAGTAAACCCCCCCCCCCTTTTCTTTTTTTTGTTGCCAGACTACTGATGCTCTTTAACTTGGTGTGCCCTGGGCTCCTGCCAATCAGGTGCCCAAGGCCTGTGTTCCTTCCCTAAAACTGCCTAACAGCCAAAACCCAATTGGCATCTCTGGCTACATGTCAGCCCCTGGTAAATGGTACCCTAGGTACGCAGGGCCCTGTGACCAGAGAAGGCCTCTAAGGGCTGCAGCACTTATTGTGCCACCCTGAGAGGCCCTGTACCCTGACACCCACACACTGCCTTTGCAGGCTGAGTGTCTTGGTGCAGAACAAAACAGAGTCGACATGGCACACATCCCTATGTGCCATACACACACTGCCCTGGCATACCTCAGTCACCCCTCTAGCTGGGTGCCCTATGCCAGTGGTGTGGGTACAGGTGCATGAGCCCTGTACCCCTACAGTACCCAGGTCCATTCCTGTGCACTGTAAGTGCAGTGCTGCCATTAAGAGTATATGGTGCTGGGAGGTTATCAACACGAACTCCACAGCATCATGATGGCTACACTGAAGACTGAGAAGTTTGGTATCAAACTTCTCAGCACATTAAACCTGCACTGATGCCTGTGTGGGATTTAATGTAAGATGCACGACAGAGGGCAACTTAGAGTTGGCCCCCTGAACCTAACCTACAATCCACGTCCTGTCTGAGGGGCTGCCTAGGCTGCCACACAGCAGACATGTTGCTGGACCCCTGGGTAGAGAGCCATCCCCTCTCCTGGGCCTGCAACAATGCACATCCTGGGCGAGTTGCTAGGTCTCCTCCCCCAGGATGGGCAGGGGAAGCTTCAAAGCTTGTCCAGGCCACTTGTTGTACTCAGCAACTGGCCCCCACCGGTTCTAGCCCCCATCTGGTGGGAAGACTGGAAGAAAACCCCAAGGAAGGAAAGGGGGTGTGCTAGACTCTGCCAACCCCACCCCTCAGGTGGGGGAGGCGAGGTGAAGCACATCACCGGGCTCTCACCATCTTGAAGATGGGGAGCCCTGCCCAATCAGGACTAGGCTACTGCCCCCCTCCCACAGGAGAGTGGCAGGATAGGGGGTGAACCCACCCCAGGGATGGGACCCATTGGTCCCTGCCCTTTACCTACCTGTAACACCCCTAAATTTAGTATTTAGGGGCACCCTGAACCTTCCTTCCTCAGATCCAGATTCAGAAACCAGCAAGAAGATCAAGAAGCAAGAAGACCTGCCGTGCAGCTACTAATAAGAGGAAGACACCAACTGATTTGGCCCCAGCCCTATAGGCATGTCGACCCTCGAACCTGCTCCTGCTAAACCCCGGCCTCTCCAGTGGTCAGTAACCTCAAAAACCCCAGAGGACCTGACTGCCTTGTGACTCTAACTAACTGGGACTCCCACGAGCAGTGGTACTGCTCAAAGCATTTAACAAGCCCCTGACACTAGCCAGGAACCGCGACTCCTGCACACTCTGCACCTGCCAAGCCTGGCCTGTGCCGGAGTGGACAAAGACCACGAGGATGTCCTCCCGGTGACTGTGACCCCGAATCCGGTACCCAAGGACCCTCCTCAACGCTCCTGACGACGTCTGCAGCCTCAACACCAGAGATCTACCCATCCGCGACCAGCTGAGGGCAAGATTTCCCGATGGGAAAAGACACTCCTGCACCCGCCGCCCTGCGGCCCCCTGTGCCCAGCTCCTGGGTGCCAACCTAACCCACAGCTTTGCAACTTACCTCTCGAAGTGGTGGTCGCACCTGTAGAATCTTCATCCCGAGCTTGCAGCCTTTGTTCATCACTGAGCTTCTCCATTGAAATCCATTGAGCGCCCGACGGCTCAAAAGCACCCAGCACCCAGCCGCCCGAGTGCCCCTGGCAGTGCAACCTCTATCCTAATCTAATTCCCCACTTGCCCTGAGTAAGTGACCAGGAGCCCAGCCCCCACAGCCGCGTGGCCTACTATCCAGCAGCTACCAACCAAGGGCCCTATGCCTCCCATAGGACAACATTGGGCCTGGCTCACTCTGCACCCGGCTGACCCTGTGCCGCTGAGGGTGTAACAAATGTACCTACCTGCCCTGGGAGACCCCTGAGTCTATGCCCAGAACCTCAACTCTGCCAGTTGAGTACTTACCCAAAAGCTGATAACTCACTTTTCTTCCATAGGGTAACATTGACTGGTTTCACTTGGAAATTCTTCTAAGTGTCGAACTTTAAAATATTCACCTAAAATCAGCCGAATTACAAAAACTAATTTACTGCCATGTTAACAGGCGAGATCCCAGTGCTGGATCTTGGTGCCCAGCACTGACCCTGCAAAATAATTACAACCGTACTTACCGCTAACTTGATTTTCCTCCATAGGATAACATTGCCTGGTTTTTGCCAGAAATTCTTCTGTCGATTTTGCAAACTTACAAATATTCGTTAAAAATCGCCTGTATAACAAAAACGCATTCTTTCAACTGTTTACAGGAGATGCACCAGTGCTGGATCCAGGATCCAACACTGAGTAAGAAAAAGTAACGATAACCCTACTTACCTGATAAGTGAATTTCCTCCCATAGGATAACATTGGTGATTCTATGTGAAAAGGTTTCTAAGTGTCAACTTTTAAAATACAACAATATTCCTTAAAAATGACAACTGTAACCAAAACGTTTTTACTCAACTGTTTATAGGAAATGTCCCAGGACTGAATCTAGGATCCAGTCCTGTGGTAAGAAAAGTAATCCAAAAAGTAACTAATTGCATATACTTAGCAATTCCCATTGAGCTCAATGTATAATTGTTTTGAAATTGTGTTGCCCATTGCAACAACTGTAGCTACTGTATTCAAAAGTCTATTGCCTATTGAAAGCATTTATCTAAAGCATCTCATTCTGAGAAAGTATATTCTGATACCTATTGTTGGTTCTAAATTAAAAATAACCATATATTTTTATATACAAACCATTGGCCTAGAGTTCAGTTCTTGAGTGTGGGAGACCATTTTCTGACTGAGTGTGTACAACAAATGCTTTACACTGTCCCCTGATACTGCCTTACTGCTCGACCAAGCTACCACTTTAGAGAGTAAGGTTATATCTAACTTTAGCCTCTGCCAAACCTCTGGGGACTGTGGACTCTGTGCACACTGTACCTACTTGGGAACAGTATATACAAAGCCACTTTCTTACAATACGCTATATAAATACTCTATATATAATGTATGTATTATATCACAACAAAAGCCATCCGTTATATCTTGTGGCGTAGAGGTATAGGTTGAATCAATTATCACAAGCTGCCTTGAGTGTGTATAACGCGCTCGTGCTAGACAAAATGTTGGGGTTTGAAAGGGATTTCTGTTGATTACTGTGCGTGGCTGCTATAGCACACAAAGGACCTTCTCTGCTGATGTTTATGGTTCTGAATAACGAGTGATAACCTAATCACCCAACTTCAATGTGGCTCCGGGTAATTGTTGTTAAATAAAAGTGCATTTTTTTTAAAGAACAAAAATATAGGGGCATATGTACAAGCCCCTATCGCCACCACAACGTCACCTATAGTGACATTGTGGTGGCGATAGGTGCTGCACCTTATGTACAAGGCAGCATTAAGCCACTTAATGTGGCTTAACGCTGCCTCATACATAAGACCCCCTTTCACGCTATGGTTAGCGTGAAAGGGGCGTGCAGTGGGTGTCGTGGTGGGCGTTTCACGGCAATACCCATTGTATTTGACGCTGCCCCCTATGTACAAGTGTGGCGTACATAGGCGGCAGCGCCAAAATTAGGAGCAAGAAAACCCTAGTCTTAAGTTGGCGTAATGAGGAGAAGTGCATTATTTCTCCTGGTTTTTTGCTTTTTCCACGTGCGCTGCCCTGTGCAGCACACATGGAAAAAGCTAAATGCCATGGTTTGTTTATGCACAGAAAGGTGTCCCATCCTGTACATAAACAAACCTTTCCAAAAAAAATGCCATTTTGTCACTTTCATGTGTGCTGCATGAAGCAGCACACATGAAAGCGACAGAATGGCATTTTAGGATTGTTTATGTTCAGGAAGGGACACCTTCCTACACATGAACAATCCTCCCCTGCACTCAGACACCCTTGCACTAAGGTGCAAGGGTGCCTGCGTTGGCGCTAAGTTGCTAAACTTAGCGCCATCGCAGGGGGGAACGCAAGGCTGCACCTCATTCTTGTAAATATGGTGCAGTCCTGCGTTTCAGAAGTGGCGGAGCGTGTCGTTAAGCCAAGGAGGCTCAGAACACGCTCCGCCACTTCCTTGTACATATCCCCCATAGTATTCTGGCTTTCTCTATCCTTATTGTATGAATGTGAAGGTTCCCTTTCCAAGCCCACTCTCACTAACGCCACTGTCGCCTGCTAAAATGATTTGTATCCCCCTTAGTCTTGCAGTCAGACAAGCATTGGCAAAGCTAATATTTCTGCTCTAAATGTGCCAATGCATGTAAACACAGACATTCACAAATACACACATAAGAGAAATGAACCCCATTCTGACTCTCCATTCAAAGGATGGATATCACCTGTACCAAGTGAGCACTAGACTTTCCATCACAGAAGCGAAAGCACTCAGAGAGACTAATAATAACAACAACAATAGTATTATTATGAGTCATATTATTATTACTATTGTTATTATTTTAGTTTTTATATGTAATATTGTTGATAATAATAGTTTCTCAATAATAATAATAATATGATAATATTATTTTAAATAATAGTAATAGCTCCTGACCATATGCCCTATTGTCCTGAAGAACCCACGTATTATTTTACAATGTAATCCAATATTTACTGAATGTCATTTTATGATGGATGAGAGGTCAGGATCAAATCCTACAAGACCTGAAATTCATGTCTGAAATATTCTCCCAATGAACCTCATCCGTTTCTAGGTTTAACCTACTGCATTTGAAGGACACGGTTCGCTGGTGACAGCTTTACCATAAATCAGCATTAGTTTATGCATTTTAAGCCAATGTAGTAACACTTTTAAACAAGCATTTGCAATGCAATAGGTCTCGCATTTGCGAGAGTTTGAGCTATTGGCATTGTAAATGACAACGCCTTTTATTTATGTGTTTTGAAAACTTGCAAACGGTGTGTAAATACACACTTTGTACTTATAGAAGCAAGGCTGGCAGTAAAAGAGTCGCAGTTACTGCCAGCCTTGCTTCTCATAAGCAAGGACTATAAACACTGCTTGCACTTTTTCAAAATACATAAATAAAAAGCCTTGCCAATAGCTCAAACTCTTGCAAATGAGAGACCTATTGCATTGCAAATGCTTATTCTGTATGATTTTCACGAGATGAACTATAAATATTTTTTTTTATGTAGAATGTTTTAGAGCTGGTTGAAAAATGAGTGTAAGAAAATGATTCACATGAACTAATGCCCTCTTCTACCCTTGGGATAGTTTCATACTTCCTAGACATTCCACAGAGTGGGCGCTGTAAAGCATAATTTTCATGCCTCTCAAGTATCTTTTACCCTTCAAAGCTGCATTCTAATTTTGGACCATTCCTTTGTGTTCTGACCCATGTTTAATCTAGTTCCTCCATTGTTCTACATGGGTCCTCCTGTTCCCCTTGGTGTTATGTTCCCCTGGGTGTGTTTTTTGGCGTCCTGCAGTTTCCCAGTCGTTCTTTAGTTTGTGAGATGCCCAATTTTTATTGCTGTCCTTCATCTTTTGTGATGACACTCAGTACTGACAATACTACATCTCTCCGACTTTCCAACATCTCTCCGACTTTCCAACTAAGTCAGCTTTTTGGGTCTTAGGATCTCCGTTGAAGACAGTAGAACCAGCTCAAGAGGAAGACTTTATACTCTCAGCAACCGGGCTACTCCAACCTCAGGGAGCCATCGAAAGTCATTACTCAGCTGACTCAAATTTTGCGCTGATAAACAAGCTTGTGTTCTGAGGTGTTAGTGAGAAATGTTTTTCACCTCATACAAAACCAGCCTTGACAAAGCTGGTAGGTCTGGATTTAATGAGGTAAATGAGGCTAACATAGGCGTGTACAGAGTGTGTTGGCTTTGTCAGTGCTGTGGAAAAAAGTAGCAAGGAATGACTTTCTATATAGAATGTACATAGGAGATAAATAATGAAATGCCACAATATGATGAATGAGTATACTTTTCAGTTGCAAAGTAGTCGCATGCGCTTTCCTAGAGGGTGGATTGATGCACCATACTTTCAATTAAGTAAGGAGAGAGAGAATTATTTTACTGTGGGGAGCCAAGCACACAGTATGTATAGCTTATAAGGCTTACAGACAGTTGTACTCTCAAGCCAGACCTAAACAACTACCAAAACCAAAGGCAAGCACCTTCTATTGAGCGAAGTCTGCAGAGAGGGCAAGAACTGAATGGGTCACTAATATAAACATACTATCCTTGAGTCTGGCTGAGGTAACCTTCACCTTCGTTGGTGCTATATGTTATGTACTTGGTTGCTCAAAAAAAATAATTATGGTAGGTTTCATGCTATTGCACTACAACTAGTTTACTTCAAAAGATTTAAAAACAAAAAAACGTTTGCATAGGAGCATGATTTTGCACTACATACAGTGTTACTGTCCACATTATAGCTGTAAGGAAGTTTGATTTGAGACCTCATTCACAAAACGGTCTACTTTGACTGGATTACGTGACAGCTTTTCTGTACCAAGGGCACCTGCTTTGAAAATTTACTATACATGGATTGTATAGCGGATTGTTTACCAGCACCTTCGTAGAAGGCTCTGTGCATGCATCTATTTACCATAATCTCGAGCAAAGCGTCAATAATTTCGTAGTGTAAAGTGCCATTTATCTCTCCACTCCCAAACCAAGGGGCAAATTATCAAGCCAGGAGATACAATTATCGCCGCTTTAGCGGCAGAAAACCGCCGCTAAAACGGCGATAATGGGCTTGATAATATGCTCTATGGAATTCCAATTAAAGCCCATGTTGAATGTGAAGGACGTCTAACATGGGCTTCAATTGGAATTCCATAGAGCATATTATCAAGCCCATTTATCGCCGTTTTAGCGGCAGTTTTCTGCCGCTAAAGCGGCGATAATTATATCGCCTGGCTTGATAATATGCCCCTAAGAGTAGCAGCCGCGCATGTTTAGTGAGACGTCTCCTACAACATCCAACTTGAATGGCCGCACCAGAACCTTACCGTTGACTTTCCTGGGGCCAGCGGTTGTGGTGAGCTTCAAGGCTTTGGAAAGGATCTTAGACTGGGCGCAGGCTGTGGTCACCAGCGGCGACCCGGTGCCTTTGCACGTTAGAGATAAGACGTAGACATTGAGCAATAGGATTTCACAGCTGCGCTCTCGCAACTGCTCTGCCAACGAGGCTCAGTCTCGTCGCGAGCCCATGCTTTGCGCCATGGGTATATCTGCTTGTGGTTAGGCGGAAGTTGCCAGCGGCACGCGCGCTCAGGGGCTTGCTGCCTTCGTCCTGCGTGGGTAGCGCAGTGATACAGGAAGAAGCGGAAAGTAACTTTAAATAATACCCGTTGTGTTACCTCGTCGAATCCGAATGCTTTGTATTTTTGTTTAATTTATCTTCTCTACTTGGAGCACAGTTTCATTCGGCGATTTTCAGAGTTGTGACCGGTATTAATGTGCCCCAATTTAATGCCCGTTAACCAAACTAAAGCAGGGTTAACTGCTTTGTTGCAGTGCTGCTGGAACATTTTATTGAGTAGACGGTGCTGCTATCAACGTTACATTACAATAATCGTACGGGTTATGAAAAACTCAACCGTCACTCAAAGAACAAGCGCGCGTGCGCCTCGCGCTAAAAGTGGGAGGGGTGGGGGGAGTGCAACAGCACACAAAGCGTTTCCCTTGCGGGAGCGAGCCAGAGGCATCATGTGTTTGTAAGTTAATTACAAACATATGGTGTCAAGCTCGCTCTCGCAAGGCAATCGCAATCGCCACGTGCACGTGTTGCCATTGAAGGCAATGGAACACGTGCATGTTTTCGGCTGAAAAGCCGAAGCGATTGCATTAGGTCTTTTTAGGTCTCGGCTCGAAGGCTGCGCTTGCGCAGTCTCGATCCGAGATTTAATGACTTGGAGAAGAGGGGCTTGAACCCGCCCCTCTTCTCCCCTGTTCTCCATTAGCTGGCCTCTTGAATGCTGGCCAGCCATTGGAGAAGAGGTCCGTCACTCCGATCAGGCCCCGTCCTTTTCGGATTCGGGGGCGTGTTTTTTTCAACAAATCTAATTATCTCCTCCAGCCAATGGCAAGAGGAGAACACGCCCCCGAATCCGAAAGCGCCGCTGCCTTTCTCCGAGGCATTTCTGCTGGAGAAAGGCAGTCCACAACTTCCCTCCAGGAGCGTATTGGGCCCAACAACCCCGTGGTGTGGGAGGGAGAGGCATGCCCCCTCGAAGTGCAGCTTCCCGTTGGAGAACCGGGCAGGCGCCAACCCTGTAAAATATTCATGCCCGGCGTCCGTAATGACAGCTTCTTTAGTGATAATACGAGCCGAGGCTCCGTGAACCCGCGGTGCGCAGCCAATTATTTTATGGAAAGTTGTAGCCTCGAACACACCGCCTGTTCGCTTTAACTCGCGATTATACGGTAACATTATTTTATCGTTCCCTTTCAGGCTATTGGTGTATTATAAGGCACTTGTAACACCATAAATGCCTTAGAGCATGTCGTTGTAACTACTACAACGCTTTATTTCATGTCCTTCTGAGAGCCAGTAATTGAGCTGACAGTCAGTCCCGTCTCCCCACCCACCCCCGCTGCGTCACTAGGTCGAGGTTTTAAACTAAACTAAAAAAAAAACACAGCTTGAATCCTCCGCTGGCCAAAAGAGCACACCGACCTCTTCATCTCCATTCAGACAATTAGCTTCTGAATTGAGGGTGGGTCTTAAACAAACACACACTTAGCCCCCAAGAATGCGGATTGTTCTCTCGCATTCATGGGCTCCCGGGGAGGGCCTGCCCAGTAAACCTTTTTAGGGTTTACCAAATGTCAACAGCCATTTGGTCTTTTATGTTCCAGCAGCTGCATTCATGCCCAGCACATGGCTTTAAAAGAGCAGCGGCCATTTGCTGTGTTCAGCCGCCCGAGGAGCACTCGTCTACGAATCGGCGTCGTGTGAGGCATTCGGCAGCCACTAACGTTAAGTGAACACACAACTCCAGGAAGTTACATGTAACCCGCAGACCGCGTGCTCCAAGCCAACCAGAGCTTTGATAACTTGATCGTCATTACCTACAATCGACTCCAGACGATTGTGTGCGTACAGGGACACCTACCTGTGTGGGGATTCTATTTTTAAACCTGACTATGGCCATGACAATTGGATTTTACTAAAATTACCGATTTTGCCTCTTTGAGCCAACACTCTTTATTCAATGGTTTGTTGTACTATTCACGTTTTTACTTCCGCCCACCACAGCCTACATGCGCCGACTTCCAAATGGCACTTGACTGCCTGGTTATCGCTGTTCTCAGGAAAACTGTTAAAGGCATGGGACTAATAGCTCTATTTGAATACCATACGTTGTTTGTTGCTCTAAGCAAAACAAAAACATGTCACTTGCTCGGGTGACATTTTGAAACAAACATGGTAGCCACAACTGCAGCGAGTGTTGTATTTTTCATAGCAATAACAATATGACAGTTTTCTCTGCGAAGAGAACATGACACTTCTCCAAATATCAGAGGATGTCTCACCTGCTCAAGGGACTCCTGTACTGTCACTGAAAGGGAAGGTCACAGACTGGCTGCATGATTTCTCGCCTTTCAAAATGTTGTGGCGGAGTGCTTGCACACTAAATGCTGCAGGCTCAGGGAAATTGTTCCTTTCATCTCAGAAGGAAGTGACAGGGAAAAAATCTCTTTGTTTGACAGTACTAACCTGTAGGGCTAAAAGTTCAGCCGCGAGCTTGTCTGAAGCAAAATTACCTATGTTAAAATAGGGCTGTTTCGCCATAAGTGCATACAAAATGTCAGACATATCGTTGGCCTTGTAATGAATATCATTTAAAGACAGGAAGCGAAATGTGCATGATAATGAGAACTGATCCTAACCGCAGCAAGGTCAAAGGCCCGGGTTCTGTCTTCAGAGTTTCACCAGTATCATTGCAGTTTTATAAGGCAGCAGCCTTTCTTGTGGTTGGGCTTAGTCTGCTTGACTTAACAAAATACACTGTAACGTTTGCAAGAAACTCTTAAAAACCAGAGGAAATCGAATCCTACTACAGGAGTCGGCTACAGTAATAAAAAGCATTTGCAATACAACGGTCTCGGCATTGGTAAAGTTTGAGCTATTGGCATTGCTCATGACATTATTTTAGTTTGTTTTTGTTTTTAAAACATGTAAAGAAACGGCATTGTTATTTACAATGTCAATAGCTTAATCAGTGTGTGTGTAGGTGGTCCTGTGTGTGGGTGCAAATGCAATAGGTCTCGCATTTGAGAGTGATTAAGCTATTGACATTGTAAATAACAATGCCGTTTCTTTAAATGTTTTAAAAACAAAAACATAAACAAAAAAAACGTCATGAGCAATGCCAATAGCTCTAACTTTACCAATGCCGAGACCATTGCATTGTAAATGCTTGTTGCCTATGCAGCGAATGCGTGCTGCGCAGGCGAGACATAAAAACCTTTTCAATATATTGAGTTTTTGTAAAATAGTTTTCCACGAAAAACGCACTCCTTTATACCATTAGTCTGGGCTTTGTATTGTGCATCCTGCAATTACAATTCAGATGACTACGCTGTACTGGACTGTCAGAAAATCTATGTCCTGTGACAAAATTCGACGCAGCGCCAACACCTGCTGCCATCTTGTGGCAACTGGTGCTACCTGCCTGCTTTTGTGACATCCATCATTTTAGACGTTGCTGCACAGGGCCAGCATAGAGCGCATTGGGGCAAATAGCAGAGACGGCTCCCACTTGCCACGTTTTTGTGCAGGGCCTGGAGCTACCACTGGTGCAGCATGTGCAGTGTCACCAGGGCCTAGAGACCCGTTGGGCCATCGAAGCCTGACAATTGCTGTAGTTTACCATTACAACAGCAGTCAAAGGGGTCGTTTTCCTGTTTTTTGCACAGGGGCCCAGGCCATGATATGGAGATATGTGAACCTGGAGGCTTTAACACTGTGTAATTTAAACAAAGGTTTAATGTTCAACTGCTACTTGCAGAGTCTGCCAATGACATCTGGAAATTAAGAGCATGCTTGAAAGCTTTATGCTATTTTCAGGCTAAGCATTTTTTGAGTGGTGACTTTTTGCTCAGAGTTTTCTTACTGTACTCGGGCCTTAGCTATGTTTAGGACTAACTACCTAGCTACTCTCTTAATCCGATGTATGGCTTTTACCCAGTGTTTAACTAACTGTTCTATAAACCTCAAAGGGCTTGAGACCTGATAAATTTCGGAATTACTGCAAATTAGTGGTTTAGAGTGGACTATTTGCTTAAACCCAAATTACGATGTTCCTTTTTTTCGAGAGGAGGAAGAGAAAAAAGGGAACACAGTGTCA